>NC_073302.1:207363271-207672229 GCF_027595985.1 Sorex araneus | reverse complement strand
TTATAAATAATATAATTGATAAATAATAAGGTATTTTTAGAGAGACCATATTTCCCTAGCTTTTATCACAGTATATTGTTATAACTTTTGAAATTAGTGCTGTTAATCATAGTGTGCCTAATTTGTAAATTAAGGTTTGTCACAGGTATGTATGGATAGGGAAACAAAAGCATAAAAAGGGTTTAGTGTTATTCCATGGCATTGGGCATCCTCTGGGGATGCTGAAAAGTCCCCTTCTTATACAAGGCTCATAAAGACATACTGATGCACAACTGGTGACAGCGGATCTGTGTTGGTCCATGGCTCCCAGGTTCATCAGTATTTTTAAGAAAGAAAATAGTAATAAAGATGCTCAGACTTAGAATTGGAAATAGAAAGATTAATTGAAGGGAATAGAACAGAAGCTCCCTAGCCTGGGAGGACTAAGTGAAATATGGCTCTGTGTGTGTGTGTGTGTGTGTGTGTGTGTGTGTGTGTGAGAGAGAGAGAGAGAGAGAGAGAGAGAGAGAAGAGGGTAGGGCACTCCCCATGGCATATTCAATATGCCAAATACAGTAACAATAACAGGTATCTTTTAACAGGTAACAAGTAGGTAAGGGATATTCTTCATTACCTTTCAGTATCAATATTGCAAACCACAATGCCCAAAGGGAGAGAGAGGGAGAGAGAGAGGGGGTGGGGGGAGAGGGAGGGAGGAGGAGGAGGAGAGAGAGAGAGAGAGAGAGAGAGAGAGAGAGAGAGAGAGAAAGGAGAGAGAGAAAGGAGAGAGAGAGAGAGAGAGAGAGTTTTAATAGAAAAACTGAGTCTGTGTTACCAAATGGCAAGAATGTTTACAGAAAACACAAAGATTATTTGGGTTATCTATTTGGCCATTGGCCTTAAGTATTATCCATTGTGTCTTAGTCTCCTGAGCTTAAAGTCTGGGGCAGAATCTATGATTTTAGGGCATTGTTAACTTCTGTATCAGAAAAGCCTAGGCATTTGCAGGTGTTAAAAATAGAGGATTGCGGGGGAGGAAAAAAAATGTATATAGGATAGGATAGCTTCAATCACAAAAGGGAACATTCACAGCAGGTTGGAAGGGGAAACTGAGGTTTCCTCTTCAATACTTTGTGTCCATTTTGTGAATCACCATTGAAGTTAGTATTTATTCTCATTTTATAGATGAGAAGATATTTAGGTGAAAGAACAACTAACGTCGTCTGACTAGTATATTTTAAACTAGATTAACATTAGTTCTTGACTTCTTAACTATTATGTTTTTCTAACTTTGGAATATAATATTTAAGGTTTTTATTTTAAAATCAGTATTTTTTTAGATGTAGATTTTTTTACCCAGTCATGAAGAACATATGAATCCCTTTCCTGTTTTTAATGATGGCTGTAGTTATGGGTTGTGTACTTAATGGCATTTAAACCATATTTGTGAAGTAGAGATTGTTTACCCTTTCTGTGGATTTAAACTAAAAATCCAGTTTTGTACCTTCTTCAAAGTTCTGTATTATGTGTCAGAGCCAGTATCTTAACATCATATTGGATATGACTATTAAATTTATTCTATTTGGTGGTGAGGGGTGTGGGCCAGACCTGGCTGTGTTCATGGCATAATTCTGGTTTGGGTTTTGGGATTACTCCAGGTGGTGCACAGGGAACCACATTTGGTGCCAAGGGTAGAACCCAGGTTGGCTGAGTGCAAGGCCAGGCAAGCTCTATGGCCATTGTATCATCTCTCTGTGCTGTTCTTCCTTCTGGCACAACATTTAAAGTGTGGTTGAGATTCTGTAGGCATGTAAGATGATGAGGGTTTAGTAAACTAACAAAGCAGCATATGCCCATATGTGAACTACAAAAGTAGAAGACAAGAAAAATCATTGTTTGCAAGATCTCATATTTGTAGTTATTTTAGAAAGTCTTATGTAGTTGCCTGCACTGATGTAGGTTGTGTCCAGCTTAAATATTTATTTTTAAAAAATAAATATTTATTTCATATGCTTCTTTAAATCAATCTTTTATATTCATCTGCTTTGTTACGCCTTCATTTGATGTATAATGTAAGTAGAAGCATGGACTTTGGAAGTAAGAATTTGCATTTGAATCCTGAAATATTCAGATTATCACCATTTTGTCTTTTTTAAAAAAAAGTGGGGAGAGGGATTGAAGTACACTACTTTCCTATCTTTCAGAATTAGGATGATTCAGAGAGAGAGAATCAAGCATGAATTCTTGCCTTGTCTAAGAAAAATTAAAAGCACCCTGCCAAGAGTGATCCCTGAGCTCAGAGCCAGAATTAAACCCTGAGCACAGCAGGTGTGGCCCCCAAACAAACAAACAAACCTCATTAAGATATTGAGCATGAGGCAGGAGAGATGGGAACAGGATTTCAGTTAGTGTCTGAGGGAGTTGTAGCAACAAAAGTAAAATGAAGTTAATTGTGAGAAAATAGAAAGCATTTTCCTGTAGTTGCTGAAAAAAAAAATCTCATAACTGATGTGATAGTTTGAGTGACTATACAGTGACCTGATTTAAACAGCTATGTGTTTACTGGTTCTCAGCAACTTACTGGTTTGTGCCCAGAAAATGGAAACAGTTATCAGCTTTGTGGAAGTTAGAACTTCTGTGGCAAATGGATTGTGGACATTTTAGGAAGTGAGCCATTCTTTGCCTTTGCTTTGAATCTAAGGAGGATTTGGATAGGACTAAACATTCCTGGAATTTGATGGATGGCTCTAGATATAGAATAATCCTTGTGCCATGGTTTTATACTCCAGCTGTATTTTCAAGCTAGCAAGGTAGTAGCTTTTTGAACAACAACAACAAAAAAAAATGGAAGTAACAGAAGTGTTTTGAGTGTTTGCCAATGGTAATGACTGATTTAGGAGTGTAAGAGGATTTTATTTTATTCTTTTAATTGTTTTGGAGGTTTCACCTCTCAAAACCCATGTGGTCCCACAAGCCTTATAAGGAGCAAGCTCTGAGCAGCACTTGGTGTGGACCTCCCCCTAATTCTCCTCCCCCCACCCCCCACCCCGCCTAAAAAACCCGCACACATAATTAATTATACTTATAAATGATTTTGCACCTTGCTAAACTTTGCCTCTGTACTAATGTAAGTGATCATACAGCTTTCACTTACTAATAATTTAGTTGTGTATATTTTATGAAATTTGGCTAACTTCAGCACTTTTGATGTATTTCAGCACTTTAAGTTTGACTTTAAAATACGTTTTATTAAAGCTTGAAAAGAATTTTTGGTAAATAATCTCTGAAGTATGCTAAATGCTTCAGAAGCGAAATACGTTTATTAAACCTATTCTTGATAGCACAGCTGGTAGGGCGTTTGCCTTGCACGACATAGCCAACCCAGGTTCGATTCCTCCATCCCTCTCAGAGAGCCTGGCAAGCTACTGAGAGTATCCCGCCCGCAGGGCAGAGCCTGGCAAGCTACCCGTGGCATATTCAATATGCCAAAAACAGTAACAACAAGTCTCACAATGGAGACGTTACTGGTGCCCGCTTGAGCAAATCAGTGAATAACAGAATGACAGTGTTACACTGCTTTTAATTATTATAAAATTATTTAAGATTATCTTGACTTTTTAAAATACAGAATTCAGTGGAGTATAGTTCCTGTTTTGTGCAGCCATCACTACTACATAATTTCACAATATTTTTATTATCCTGAAAATAAACCTGTCACTACTTCCTCTGTACCCCAGCCTTAACAGATGAGCATCTATGATCTGCTTTTGTCTTATTCAAAAGAAGATAAGCTTATTCAGAAGTTCAAAATAAGATATGCTTATTCAGAAGTTCTTATATAAATGAAATCACACAATATTAATGCAATATCATGCCTACAAAATATTAATCATCACATAAAACATGGCTTTAGTGTATGGATTCTTTAACATGCAAATTACACATGAAATCTTTGGTATCGTGCATATATGCATATGAAATCATATTAGCATCTAGATTCTTTTATATGTGATAGTGTCTCATCCTTTTGGTAGTACATGTGAGCAATCCTTTCATGATTGAATTGAATGATGATTTATAATTATGCCTTCTGTTGGCAGATACCAGTTGGTTGTACTTAATGGGTTATTATAGATAATATTGCTGTAAATATTTGTATGAAAGTTTTTGTGTGAAAAATACATTTTAAGTATTCTTGGGTGTACATTGTAAAGAGAAATTTCTAGGTCAGTAGTAAATCTATATTTAACTTGTAAGAAACTGTCAGGCTATTTTCAAAGTTGCTGCAATGTTTACAGGTCACACCAGCAGTATATGAGGGCTCAAATTTCTTCATATTTTTGGTATTAGGTATTTTTGCTATTGTTTTTGCAGCTATTCTTATTGATGAAAATCATTGGATTTTGATTTTTTTCTTGTTGGTTAATGGTGCTCCACATCTTTCATGTTATTAATATTCATTTACTTATATTTTTGAAAACACTGTTCAAATTTTTGCCCATTTTAAAGATGAGTTATTTGATTTTCTGTTATTTAATGAGAAGAATTTTAGTTTTATATTCTGGACATTATGCCCCTAGCAGATATATCCTTTGAATATGTTTCTCATTCAGTGTGTCCTTCACTTTCTTGACAATTTTTTTTTAATTGAATCACCATGAGAAAAATTGCAAAGCTTTCAGGTTTAAGTCTCAGTTCTTGAAATATCTTTGACAGGGAAAATTTTTTTATTATACGATTTATCTAATTTATCATTTGTAATTACTTTGTCTTTTCATTTTGCAACTTTGCTTAACTCTTTAACTCTAATAATCTTTAGGAGGACCTTCACTCGTGGTGTTCCTGATAGATAATTCTTTTTGTTGGTTTGTTTTGGGGCCAGTAGTGTGCATGGCTTATTCATGGCTCTATGCTTAGGAATGACTCCTGATTGGGCTCTGGTGACCATATGAGATGCCAGGGATCAACCCAGGTCAGCAGCATGCAAGACAAGTGCCCTACCCATTGTACTGTTGCTTTGACACCCTGTTCCTGACAATTCTTGACCAACTGGACTGGTAGTTCTGTGCAAGGACCAGAGACTGCCAGTAACACTCAGTTCCTGCAGTGCCAAGGGTTTCCCAAGCCAACCTAGGCAGTACTTACACCCAGGACTATACTCAGCGATTCTCAGTGGAACTCTCTGGTGCTCAGGATGAACTGGGGTGGACCTCATGCAAGGCATGAGTTTAACCCCTTCTACTGTCTAACACTATTTTTAATGGATTACTCAGGGCTTGTGCAAGTAAGATCCACATAAGTGTGCTTCTTTCATAGCGTGAATATCTTTAATTTCTTTTTCTTATCTAATTGTCCTTAGCTAAAGCTCCCAATATCATGTTTAACAGAAGGACATCAGCAAAAAATCTTTTTCTTGCTTTTGTCCTAAATGTTATCTATAAATTTTCTTTAGATGATGCATCTAGTTGAGAAACTGCTCTTCTAGTTTATCAAGGTTTTCTTTTTGTTTTTGTTGTTATGAAGAGTATTCCATTTTGTTACATGCCTTTTTGCATCTGTTGAGATCATTATATGTTTTTGCTTTTGTTCTATTGGTATGCAGGATTATACAGATTAGTTTTCTCTTTTTGTTGTATTGTTTGGCTTTGGTGCTCAGGACTTATTCCTGGTTCTTTGCTCAGGGATCACTTTTGGTGGTGTTTGGGGAACCGTATGTAGTGCCTGGGATTTAACTGGGGTCAGCTGCATGCAAGGCAAGCTCTCTATCAGTTAAATCATCTTTCCAGTTCCCATATGTTAATTTTCAAAGGCTAAGCCAACTATACATACCTGGGATAAACCATAGTTGACTCATTACAATTTTTGAAAAATGAATCTGGATATTTTTTAGTATCTTGTTATGACATTTTTGTTTAGAAAATGTCTATTTTGTGATTTCTTTGCCTATGGTATTTAAGTATAATTAGTAGAATGAATGTGTTAGGGCATTCCTTTTCTACCCTTCTGTAGAGCTTTGAGAATTGGTGCTATCCTTACTTTGTTTGATAGAATCAGTTGTGAAGTCATTATTTGGTCCTGAAATTATGTACTAAAATTTTTATTTGTTGGTTTCATCTTTTACTTCTTGCAGGTGGGTAAAAATTCTCTGTTTTTCTTGAGTGAATTGGTGATTGTATATATCTAGGAATTGCACATTTTATCTACTTATCTAATTTGTTGTTTGAGACGTGCTGGTCTAGCTAAAGGTTTTTTTGATGTTTTCAGGGAACCAAGTTTTGTTTGTGTTGGATTTTTTTTTTTGGTTTGTTTTTTAGTTTTCTGTTTCTTATCTCTAATCAGTATTTATTAGTTTATTGTGGCTTTGCATTTATTTTGTTCTTTTCCTGATTTCTCAACATGGAAGATTATATTGCTAAGATTATACTTTTTAAATTATATTTATTTTTATATTTATATATATTTTTATTTATTTATTTGTTCAAGCGGGCACCAGTAACATCTCTCATGGAGAGACTTATTGTTACTGTTTTTAGCATATCCAATATGCACAGGTAGCTTGCCAGGCTCTGCCGTGCGGGCTCTATACTCTCGGTAGCTTGCCGGGCTCTCCGAGAGAGGCGGAGGAATCAAACTCGGGTTGACTGTGTGAAAGGCGAATGCCCAACCACTGTGCTATTGCTCCAGCCAGATTTTATTTATTTAATTATTTATTTATTTTTGCTTCCTCTGGCACACCCGGCAATGCACAGGGGTCACTCCTGGTTCATGCACTCAGGAATCACCCCTGCACCCGTGGCGTTGCTCAGGGGACATTATGGGATGCTGGGATTCAAACCCGGGTTGGCCACGTGCAAGCAAACGCCCTACCCACTGTGCTATTATCACTCCAGCCCCCAATTTATTTATATATATATATATGTATATATATATATATACACACACATATATATATTTCTTTCCTAGAACCTTTTTCCACTGGTTAACACAAATTTTCATATGCTGTTTTTGTTTTCATTTTTTTTATATATTTGATTTTTCCCCCCCTTTGCTTTCTCTTTGTTGTCATTGTTTTGGTACCTGAGGCTATACCCTTTGCTGCTCTCTTCCAGAGTTCACTCACTGAATTATAGTGTTCACACACTTGCTTGTATCAATGCATGGTTGTAGTGCTCGAACATTTGCTTGGGATATGTCAGGGATGGCACTTGTTGGTTTCAATGATCACAAACCGATTGGTGCGAGAGATCATAATGGTATTGCTGGGATTGCACTTGAAGGTTGCAGGACCAAACTGACAACCTCATATGTGCAAGGCATGTACTGGACCCCAAATTTATCTTGTACTTTTTAAAATTTTTTATGTTTGGGTCACACCTGGCGATGTGCAGGGGTTACTCCTGGCTTTGCACTCAGGAATTACTCCTGGCGGTGCTCAGGGGACCATAGAGGATGCTGGGAATTGAACCCGGGTTGGGCGCATGCAAGGCCCTACCCACTGTGCTATCGCTCCAGCCCCTCTTGTACTTTTTTTTTGACCTGGTTATCAACAAATGTGTCCTATGATATTTTGATTTGTGAATTTTCCAATCTTTTAAGCTCAGGTATACATTTCTGTTATCCCAGGAAAATCTCCTAGCACTGTTTTTAAAAAGCAGTGCTTTAAAAAAAAAAAAATGTGTACTATGGGCCAGTACTGATCTTTTTTTAAATTTTACTTTTTTTTAGTTTGATTTTATTTTTATAAAATTGTTCACAGTGATTTATTGCATTCAATATTCCAACACCAATTCCACCACCATTAACACCTTCCCACCACTATTATTTCCCATTTTCCTAGTCACCACCTAAGTCTGCTCCAGTAGCAGGCCCAGAATGATTTATTTTTTATTGCTTGTTATAATGAACTCATTAAAAACGATGAAAAATTTTCTTAGAAGGAAGTGTATAAAGATTGTTGTATCTCACCCTGGAACGGATAAGTTCATTTTATGTAAGAGATTACTAATGTGTTGTTGCAGGTTAAGCCTTGTGTGTTAATCTTCTTAATTGAGATTGGTTGCCTTCTGCTTTATATCCCATCCAGTGTTGTGCGCTACTCCTGGCACATCAGTGATGCACTGATTAGGATCTCCTGGAGGAGTAGCAGATGTCTCCCTGAGCTCCAGAAATTCTAAAATTTTGATGGGGTAATACTGAAGGGTTGGACTGGAGTGATAGCACAGCAGGTAGGGCATTTGCCTTGAACGTGGCCGACCCGGGTTCGATTCCTCCACCCCTCTCTGAGAGCCCGGCAAAGTACCAAGAGTAGTCCTCTCGCATAGCAGAGTCTGGCAAGCTCCTCTGGTGTATTCGATATGCCAAAAACAGTAATAAGTGTCACAATGGAGACGTTACTTGTGCCTGTTTGAGCAAATCAATGAACAATGGGATGACAGTGCAGTGAAGTGCAATACTGCCGGGCTTTTTTTTTGGGGGGGGGCAGGATGGTTTAAAATTTTAACTGGATTATGACTTTGGAGTCTGGAAGCATCTCTGCAACTCACTGATTTCTTTCAAGATTTATTTGTGAGTCTCTGGATCATGGCTAATTAATAAGCTTACTTGCACAGGAGGCAGTTCATGGGCATGACTGCCAGGCTCCTGAAAGAACAGGGGGTTGGGGGGAGGTTACCCGTTTCTTGACCCCATGGGATCCTGGAGATTTCAGTCACACAACCCACATACTTGAATTTTTCAACAGAGTCATTCATGGATGAAGCTCACCTGAACCTGAGAAGTCTGGCCATGAGCCTGGCAGCCATTGGGTTCTGGAGGTTTTCAGCTGCTAGGACTCTGCTTGGGTGGGTAGAGGGGGACCAGCACTGATTTTAGGACTGTCACTATGGCTTTTTTAAAAAACAAGCAGTATTTAAGTTCATTTTGTTTTCTTCTTTCTTTTTAATTTTATTGAGGTAGCATTACTTTATAAGAATATGAAGTTTTGGGAACTAAAGACAATGTAACAGAGGGTAAGGCATTTGCCTTGCAAGTCACTCACCCAGATTGGATCCCTGGCACTCCCTATGGCTCCTCCAAGCACTGCCAAAAGGGTTTCCTGAGTAGAGTCAGGAGTAAGCTCTGAGCATCACCAGATGTGCCTCTGATCCCCAAAATGGATATCTATTGCACATTTTAAATGTTACACTTTTAAAAATGTCTTGGTAACTGGTAATAGCACAGTGGGTAGGGCATTTACCTTGCATGTGGTCGGCCTGGGTTCGATTCCTCCATCCCTCTCAGAGAGCCTGGCAAGCGACCAAGATTATCTTGCCCACATGGCAGAGCCTGGCAAGCTGCCCGTGCTGTATTCGATATGCTCAAAACAGTAACAACAAGTCTCACAATGGAAATATTACTGGTGTCCACTAGAGCAAATTGATGAACAATGGGACGACAGTGCTATGCAGTGCTATAACTGATACTGTAAATCTTAGCATATAGAAATGGAAATTTTATAATCAATGTTTCATGGTTTAAAAGAAGCCTTACGGACATTTTGATCAGATTTGACCTCATTATTCTAAGTCTTTATGAAACACTTCATATATTTTGCTGTATTCTTCAGTAATTTTTTTTATATATTCTGGTTTTATCCAAAAAGTCTACCAAATACTTTTTCATTCTAATAATTTATTTGTATATTTTTGAGATGTTTGTAAATGCATACTCATTTTTAGCAAATAATGCTATTGTTTTTCTTTGCTTTTATGAGGTCTAGAATCTCCAGTGCTGCTAATGGATTGTCTGTAATGTTGCTGATCTGAAAAAGAATCTTTTCCACTTGTCATCTTTAAGTATTGCATTTTTTCTTGTAAATGCCTTTTATTAGATTTTTAAAGTACCGGTCCTGCTTTAAAAGTTTATATCACACACAATTATTGAGTCATATTAAATGCTTTTATTGAGATGGTTACATTTCTCCTTTAATCTGTTAATTCAAATGTCAAAATTACATTAAGCTATTTTTAAAATTAGACCAAGTTTGCATTCCTAATATAAAAACAGCTTAGTAAGAATGTGATATTCTTTATATACATCACTGGACTCAATTTTGAAATATTTAGTTTAGGCATTTTATATCTGTGTTCATAAATCCATACTTGTATTTGTAATTATTTTTTTAAACAAAATGAGCTAATGTGTTTACCTTTCCCCTGCGCCCTTTCTTTTCCTTTTTGCTTTTTCCCCCTTTTTGGCTTTACCTTCTGTAAAAGAAAATCTATTAATAGGAATGTTTATTGGAAAGTAGAAGGAAAAGAAAAAGAAACTCTCAGCTTGGGGTGGGAGGCAAGGTACAACTTAGTATAGGTAGTAGCACTGGAGCACTGTCGTCCCATTGCTCACTGATTTGCTTCATTGCACACCAGTAACGTCTCCATTGTGAGACTTGTTACTGTTTTTGGCATATCGAATACGCCACTGGTAGCTTGCCAGGCTCTGCCGTGCAGGTGGGATACTCTTGGTAGCTTGTCAGGCTCTCCAAGAGGGACAGAGGAATCGAACCCGGGTTGGCTGCATGCAAGGCAGATGACCTCTCCACTGTGCTATCGCTGTAAGTATAAATTAAAATTAAAATTTGTTCTTTGGAAATCCTTGTTTAAGATTAGAATTTTGTTTCTTAATACAGTAAAATTCACTTATAACTCACCAGAACTTTTTTTTATTCCTGTTTTTTAAAATCTTGGTATAATTACTTGAGTCATAAAAGAGTACTCGTGGCCTTAATTTATTCTTTAGATAATAGCGTTTTGGGGAGAAGAATTTGTTTTCATGCTTATTGGCCTAAAGCTGTTCCAAATATTGTTAACTTGCTTAATAGGTGTATTATTATATTTCCTCAAGAATATATTAGAGAAATGGGAGATTTAATTTTTTTTTAAATTCTTTTATTAATTCACCATGTGGAAAGTTACAAAGCGTTCAGGTTAAAGTCTCAGTTATACAATGCTCAAACACCCATCCCTTCACCAGTGCACATATTCCACCACCAAGAATCACGATATACCTCCCCCCTTCCCCCCACATCCCCAGCCCCCCACCCCGCATGTGTAACTGGTAAATTTCACTTTACTTTCACTTTACTTTGATTACATTCAATATTTAAACAAAAAAAATTCACTATTATTGATTTGGAGTTTCTCACCCCTAAAGTCGATCTGATGAAAAGAAAGCATTTGGTAATTTGTTTTCCATTGCTGAGAATGAAGAGATATGAAGTCAGGAGGCCGCACTAGCAGCAGCATAGTTTTGGATTTCTGTATTTTAGTATCTAGTAATTAAGTCCAGAGAAATGTCTGCCAGGAATCGCAACACTGTAAGCTTGTACCTCTCAGCTACTTTATATTCCACATATGAGTGCGATCTTTCTATGTCTGTCTCTTTCTTTCTGACTCATTTCACTCAGCATGATACTTTCCATGTTGATCCACTTATATGAAAATTTCATGACTTCATGTTTTCTGACAGCTACATAGTATTCCATTGTGTAAATATACCAGAGTTTCTTTATCCAATCATCTGTTTTCGGGGACTCTGGTTTTTTCCATATTGTGGTTATTGTAGACAGAGCGGCAATGAACATGGAAATGCAGATGTCATCTCTATTATACCTTTTTGCCTCTCCGGGATATATTCCCAGGAGTGGTATTACTGGGTCAAATGGGAGCTCAATTTCTAACTTTTTGAGAATTGTCCATATTGTTTTCCAAAAGGGCTGAACCAGTCGGCATTCCCACCAGCAGTGAAGGAGAGTCCCTTTCTCCCCACATCCACGCCAACACCGGTTGCTTTTGTTTTTTGGGATGTGGGCCAGTCTCTGTGGTGTGAGATGATATCTCATGGTTGTTTTGATCTGCATCTCCCTGATAATTAGTGATGTTGAACATTTTCTCATGTGCCTCTCAGCCATTCGGATTTCTTCTTTGGAAAAGTTTTTGTTCATTTCATCACCCCATTTTTTGATCGGGTTGGCAGTTTTCTTCTTGTGGAGTTCAACCAGTGCATTGTATATCCTTGTTATCAACCCTTTATCGGATGGGTACTGCATAAATATCCTTTCCCATTCTGTAGATTGTCTTTGTATTTTGGTCACTGTTTCTTTTGAGTTGCAGAAGCTTCTTAGTTTGAGATAGTCCCATTTATTTATCTTTGTTTTCACTTGCTTGGACAGTGGCGTGTCAGCTTTGAAGATACCTTTGGCTTCAATGTCGTGGAGGGTTTTGCCGACCTTATCTTCAATGTACCTTAGGGATTCTGGTCTGATGTTGAGGTCCTTAATCCATTTTGATCTGATTTTTGTACATGGTGATAGATGGAGGTCTAAGCCCATTTTTTTGCATGTAGCCGTCCAGTTTTGCCAGCACAATTTGTTAAACATGCTTTCCTTGCTCCACTTCACGTTTCTTGCTCCCTTATCAAAGATTAGATGATCATATATTTGGGGGTGTATGTCAGAGTATTCAACCCTGTTCCATTGGTCTGCCGCTCTGCCTTTGTTCCAATACCATGCTGTTTTAATGACAACCGCTTTGTAGTAGAGTTGGAAGTTGGGGAGGTTGATTCCTCCCATTTTCTTTTCCCCAAGGATTGCTTTAGCTATTCGTGGGGGCTTATTGTTCCATATGAATTTCAGGAGCGCTTGCTCCATTTCTTTGAAGAATGTCAAGGGTATCCCTATAGGGATCACATTGAATTTGTACAATGCTTTGGGGAGAATTGCCATTTTGACAATATTAATTCTTCCAATCCATGAGCAGGGGATGTCTTTCCATTTCCTTGTGTCCTCTTTTATTTCCTGAAGTAGTGTTTTATAGTTTTCATTATAGAAGTCCTTTACCTCCTTTGTTAAGCTGATTCCGAGGTACTTGATTTTTTGAGGCGCAATTGTGAATGGGATTGCTTTTCTCAGGTCACTTTCTTCTCTCTCATTATTTGCATATAGGAAAGCCATGGACTTTTGGGTATTGATTTTATAGCCTGCAACTTTACTATACGACTCTATTGTTTCTAGGAGTTTCTTGGTAGAGGTTTTAGGGTTCTCTAGGTATAGTATCATATCATCTGCGAATAGTGAGAGCTTGATTTCTTCCTTTCCTACCTGAATGCCCTTAATATCTTTTTCTTGCCTAATCGCTATTGCAAGTACTTCCAGTACTATATTGAACAGAAGTGGAGAGAGTGGGCATCCTTGTCTCGTCCCTGTTCTCAGAGGGAAGGCTCTTATTTTTTCCCCATTGAGGACAATGCTTGTCATAGGCTTGTGATAAATGGCTTTGACTATATTGAGGAAGGTCCCTTCTATACCCATTTTGGCGAATGTTTTCATCATAAACGGATGCTGGATCTTGTCAAATGCTTTCTCTGCGTCTATTGATATGATTATATGATTTTTATCTTTTCTTTTGTTGATATGATGGATTATGTTGATTGATTTCCGGATGTTAAACCATCCTTGCATCACCGGGATGAATCCCACTTGGTCATGGTGTATGATCTTTTTGATGAGTTGTTGAATTCTATTTGCTAATATTTTGTTGAGGATCTTCGCATCTGTGTTCATCAGGGATATTGGCCTGTAGTTTTCTTTTTTTGTGGTGTCTTTGTTTGCTTTTGGTATTAGGGAGATATGAGCCTCATAGAAACTGTTGGGAGGGTTTCTGTTTCTTCAATTTCCAGGAAAACCTTGAGAAGGACTGGCAAAAGGTCCTCTTTAATATTTGGAAGAACTCGCTAGTGAATCCGTCTGGACCAGGGCTTTTGTTTTTGGGAAGACTTTTGATTACCATTTCAATTTCCTTGATGTTAATTGGATTATTCAGGTACTCCAGGTCTTCTTGGTTCAGCCTTGGGAGATTATAGGAGTCGAGGAATTTATCCATTTCTTCTAGGTTCTCTTGTTTCATGGCATAGAGATTTTCAAAGTAGTCTCTGATGATCTTTTGAATTTCATTGGTTTCTGTTGTGATGTCCCCCTTTTCATTTCTGATTCGGCTTATAAGGGTTCTCTCTCTCTCTTTCTTTGTGAGTCTTGCTAGTGGTTTATCAATCTTGTTTATTTTCTCGAAGAACCCGCTCTTGGTTTCATTGATCCTTTGGATTGTCTTTTGGGTTTCCATGTCATTAATTTCTGCTCTAAGTTTTATTATCTCTTTCCTTCTGCCTGGTTTGGGCTCCTTTTGTTGGTCCTTTTCTAAGGTCTTGAGCTGTGAAGTCAAGTTATTTATGTGGGCCCTTTCTTCCTTCCTGAGATATGCTTGCAGAGGTATAAATTTTCCCCTTAAAATGGCTTTAGCTGCGTCCCACAGGTTCTGGTAGCTCGTGTCTTCATTCTCATTTGTTTCTAGGTACCTTTTGATTTCTTCCTTGATTTCCTTCCTGACCCACTCATTGTTCAATATCGAGCTATTTAATTTCCAGGTATTTGATTTGGTTTTCTGCATGTGTCCACGATTAAGTTTTATCTTCAGTGCATCATGGTCTGAAAAGATAGCTGGTACAATGTCTATCTTTTTGATTCTGTTGAGGTATGCTGTTGTGCCTAGCGCATGGTTTATTCTGGAAAATGTTCCATGTGCACTGGAAAAGAATGTGTATTCCTTTTTTGGGGGATATAAAGCCCTGTATAGATCTACTAGCCCTCTCTCTTCTATTTCTTCCTTCAAGGCCAGTATTTCCTTTGTGAGTTTTGATCTTCTTGATCTGTCCAGAGGAGACGGTGCGGTGTTGAAATCTCCAACTACTATTGTGTTGCTCGAGATGTCCTTCTCGAGGTCTCTTAGCAGCTGTTGTAATTATTTAGCTGGTCCCTCATTGGGTGCGTAGACATTTAGGAGTGTGATTTCTTCCTGATGTACACATCCCGTGATTAATAAAAAGTGGCCTTCACTATCCCTTCTAATCTTTTTCAACCTGAAGTCTATGTTGTCCGATACTAGTAACGCCACCCCAGCTTTCTTGAGGGAGTTGTTTGCTTGCAGGATTGTTTTCCATCCTTTGACTTTGAGTCTGTGTTTGTTCTGGCTATTCAGATGTGTTTCTTGCAGGCAGCAGAATGTTGGGTTGAGTCTTTGAATCCATTTTGCCAGTCTGTGTCTCTTAATTGGTGAATTCAGACCATTGACATTAAGGGAGATTATTGTTATGGGATTTTGTGCCATCTTAGTGCAAGGGTTTGTTGTGCTTGTAGAGGTTGTTCTTGTCTTACAATAGCCCCTTTAGTGCTTCTTTTAGGTTTGGTTTTGAGTCTATGAGGTTCCTGATCTGTTGTTTATCCTCAAAGTAGTGTATGATTCCTTCTAGTTTGAATGAGAGTTTAGCCGGATAAAGTATTCTTGGTGAAGTGTTGATTTCATTGAGTTTTTTCACTATATCCCACCATTGCCTTCGAGCTTGGAGGGTTTCCTCTGATAGATCTGCTGTGAGTCTAAGGGGAGCTCCTTTGTATGCAATTTCCTTCTTGGACCTTGCTGCTTGCAGTATAGTGTCTCTCTGAACGATGTACATCATTGTAACTATGATATGTCTTTGGGTTTTTCTATTAGGATCTCTTTTAGCTGGCACTCTTCGGGCTCCTTGAATCTGGATGCCCGCATTGTCCAGCTGTGCGAAGTTTTCCGCAATGATTTGTTTGACTGTGTCTTTTTCGTTGGGGTTGGTTCCCTGTGTTTCTGGTAGTCCAATGATTCTAATGTTGTTTCTCTTGAAATCATCCCCTAGGACTCTGATTCTGGCTAGAGCTATTTTGAGGTCTCTTGCCATGGTTTGTTGTTGCCTGTAGGCCTCTTGCAGCTCATCTTCAAGCATACTGATTCTGTCTTCGGCTGCAGTCATCCTGTTGTTGAGGGCAGCCAGAGAGTTTTTGATTTCATGTACGGAATCCTTCATTTCTTTTTGAAGGTTTTTTATTTCTGCTCTCATTTCTTCCCGTATTTTGTCGGCTGTCTGTTGTATTGTTTCTGCCAGGTCTTCCTTGAAGTTGTCTATCTTTGCATTGAGTTCATTGAACATGTTGAGGATTTCAACTCTGAATTCTTTCTCAGTGAGGTCAAGTTTGTAGGAAATGCCCCTTGAGGTTTCCGGACTCCTTGGATCGTCCTCTGCTTGCACTGGGGATTTTCGCTGTTTCTTCATGTTGTTGTTGTGGTATGAAAGAGGGCCCTTGAAGATGAGTATCCCTGTCTCCTTTTGTTGCAAAAAAGGATTTTGGATAGGCTCAGTTAATAGTGGTTGCCTTTTTACTTTGCCAGTTGTAGAACCTGGTCTACTGAGATGTTTTCTTCAATTCTTATGTGAAGTCTTGTGTTTTATTGTCCTACTGCTTGTGAATAGCTAGGATGTTAGTCTTGGATAGGATGTTGAGGGAACCATCTTCTGCCGCGTGAGCTTTGGCCGCCAGTGATGAGGCCACGCCCACTTTTCTTAGGCCACGCCCCTGCCGATTATGTCACGCCCCTTTCCCACAACCCGGCAGTGGTCAAAGCGCGGGGTGCTCAGGGCTGTGGAGCAGGCTGGGTCCGGAAGGGCGGGTCGAGGGAGAGTCACAGACCTTTCCTGGAAGACAGAATGGTGGTGGTGCTTGGGGTGGGCGTGCTGGCCACTGGGCTGGCAGTTGCAGGGGAGGGAAGCGCAGGTGCTCGGGAGATTTAATTTTTACTAAATTTTCTTATTATTCTTGATTAACTCTGTAATGATATTTTTTTCCCATCATTTTGAAGAATAAGTTTTGGTACTATTTATATTTCCTGTTATGTAATTCTTAAGCAATTTATAGATGTACATTATATTTTTTGCTATATTCTATATGATACTTTTCTGATTTAATTCATATGATGCATTATTAATTTTCTACTTTTTATCTTATTTTCTAATTTCCATTGTGATTTCTTCAATAATTTCTGAGTACTCAGAGGTTTTTCTGGTCTCACTTGGTGGTGCTCAGGGCTTACTTCTGGCTCTGAGCTCAGGGATCATTCCTGGTGATTCTTAGAAATCATATGCAAGTGCAAGGGATTGAACCTGTGTCAGTCATATGCAAGGCAAGTGCCCTCCCTTATCGCTATACTATCTCTCTGGCCCCCAATAATGTCTTTTTATTAATGATTTTCCTAAAGATACTGTGGTACATGACACTTCATGAAGATTTTTTACTTTGCAGATGGATTATGATTCTGAGGGTCAAATATTCATTTTCCAGATTTTAAAATCAAGGTGATAAAATATATCCAATATGCTTCATAGTATGTGATTTTATTAAAAGTATTTGCAGCAATAATATTATTTATTTTGTTCTTTTGAACATTAGGTCCTAAATATTAGCAGCACGAAGTACATGACTATAAAATTACTTTCATATGTTTAAAGCATCTTAAAAACATTTACTGAATTATTGTTGTTTATTTTTCTGATCAGTTTGGTTGTTTTCTGGGCCCTGAAATATGAACTAATGTAAGTCTGTTTTAGATTTATTATTTATAAAGAATAGACCTTAAATCTTCAATGGGATTTTTAATTCATTTCAAAAGAGACATCAAGGGTCTCATTCTGACAGTAGCTTCAATATTATTGTATTGAATTAATTTTTTTTAAAGGATCTCATTTTGTTCCCTGTACTTTTAAATACTTTAACCTTTACAATGTCTATTTCCTTGGCACGTTCTTTTCAGGGGAAAGGGTGAAGAGTAACTTTCATCTGCCTACCTTTGTCTTAGAGTTTGGTCAGCATTTTTCCTGTTTTATCTTTCCAACAGTATGATCTGCATTTATGTGGCACTTAAGGTATTCAACCTTAGGGGAACTCATATGTTTCCCTTGCAGTGTGATGAACTGTTTTCCCTGACACAATTTCTTATGTACTCAGATAGCTTAGAAATTAGGTAGTACCTGTATTTTCCGGACAGTGAAACCAGCAGTGAAATTCTCAATTTAACTCCATGTCCCTTAGATAGTAAGTGGAGGAGAGAGCCCTGTTTCCAACTCTTCTGTTTGTATGCTTTGTTCTGTAGTCCTTTTGTTATATGTATGATCTCATCAAGATCAAGTGTAGATACTGAATTGTTAAACATGTCTTCTCAGCATATGAATATTTATTTGATTTTCCAGATGCTTTTATTTCATTTGTTTTGCAAATTATTTTTAAATGGTTTTCTGAAGCTCTAATTTATTTACTGCTATAAGTTCTTCACTAGGATTTATCTTTTATTTTATCACTTCATTTTTAAAAATGAACAAATTATAAACAGAAAGTTTGGTTCAATCTCTCTTGTACTTTTCCATTTATCTCTAACTTGTATACAGGATAGACACAGTGTTAGAAGCTTCTTCCAAGATTTCATTATTTCTCATTAGCTAAGAAATTGTACAAATTGTGTTAAAAGCATGCTTGAATTGCTAATGTAGTAACTTTCTACTAGATTGGCTGGGGAATGTACCCCAACAGCAGACTACTTGTTTTTCACCTTGAGACCCTAGGTTTGATCTTCTGCACTATGGAGGGGCGGGGGAGGGGGGAGAGGAGAGAGAGAGAGAGAGAGAAAAAAAACTAACATTCTGTAAGAGTACTGGCATTGGGGGTTGGAGAGATATACTGCAGGTGAGGTGCTTGCCTTGCATACAGCTGACCCAGGTTTGATCCCTGGCACTCTATTTGGCTCCGTGAACCCACCAGATGCAAGCCCTGAGTCCCACTGGGAGTGGCCCAAAAACAACATAAAAAAGGAGGGGGTGAGCTTGTAGGAATTTAACTACCTTTCTTAGTCTGTATACTAATGCAATCAAAGTGTTCATGAAATGGGATGGGTGGGTAGGGAGAATGAAAGGAAGGTGTAGGGAGGGAAGGCCAGGCCAGGCCAGGCCAGCCAAGACAAAGCAAGAAAGATTGAGTACCTCATAAGTTTTTGCAGAATCTTATTTGTGTGTAAACCTTTGCTACTGTTAAGACTTCTGAATCATGAACTTTGGGAGATTTTTCTTAGAAATCCTTCGTTATAGTGGTATGTTCTTGTGAAAAAAAATTGCAACTATATCTCAAGTCTGCATATATTTATTGTAGTATTATTTGTTATCTCATATTTAAAGAATTGTCCATGGGTTTTTACATATGAGAATATTTGTATACATAAAATCAGGTTTTGACCATTTAAGAAAGTTTAGTTTATTGTTGCTACAAAGGTCCAAAGGCATCATAATTTACAGGTGTGTGGAAAACTAATCCACACAATTGATGAATTGGAGGGGAGGTGCAGAAATGGAGGGAGGTTGGAAGGAGACGGGTACACTGTGATGGTTGCGATGTTGGAATTCTGTGTAAGAGAAACCATTATTGTATTGTAAACCACAGAATCTCAAAAAAATTAAAAAATAAGTAAATTTGAACACTTACAAAGGTTTACTTTACTGTTTGGGTTCAGAGAGCTGGAACTATTACACATTTGGTAATGGTGTTATCCCAATGTTACACTCTATTCATGAGAGCATATAAATTTTCCTCTCAGGGGGCTGGAGCAACAGCACAGCGGACAGGGCTATTTGCCTTGCATGCGACTGACCCGGGTTCAATTCTCAGCATCTCATATGGTCCTCCAAGCACTGCCAGGTTAGCACAGAGGGTAGGACGTTTGCCTGCATGTGGCCGATCCGGGTTCGATTCCTCTGTCCCTCTCGGAGAACCCTGCAAGCTACTGAGAGTATCCCATCCGCATGGCAGAGCCTGGCAAGCTACCCGTTGTGTATTCGATATGCCAAAAACAGTAACAATTAAGTGTCCCAATGGAGACGTTATTGGTGCCCGCTGGAGCAAATAGATGAGCAGCGGGATGACACTGATACAGTGATAAGCTAGGAGTAACCCCTGTGCATCTCCGGGTGTGACACACACACAAAAATTTTTTTTTCCTCTCAGTAAATTTCTATTATATATGAAATATCTTTAAATTTAAAGTTTTCTTTTTTTCTCCTTTTTGGGTCACACCCAGAGATGCATAGGGTTTTTTTCCTGGCTCATGCACTCAGGAATTACTTCTGGCAGTGCTCAGGGACCACATGGGATGCTGGGAATGGAACCTGGGTCGGGCGCGTGCAAGGCAAACGCCTTACCCGCTTTGCTATCACTCCAGCTCCGGTTTTCCTTTTTTTTTTTTTTTTGAAAAGCAGTGTTAATACTGTTTAAATAAATGAGCAGTAGATCAGTAGATACTGTTTTATACTTCCATTACTCTGACACCCCACCACCAACACTACCATACCACCACCAGAGCGACAAGATTCCTTTTCTATTGTCTCAAGGGTTTCGCTCCCTCCGCTCCCTCACCCTGATACCAGTTTCTATCACCTTATCTCAGGGTTGTTCCCATTAGGGATTGTCTAAGCCCTTTATTGCAGTCCATCACCATGTTATATACTTACAGTCACCAGGTTATCTATTAGAACTGTCACCAAAGGTTTACATTTGGATGCAATAAAGCAGGCTTTTGGTTTTGGTTTTGGGGCAATGCTCAGGGGTTACTCCTGGTTCTGCATTCAGGTCCACTCCTGCTGCTCCTCAGGGGGCTGTTTGAGACGCTGGGGATTGAACTCTGTCAGTAGTGCATGCAAGGCAAATGACCTGCCCTCTGTACTATATCTCTGGCCCTGCAGTAAAGTCATTTAATACATTAGACTGGTAGAAATGTAATTCATACTAAGTGAGCTATGCAAATACACATATATAATTGTGTAGGAGTAGCACTGTAGCACTCTTCTCCTGTTGTTCATTGATTTGCTCAAACAGGCACCAGTAATGTCTCCATTGTGAGAGTTGTTACTGTTTTTCAGAGAGTTGTGGTGCATATCAAATACGCCACAGGTAGCTTGCCAGACTCTGCTGTGCAGGTGGGATATTCTCGGTAGCTTGCTGGGCTCTCCGTAAGGGACAGAGGACTCGAACCCATGTTGGCCGCGTGCAAGGCAAACGGCCTACCTGCTCCAGTCCTGCATTTGTTTTGGAGGGTGAGGTATGGATTTTGAACCCAGGGCTCATTACACATGCAAAGCAGGTGATCTACTACTGAACTGTGTCCCCAGTTCTAATTCTTCTGACTTTTTAAAGGATTCCTCCAGCCAGGACTGGAAAGAATATTGTTTTTTAATGATTGCTACAGTGGTGTTAGGTATTTGGAGGCCTCGGATGCATTAAACTATTAAAAATACCTAACCGAAGAAACTCACTTTAAAATTTTATATTTGTGTAGCTTTTGCAAAACCATTTTTTTCTTTCGTTCTTAAGATTCTTGATACACTCCCATCTTGAATGTTTTTCTGTTTGTTTGTTTGCCTTGTTCTCCCCCACCTCCACCCCACATAACAGTGAGGGTTAATTGTATTAGTCTGCTTTTATGTTGTGTTTATTTCCAAATAGATAGTTTAAGGAATGGTTGACGTGAATTTTTTAAAAAACGATTCCAAAATGCACTAAATTCTTTTTTGTGCATACTTCGTTGCTGGAATCTTCCTACAATGACTAGATTTTGAGTAAAATAAAAGGCTTCACAGAAAAACTTTTAAACATTACATTCAGTTGCCCAAGTGCCCAGAGCACTGCCGGAGAGGCCCCAATACCAAGCATACAATAAATATAACCATGCCCTGGTTAGACAGCAGTGACAATCATGGCCACGCCGAGCCGCAGATGGCTTGTCTGTACTCCTAATTCCCTCTTGCTTGTGGGGCTGGTGGTCTCCAGCTGATTCTCAGCCCAGAATTCCCATCTGAAACCCTGACTACTGGCCCCCTACCAGTGGAGTCACACTGGTGTGTTGCGCCAGTATTGGTGTGTTTAGTGCTCAGGGTGACCTGCGGTGCAGTCAAGGTTGAGGATGACACAGGATAAAGAAAGGACAACTGGAGTCATTAGCCAAATAGCGGTGCTGAGACCCAGGCGCAAGGTGAAAGCAGGGGCCCATAATCAGGTTCTCCATAACCTGACACTCTTGCTTACAGAGGCCAATCCTGCTCCTCTCCCTGAGCTACTGTCTTACCATCACAGATGATGATCTGGCATTTTATACACATCAGAAGCAGAAACTAAGAGTTTTTGCAAAATAAAAAAAGATTTAAGCTTTTTTATTATAATGATTGATACTGCATGATTTTTTAATAAATATTTTATCATTTTTTCGCAGTGACCTTACTTCAGTCAAATTATGTGTATCTTTAATAAGCTTTGATGCTTTTTTGTAAATATAGAGATGATTCTGCTATTATTCTATTATTTTGCCATTTTACTTTCCAAATTAACTAGCAAGGCATTTTTTATATTTTCACTAAATTTATGAGAATGTAAAATAGAAATAACTTCTGGTGCAAATGCTGTTTATCATTTCTTCCGCAATGCAAAGGCTTTCTCAGTTTCAAAGTGACTCAGTTTGGGGGTGTGAGGGACATACCACGTACTGCCCAGGAAACACACCTGGTGAGTGAGGTTCGAGTCTTGAACATGGCCAGCTACGTGAAGGGCAAGGGTTTTTTTTTTTTTTTTAAATCTCCTGTGCTGTCTCTCCAGGCTCATCCTATCAATCGATTTTTAAAACAAAGTTTGAGGTATAATTTTGTCAAGGTATTGAAAAAACCAAATATGAATAACTTCTGCTAATTTTCCATTTTTAGAACTTTGCAACACATAAATTTTTTTTAGGATGTTATTCCAGGGCTGGAGAGATAGTATAGGAGATAAGGCATTTGCCCCACATCAAACTGCCTAAAGCAGAATCCTGATTCGATCCCTGGTACTTCATATAATTCCTGAGCACTGCTATTTGTGGCCTAAACCCTGCCCTCCATAAAAGAATTCATTCCTTAACAAAATGCACTTTCCACCATCATAAATAAATAACCCTGCTTGCCTAGTAGAGATGTTTATCTGACCAATTTATATTTATTGTAATAATAAGGATCTGCTAATACTCAGTGATCAATGGCACACTAGGTACCGCAGCCTGTTGAGCTATCTCTTCAATTCCTATCAAGATTTTTAAAACTATTGATTAATTTTGTCAGTTCATCTCTTAAGAAAGATGAATGCAGCAGAATCTAAAAACCGGTGTTCAGAACTGAGTTTCCGATGACAGTGAAATGTAGTAGGGGGGTGTTGAGAGGGGATGGCTAAGGGAGGCCCCTAAGACAGTGGTGGAGGGAAGTGGAAGCTGTGATAGAGGTATGGTATTGGAGTGTTAATATTCACGAAACCCTATCATTCACAGTATTAGAAATTGCAAGTCATGGTGACAAAAATGTAAGCAAAAATTTAAATAATAGCTTTAAAAAAGATAAAATGAATTTGCAGTCTCACCTGATAGGTAGCAATATCACTGTATTACAGAAAACTGGAATTTTACTTCTTCAGAGTTTTTATTTTATTATTTAATTTTTATTTCCTTTGTTTCATGAAATTATACATATCTTTGTGTAAACTCTTAATATGTAAACTTATTTATACATATTCACATTTATGCATATTGAATGTATGGACTATGTTTACAGTCTTCTTCTGCACGAGAAGATAGCTCAAAAGTCTAGTGTGTATTCTGTGCTTACTGTCAGTCCCTGGCACTGAATAGTCTCTTGATACCAGCGACAGTACATCCTGAGCACCACCTGTGTGATTAGAAATTTTGTAAAATTTTTAAATTAAACCTTTCTACGTGACATCATTTTAAGAAAACTTTTTTGCAGATTTATTACTTTTACAGGCAAAAATGTATGTAGTTGGAACTTTGGTTGAGCGTTTTAAACACCAAAGTCATATAAGGTTCTTATAAAGTCACTCCTGATATTTTTGTTGTTGTTGTTTTAGTTTAGGTTTTGTTTTTTTTGGGTCTCCAAGCTTTGCTCCGGAGTCCTCGGGGTCCCTCCCAAGGATTCCTGACCAAGCAGATAGGTGGTTCAGTGCAAGGGCCCTGAGATGGAGTCCTGTTCTGGCCCTGTCATTCTGGAGAGCGCCCAGGGCTATACTCTGAGATGCTCATGTACTGTGTGGTGCCAAAGACTGAACTCGAGTGGGCTGCATAGAAGGTCTGCACCTTAACTCCTGTACTGTCTCTCCTCCCCACCCGCCTTGAGCTTTTACTATGTTCTAATTTTTTTGTTTGTAATTTTTTTCTTGCATCCAGTGACATACTTTGATGAGGATTTCTCAAATCTTGCTATTATACATGTAAGACTCTAAAAGGAGAAAAAAATCAGTAAATTCTTTGTATAAAACCTCTTAAACATATATAATGAACTAAGAGGTGGAAGAGATAATGCAGGAGTTAAGGCACTTAGTTTTCATGTGCTAACCTTGATTCAGTCCTTGATTCCGACACTCTGAGCAGAGCTGGGGCCTCACTCCTGAGCACAGACCCAGGAATAGCTTCTGAACAGCAGAGTGTAGCCTGCTGATCTGCCCTTCCGCTCCCCTCCCCCCAAATAAATAAAAGGGATGAACTCATCTTTAAATATCTTTTACATATCTATAACCACTACCATCCATTAACAAAAGTATGCAGAAGCAAAATAACAAACTCTGACCCAAATTAAAAACCTGTTCACCTAACCTCTTTCTGAGTATTCCAATAAAAATGTTAAGAATCTTGCCCACTAAGGAGAAAACCCACATTTTTAAAAAAATTGAGCTGTATCGGGGGCTGGAGCACAGTGGATAGGGCGTTTGCCTTGCACGCAGCTGGACCCAGGTTCCATTCCCAGCATCCATATGGTCCCCTGAGCACTGCCAGGAGTAATTCCTGAGTTATGAGCCAGGAGTAACCCCTGTGCATCGACGAGTGTGACCCAAAAAAGAAAAAAAAAAAGAGCTATATGCCATATGTAGAATTTGTTTTAGGGATTATATATGAGTAGATGGAGTTCGGGTGTTATTTTGATGTCTTCAGAATTGAAATGTTTTAAATTTTTGTTTTAATATTAGGACTTTTATACATTTCTTGTGTCTGTCTGTTTTACTTAATTTTGTCTTTCAAAAACATCATCATCATCATCATCATCATGTTGATAGTCGAATTTCTCGAGCGGTCTCAGTAATATTTCCATTCGTCCTAGCCCTGAGATTTTAGAAGCCTCTCTTTACTCATCCTTCCCAAGGGTGCGGAATTGGAGGCTCTTTCAGGGTCAGGAGAATGAGACACAGCTTGTTACTGGTTTTGGCATATGAATACACCATGGGGACCTTGCGAGGCTCTCCCATGTGGGCAGGAAACTCTCGTAGTTTGCTAGGTTCTTTCAAAGGAGAAGTAGGCTATAAGGCCTCGAGCTTCTGGTAGCTTGCTTTTAAGTCTCTGGATGCTGGCTGTGGATGGGATTAAATGGCACTGGGGGCAGTCCCTGGGTGTGACCTCCTAGTTACTGGGAAATGGGAAATCTCGGTGGAGCAGGCCCAGTTCTAGATCAGAGCAGCCTTGGAGGTCTCAGCCCCAGGTCCATTTTGTTTCAAAAACATACAAAATTTAAATTACCTGAGAAACAGCAATAAAGTAAATAATAGGATGGTATTTAGGGATACTTAGAATACTTTTTTTTTTCCAGTGAGGAGTGTGTATGCAATGCAGCCTGTTTTGAGTCTCACATGGAAATCAAGTGCTTTACCACTAAGTTACATTCACCCCCTCTTAAGATTCTTTTCAGATTCAATCATATTGCACCAATGAAGACCCTGATAACAACTGATAACAATAAAAAAAGTATTTTGTAATTAATATTAGGCACTTTTGTAACATTTCATCTTTTTAATTTCTAATTTTATATCCGGTTTCAACTGTTTAATCTTTGTCTTTTCAGATTATTGTTAGGCTTATAGCAAGTTAAAATCATGAAGAGTTCAGTGAATATCTTATTTCATTTGCCAAGAAATAATTATTTCTTAATTCCGATACCTCTGACATCTGTAGGAGATGAGTTTGTTTTCTATATATTATTTCAGATATGACTTGTTACTTAAATTAATATAATTGGAATCTCACTCTGTTTGCTTGTCTGTAGAATGACAATGTTGTTTACATTTACTTTTATTTGCTTTTTGTATGTGTTTAGTTTGGTTCCACACCTAGTGGTGCTTGGGGGCCACCACAGTGCTCGGGTGTATTTTCATATGGTTCTCAATGTTCCGTGTACTGTAGGAGTAGATGGGGGAAGTCAGCAAACTTTGGAGTCCAACATGCAAAACAAACATTCTAACCAGTTTGAGCTCTCTTCCTCACCTCTGTCATTTAATTTATTAACTAGAATTAATACAAATAGAAATCTTTTGCTGTTAAGGGTTCCGCCCGCCCCCCCCCCCACACAATCTTTCAATTCCTTTCCTTTGTTTTATGCCTCCTACTTCTAATTCCCCCAGTAGCCTCCAAAACTGCTGATTAAAATTTCAAGTTAACTCAATGATTATTTTTACTTCCATGTTTCACCAGGGCTAAAAGAAAACCTTCATGTAGTATGGGCAAAGATTTAACAACTTTTCCCCTTTAGCATCAGAATTTGACCTTTTGTTAACTCTCCTTGCTAAGTTTCCTTGGTAACATGATAACTATAGCTATATTGGCTTTGTCACTAGGCAATTTTGCTCATCATAAAAGTGACCCCCTCCTCCCAAACTGATAAACTTAATCTAGACTGATGATGCAATCAAACCGTGTAAGAAGTTCATCTCTATGGACTTTCCTAAATTCAGGGACTCTGAAAAGTAAGTTAAAAAGTTATTAAGATATGTTTATACAACTGGAATATGGGTCCGCCTGCGTCTGTTTAGTTCCCTCATATATTGTTGTGTATTTCTCTTTGCGCCAAAGCAAGACGTAGGGAGAGCAGAACAGAAGGCACCCAGAGGACTGTATGTGCCGCAGACAGGCTGCTGGGGGGACCCCTGCAGAGGGGGAAGTGCTGACCCTGACCTGCTGTCAGAGTTTGTTCTGGCCTGTGGCATTCTAGGTAGATTGGTGCCCAGGGTAGCCAGTGATTCTGTGATTCTGTGTGTTCAGGTGAATTGAAGTGTGTTCCCTACTGGGTAAAATGCATCCACCAGCATGCTGTTTCTGGGATCATATTCTTATTTTTGTTTTTTCTATAAAATTATCATGAGATAAACAGTCACAAAGTTGTTTGTGATGGGTTTCAGTCATTCAGTGTCCTAACTCTTCTCCCTTCACTATTGTACATTTCCCACCACCTAAATTTCCCACAAAATTTGTACATGTCCCTAGTTTTCCTCCTGCCACCCCCACCCCCAGCTTGCTTTCGGCAAGCACATTTTTCTCTCTCTCTCTCTGGGCATTATGGTTTGCAGTATTTTACTGAAAGGTTATCATATATATGGCATCATATTTTTAAAATGTATTGAAAACAGAACCAAAACTTTCAGATTTGTATATCATAGTGTTGTTGTCTTTGTGATCATGTTACTGCTCTCTTTTAACTCTGGGGTTCTCGCTACATTAGGTTGTAGAATGCTTTCGTAAGTTGTATATGACAATATTTGTTCATTCATTAGATAGTCCCACTTAGAGGACATTAATAAATCTTATTTTTTAAATATTTCTTAAATTTATTTTTTTGTTTCTTTTTTGTCAGTGCACTTTAGTCTCTACCATAAGAAGTAAAGAGATTAAAGGTGAAAATTATGAGTAAATTAGTATTTTGAGGGTTTCTCATTTTACTCTTAAGTAATTGTTAATAGCTACTTTACCCTTTGTGTGTGTGGGAAGGGGGGGAAATGTGCATCGCATCTAGAACTGATGGATCACTATTTACTGTACCCTACTTATTTAATGCCAGGGATCTATTCAGGGTGCATAATCTCCAGCCCAAATTTTGCCCTTTCAAGTAATTTTTAGGAGCCTGTTTAGCCTTTGGTTCTAATTTAAATGACCTGTTGTTACTGGTCCATTAAAGAAAATATAAACAAACACAATGCAAGCCAGGAATAGCCCTTAAGGCGGGTGTGCTCAGTCCTCCCCTCTCTCCACCTCAATTGGAAAAAGTTTGAAGGCCAGTTTTTCAGCTAGTGCAGGATCCACTTAATATTTCTGGTGTTATACAAACGCAACTCTCTCTCTCTCTCTCTCTCTCTCTCTCTCTCTCTCTCTCTCTCTCTCTCTCTCTCTCTCCTCTCTCTCCCTCCCTCTCACTCTTTTTCTCTTTCTCCTTTCTCTCTCCCTCTCTCCCTTCCTCTTTCTCTCTCTCCTCTTTCTCTCCCTCTCTCTCTCTCTCAATCTCTTCTCCCCCCCTCCCCTCTGGACACACTTAGAGGTGCTCATGCTGACACCTGTTTCTGTGCTCAGGGATCCAATCAAACCTGGGGTTCAGAACTGGTTCCTCCGAGTGAAAAGCAGTACTGTAGTCCTACCACTGCAGTATCACTCTGGGCCCTGCATACTCTCTTTGAATAATTTGTGTGTCTAGATATACAAGAAAAAAGATTTAAAAATATTTTTTTTAAATTAAAACAATTTTAATGCTTAGAGGAACCTGCCTATTGGATATGTGTTTTTCATTTCATACCTTTTGTTTTTCTCTCTACAAGGAGAAAGTTAGAGGAATAGAGAAAGGAGAGGTCTATCTTTTTTTTTTTTTTAACATTCGTACACATTTTTGTATAGTTTTTTACATTTGATATATCATGAATATATTGTCATGTTACAGATATCAGTGTACTTTTAAAATATTGAATAGATTTCTAAATGGGAGAATCATAATTTATTTGATGAAATTCACACACCCATAGGTGCTCAGTCTATTCCTGGTTCTGTGCTCTCTAGTGACCCCTGTTGGGGTCGTTCAGAGAACCATGCACAGTGCAGGGAACTCAGACCAGGGTAAAAGGGATGCAGTGATGTGCACGGTAAAAGATCATTTTGTCAGTTTTTATTTTCTTTTTAAAAATGTATAGAAATAGAAATGCTACCTTATAGTTTGTAGCTATGGTTAGTAGCTGGGTAATAAAGAATTTGTGGATAAGTACATGCAACAGGTAATTACTAAATTATGTAATCTTGTAATGGCACACTGCCATTCTGTTTTTATCATGGTGAGACCAAGGATCTTTGATGGGAACCTTGGTAGAAAATAAAGTATAAAACTTAGAGTCTGTATTTGTTCTTCCACAGTTTACTGTCTAGTGCACAAATCTGAAAATGGATTAAAATTTTAACATACTCCTAAAATTTTATAGTATACATTGTTAAATAATGTTCATGGTGGGTCTTAATGCTAAATTTGAAGAATATATAAAAGCAATTTTAAGTTTGCCAGTTTGTTTTTATAAGAAATCTTATATGATCAAATTGTTGCCATCTTCTAGAGGGAATCATAGTTAAATACACATATTCAACTCTTTATCTCAACCATTATATGAGTGTTCATTTCCCTAGAGCTTGCAGTATGCTATTTCACAGAGGTTCTATCTTCCTTATCATATAATCCAGTATACTAATAACATTTTTAAAAATAGATTTAAATGTCATAAGACCTACTGAAATCAACACAATAAACATCTTTAGGTAACAGAACTATGTAAACATATATATAATTACCTAAAATCTACATGGTGAAAATGATTCATCATTTAGTTAAAAATAAATTTAAATTACAGTATCTCACATAGTGTCACCCCCTCAGGATAACATACTTATAGATGCAAAACATTCACATTTTGCTAAGAATGAAATATTTTTTTAAATATATAGGCCAGGGGCCGGGGAGATTAGTACAGTGGCCTGGGCACTTGCCTTGGACACAGCTGACATGGGTTTAATCCCCAGGTGCCTCATACAGTCCCCCAAACCTGTAAGGAGTGCAGGCTTGCCATAAGCCCTGAGTGCAGAGCCAGGAGTAAGCCCTGAGCACAATGGGATCTGCCTGCCCAAGAAAAATGTAATAGTAGCGTGGCTTGGTTTTTTTCTAAAAATTGCCTCATAGAACTTACTCCTAGACTAGTTTCCTCTCTGGTGGGGAATTCTTTCTTTTCTACTTTCCAATAAACTTTTCTGTTTTCTAAAAAAAAAATTTTAAATGCTTCACAGAGTACATATGATTTTACAGGTTAAGGAAAAATCCTAACTCCTTTTATTACTAAATTAGGGTTAGCGTTATTTTTTCTGTATGCATAATCTAGATACCACCCAACATTTTGAGTGAATAGTAAGTTGAATCTTTTTCAATTTAAGATATCACTTCAGTTCGTAATGGACACATGAATTAGTTGTTGTATAAAAATTGGATTATAATGATATGTGGTTACCCTGACAAGAGCTCATTACTTTTTATGATAGGATTTTCTATTATGATTGTATCATGTTTATTCATTTAAAAGTTTTATCACTCTGAAGGCTGGAGAGATAGTACAAGGGGTAGGTGCTTGCCCTGCAGGTGGCCGACCTGGGTTCACATCCCAGCATCCCGTAAGATCTCCAAGCACTACTAGGGCTAATTCCTCAGCTCAGAGCCAGTAATAAACCCAGCTGTGGCCTCAAGCAACAAAAAAAAGTTTTATCATTCTTTGCTTTCATATCCTGTGATGCTAAATCATTGGTCTAATGGTAGTATTTTCTTTCTCCAGTTGTATCTGTAATCTTTCTAAACTATAGTGACTTAATTGAGAAATAAAAATTTATATTATTTTTCTGGAGTATATGTTATGCAGCTGTTATCTAACTTTTGTTTTTTAAAAAATCCATTTATAATCTGTTTTTCGGTCAACCTAGGGGTACTTAGAACTTACTCCTGACTTTGTACTCAAGGATCACTCCTGGTGGCTCAAGGGGACCATATCTGTTGCCAGGGATCGATCCTGGGTCAGCTGCATAGCAAGGTCAGCTCCTTACCCACTGTACTATCTCTGTAGCCTCCATAAGTAACCTTTGTACAAAAATAGTGCAGGAGATAGAAATGAAGTGATAGACAGCTGAAGTGAATATTCTAGGTAAAACTCTGCTGCTCTCAATACCTGATTTCATCTAAATAGTCTTTATTCCAGGCAAGTGAGACATTCTCATGTGATGATTTTTTTGCTTTTATTGTTACAGTAAGGGAGATCAGATTAAGATTACTAATGTAGTGATGAAGTCAATTTAGAAGAGATACCTTTTACCTTTACATAGAGTGAGGTTTTGTTGTTGTTATTTTGTTTCTTGAGTCAGAGGTGGTGGAGGAGATAAGCCATTATACTTTAAATGTGCAAATTAAGTTCAGATATAGGGTAGAGGATATATTTTTATTTTTATTTCTTTCATTATTATTATTATTATTATTATTGCTTTTTTGGGTCACATCTGGCGATGCACAGGGGTTACTCCTGGCTCTGCACTCAGGAATCACCCCTGGCGGTGCTCAGAGGACCATATGGGATGCTGAGAATCGAACCTGGGTCTGCCGCGTGCAAGGCAAACACTCTACCAGCTGTACTATTGCTCCAGCCCCAGGATATATTTTTTAAAGTGGAGGTTTTAAAGTCATTGTTCACAGTTGACTTCATAGTTTATTTTACATAGTATATTATAATATTTTTTTGTGAAGCAAATTAAAGCTGTACATGATTTTCTCTACTTTCTTTTTCCCCCTCTTCTCTTTGGCCACTGGCCACAGTGCTCAGGGATTACTCTTTGTGGGGCTAGGTTTTGAATCTGGGTTCGCTACATGTGACTGAAGCACCTTGAACATCACCACCGGATCTCCACTATGTCTCAGCTGGACTTAATCATTGGTCTTCTTTGTTCTTACAAAGCATTGCCTCAGAGAAAATAATAAGTGTCCATTAAAGGAAAATTATTTAAATACAAATACGTTTGTTCTTCAAATTATATGCTATATGGCCATTAAAAATGACGGAAATCGACTATAATACAATAGGGAAGACATGGAAACAATCCAAGTCTCCAATTTCATACATACACAGTGAATTACTCAGTCACGAGAGGGAAGAATGTTCTGTGAGAGCATACGTGATGCCGAGGGCACTCTACTAACTGAAATAAGTGAGTCTGGGAGAGACTAGGACTATATGATTCTACTTACAAGGAAACGCTACAAACCAAGCATGTTCTCTTGCCCACGCCATAGCCTATGATATAGACTTGCTCCCTTTTTCTCACTCTCTGAGTCTCCATTTTTCATTACTGTTTTCTTTTTTTGTTTTGAGTCCCAACCAGCTGTGCTCTGGAATCACATTTGACTCAGTCCTCAGGGACCACGCCTAATGGGGCTTATGGGCAGGGATGGAACCTGGCCCAGCTGTGTACAAGCAGTTCACTCACAGACTGTCTCTCTGCTCCAGCTTACATGTTTCTAAATAAAACTATGTTACTTAAAAATATTAAACTCAGGTACTAAGATCATGTTGTTGGTTGTCAAATGCAGGAGAAGGTGAGGGGTTGGTAGGATGGGACAAGGGTACAAGCTCTCAGTTATCAATTCTTAGGATGTAATATGCAGCCTCTTACTGTACTTAATGTTGGTGTGAAATATTTGAATGTTCTAAAAGAGTAGACTTTAAAGTTCTCATTATTTCTCTCTCATTGTGATATTATTAAGAAAATAGTACCACAAGGCAAGATGATAGATGTTAGCTAGATTTATTTTGCCAACAATTTTGCAGTCAATCTATGATTATGAAAAAGACAGATTTAGAAGTAAATTTTTAATGCTTGTTGAGCACCTCTTGTGCTAGGTATTATTTTAAACAATGAGTATAGACTGTATCTCATTATATATTCACAGTATCCCATAGGATAGATAGTATTTTTATCACCACTTAAGGATGATGTACATGGGGCCAGAGAGATAGTACAGGCATTTTTCATGCACACAGCTTACTCTTGTTTGATCCCCAGTATCACATACAGTCCCCTGAACACTATTGCCAATGATCACTGAGCACAGAGCCAGAAGTAAACCCTGAGCATCACTGGGTGTGGTTCCAAATCTGTGTCTCAGATATGGATACATCACTTGCACAACAGGTAAAGTATTCAATTTGTGTAATATAAATATATAAATATATTTGCATGTTTTTAAGGTTTATTTTTAGGGTCTCTTTTTTTTTGCTCTTAAGATAACCAGACATTTTACTTTTTTTTTTCTAACTTTTCTAATCAGAAACAGTAAATAAAGCTGTAATAGCTTTGAAGCAGTAAGTAAACCCCTGTTCAGAATATTGTCTCCTCTTCTTCTCTAAATATGTGTTTTATCCCACTTCATCAATCTGATGCTTCATTGAATGCAACAATAAAAATTTCCCTTCAGCCACTCTCAGTTTTAGAAGGATGGGGTGATTATCTTTTGTTGTATCCTTTCCCCACCTCCTTCTTTGCTTGCTTCCTCTTTCCTTTGTACAAGGAATTAATTAGTATTTAGCTTTGTGCCTATTGGATTTTCAGTAAATATTAATAACGAACAGGCAGCAAGCTAATATAAACTATGTGATTAAACAATTTTATAGTATAGTATTTCATATTTTTAAAGAATAGTATAACTGTAACATGATAAACCTCAAAGGAATAGCTTTTTTAAAAAATATGCAGTTGTGGGAGTGATGTGATGAAAATGATCATAAATGCTGCAGAAATGCCGATATCCTTTCCCCAGACTATGCTAAGTATTATGCAAGCATGTTGGGAGAATACAGGCTTCGTTTACTACAGAGATCTCCAGAGCAGTGTGTCCTCTGGGTTACTATTAAAGCAAATAGTCTCTCGAGGGAGCATTTTGTAAATTTGGTGAGGCATAGGGAATTGTCAGTTATTAATTAGTAGTTACGGCCACAGCACTAGAGTATGATAGAAGAGCATTGATGAAAGAAAATATTGAAAAGAAGATTCTGGAAGATGAATTTACATATTAAGGGGTGACCAAAGATGATAAGACTAGTGGGCATACAGGGATAAACTTTTTATACTCATATTTGTTTCCTCTTTAAAAATTTTAATCACAAAGATAAAAATTGATATACTGTTTTTGAAATTAGAATATACAAATTAGAATATAGTGGGACAAGTAGTTTAGAACCTTGTCCCACTATACTTCTTTTCCTTGTCTGAAATCTGTCCTACTGCTCTTCTTTACGTCTATCTAAAGCTAAGAGAAATGGAAATAGTTGTTCTCAGACATTATCACATTAGCTTTTAGAACTCTTTTCAGTTTCAAGTGTGTTAGCTCAGAAGTCATACATCTGATCACAAAGGGGCTGAGAAATCAGTCTGCTACATGCCTCTAAGAGAATTTTCAGCCATTGCTGAGCACTAGACTTAAACAATACCACAAGTAACAATTCTTTAAAGAACTACTAAGTAATACTATTAAGTCATTTAGTCATCAATCAGATATTTATTAAATAATTGCTATGTGTAGGTCACTGTATTAAACTGGGCATATTAAAGTGAACAAAATGTGCTCTATCTATCCTCTCTGGGTTCTCAGAATCTAGAAGAGAAAAGAGGCAAGACATAATCAGTTCAGTAACAGGAATCAACAAAGTATCCCCCACAGGCTATTGATATCTAGCCTGTAGTCTGTACAGCTCTTATAATTAAGGATGTTCTGCATTTGTAAAGGTTTGGAGAAACATTAAGACCTAGTACCCTGCATAGTCTAAAATAATTACAACAGAAGGTCCCCCACCTCTGGCAGGAGTCATCCTCGAGCTCAGAGCCAGGAGTTTTAAGCCCTGAGCACTCCTAGGTGTGGCCCAAAATAAACAATAGCAAACTAAAATAATTACTATTTTGTTTTTTCAAAAGTTTGCTTTTATCTAACATCTGCTTAAAATTTTTATTATTCAAACTAATTGTTGTCTAACCCATTGTCAGGGGAAAGTCACACAGTTGTCTTAAAAGCACTGGGTGTCTCTTTATAGAGAATTTTTTTTTTATTTAATGCTATATTTCTATGGTAATATGAATCTCTTCTTGTGTTATTGGAATGGTTACTTTATGGGCATCTTGAATAGTATTGTTACTAGATACTGGAGACATTTGACCTCTGTTCTATTTGCTGTATATTTATATGAGTACAAGATGATCAGAATTCTAAAATGTATATAAACAGAGTAACTGCCTTGTTGTAGAAGAGGAAATCAGTGACGGTGATGGTATTTATTTCCTGAGGGAAATGAGAATTGTATACTCTGAACTTTATTTTATTATTTTTTATTTTTATATATATTTTTTGGCTTTTTGGGTCACACCCAGTGATGCTCAGGGGTTACTCCTGGCTCATGACTCAGGAATTACTCCTGGCGGTGCTTGGGGGACCGTTGGGATGCTGGGAATTGAACCCGGGTCGGCCACATGCAAGGCAAACACCCTACCCGCTGTACTACCGCTCCAGCCTCATACTCTGAACTTTAGAGCCCATGTCAGCAAATGGAAATGCATATGAAAATAGATTTTTTCATGTTCTGAACTATGGATTAAGATACTTTATTAAAAATAATAATTTTATACAAACTAGAGAACCCAAAGATCATGGATACATGTATTACATGCAAGCTTATTCCTTGAATAGTCTTGTTACTATAGTAACAAGTCCATGTGCTCATGCCCCATCCCCCCACCACCACCTCTGGATGTAGCCTTGTGGTCTCCGGTACTGCTGAGCTAGTCACTTGCTGCCTTGTAGGGCAGTGCTGCTTCATAAGATGCCTATCTGTGAATTTAAGAATTGTGAGTAGTTTGACTCTTTAAATCTCAAAACCATTGCTTTTGTTTTATTGGTTTTATGTACATAATATGTATTATTATATTGGCATTATGTATATTATATTGGTATATTGGTATTAAGTATATTATGTGTTGTTGGTATTATGACCTATCCTCATTGAATCTGTTTTATAACATTGTCTTAGAGGGTGACAAGTTCAAGAAAATATTGCTATCAAAGAAATATAATTTTGATGATGATACAAACTAGTAACAGTTAAACTTTTGTGGGATCTTCTTAGTCCATGAATACAGGAAAGAATTCATTTCTTACTTATCTAAAATTTCCAAGTCAGAGAAGCAGTCCCTGCGAACCTCCTGTATGCACATCCAAATTATAGTTGACCATGTCTCTTCATATTAAATGCCTTTATCAATTTTCCTTAGAGTTCAGAGTCTTGAATCTAGTTAATTTAGTAAATCATGTTGTCATGGTAATAGAGAGTACTTTACCTCTAGTGAACTTTTTGAAATTATTAAAATATTATTAAAAGAAAAATTGTAATCTTATTGTGTAAAGAAAGTTTAAGAACAAGGTTAAGTTTAAGATATATAGGAAGAGGCAGCTACTCATTTCTTGAATTATAGTAGATTAAGCATCCTTATACTAAATTTATGAATATACTATTATCCAGCTTTGGCATTTATACCTTGTAAGGCAAGAGTTGTATTTGATAAAAGTTAGTGTATATATAGAAATTTAGTGTGGTCTATGTTATTGGTATGTCTTCTTTAGATAGTAAGTTTTAGCTAACTTCAAATAATAATCTAGGAATGTGCAAGAAAAATTTACTGTAGACAGGTGTCCTCTTTAAAAAGTGTGATTGTTCAGAATAATCTGTCTCAATGTGGGATGCCAAGAAACATTATAGGGGTATAACAAATGTGCATAGGCAATGGAAACTGGTCCTGAGTAGGAAATTTAGTAGAGTGGGTGCTGTGGGAGAGGGAAAGGGGTAACACTGGGACTTGGTGGAGGGAAAGGGACACTGGTGGAGGGTGTGACACCGGAATACTTCATGCACAAAACCCTACCATTAACAGTATTGAAAACTTTCATGGTGCTAAATAGGAAGGAAGGAAGGAAGGAAGGAAGGAAGGAAGGAAGGAAGGAAGGAAGGAAGGAAGGAAGGAAGGAAGGAAGGAAGGAAGGAAGGAAGGAAGGAGGAAGAGGAGGAGGAGGAAAAAGTGTTTTAAAGTGTGATTTTTTTTGTTTTGTTTTTTCTTAACTTTTGATTTATGTTTCGAACTGTTATAAAAGTTTTGGATCTGGGGGCCACATGTGGCAGTACTGGGGGCCTCTGGAGCTACCCAGAGGCGTGATGTCATAGCTGTGCCCAGAGCTATGATGCTCAGCATTCAGGCTGGGGGATAGTTCCTGGGGATCAGACTGTTGCTGGCCCATGCAAGATCAGTGCTTTTTTTTAAAAAATATATGTATGTTATTTTCAAGCTCATTTCAACCTCTGCAGATTATTTTATTTATTTATTTATTTATTTATTTATTATTTTTTTGGGGGGTCCCACCCGGCTATGCACAGGGGTCATTCCTGGCTCTGCACTCAGGAATTACCCCTGATGGTGCTCAGGGAACCATATGGGATGCTGGGAATCGAACCCGGGTCGGCCGCATGCAAGGCAAATGCCCTACCCGCTATGCTATCGCTCCAGCCCAAGATCAGTGATTTAACTGCTGTGCTCTCTTCAGCCCTGTTTAAAAAATAACAACAACAACAAGAACAAAAAACTTCTGTCTGCACTTTTAAAGAATATCTAAGCTTATATACTATATTTGTTGTTACTTAAAATTCTTTTCATGAGTTAAAAAAATACATTACTGGGGGCTGGAGTGATAGCACAGCGGGTAGGGTGTTTGCCTTGCACGCGGCCAACCCAGATTCGATTGGGTTCGATTCCCAGCATCCCATATGGTCTTCTGAGCACCGACAGGGGTAAGTCCTGAGTGCAGAGCCAGGAGTAACCCCTGTGCATTGCCGGGTGTGATCCAAAAAGCAAAAAACAAAACAAAACAAAAAAACAAAACAAAAACATTACCATGAATTCTCTGGAAAAAGGCCATTATGTATATACAGGGTATCTTGTTACTGTCTTTGCCATTTAGTCATGACTGATGTTTTTTGAGATTCCTTTTCACCTTCTCTTTCCCTTGCTTTGGACCCACACCTAGCAACATTCATCATGTGACATCATAGAATGTTTTTGTGGTAGTAATGGAACAATTTTTTTTATTTTTACCATTGCACTTTATCTTTAATTTTGGGTTACCCATTTTATGCTTTTTTGTGACTATCAATTTTAGTTTAATTAGGAAGGCTAGTGTTTTTAAATTAAATAATACGTGATTAGTGATTAGAACTATGAAAGTAAATGAGATTAGGAACAAAGAATATTAAAGAACTCAATTGTTAAGAAGTTAGAACAAGTACAAGTATTCCATTTTGTCATTTCTGAGCTTTTGTTTTCTTATAAATTATATTATTTATATGTAATAAAATAAGGAGTACTCCTATTGAACCCTTTTCCTATTAATGATCTCTCTTCTCTCTTTTTCTCTGTTTTGTATACATGCATGCACATAATGTATACATAGGTTGCATTAAGTAATAACCTAGTAACCTGTTTTTAGGTCCTCCAAGCTTATACCTGCTTTGGGGTATTTGTACAAGTTGTTTCCTCTGTTTATATTTTCTTTTTTCTAGTATTTCTATGGCTACTACTATCAATCTGGTCTTAAATGGTAACCGCTCAGTGAAGTCTTTCTAAGCATCTAAACCAAATCCAAATAGTCACATCATCCTATTTTAATTCTGTTCATGACACCTACAGCTATTTAGTATTTTCCTAATTATTACCGTGTTTCTTGTTTCTTGTTAGATCATTAAATAATTCAGCAAATAAATAGGAATAAATGGACCAGAGAGGTAGTACAGCGGGTAGGGCATTTGCCTTGTATTTGGCCAACCCAGGTTTGATCACCTGCATACCATATGGTCCAACAAGCCTGCCGGGAGTGATTGCTGGCTGCAGAATTGGGAATAAGCCCTGAGCCTTCAACATAATGACAAAAATGAGAAAGAAAAAAGGAGGGGGTGGGAGGGAGAGAGGACGAGAGAGAGAGAGAGAGAGAGAGAGAGAGAGAGAGAGAGAGAGAGAGACAGAGACAGAGACAGAGACAGAGACAGACAGAGACAGAGACAGAGACAGAGACAGAGACAGAGAGACAGAGAGAGAGATTCTATCTAGAAAATGTAGTAAAATACTCGATAGCTCAGTAGAATGAAGTGCCTTGGTTTTTGAGGTAAAGACATTTTCCCAATCAGACGTTACCATAGTCTTATTCCTGCCTCTCCCCTCACCCACCCATTCCAGAATACTGTGAAAAGTAGCTCGCTTAATTTTCTAAAAGTCTAATTTAAACGTTTCTGAGTAGAAGACATTTAACTTACGGAAGCCATGTGTCAGGAACATATAAATACTACAGCTAATACATCTGTAATCTGCTGCTCAGGTAAAACCAGTAACTTGACCAAAGCCTAGTGTTATGCCGAAGAGTCAGAATTTAAACTTAGGGCTTCCTAATTCCAAAGCCAGTACTTTTTTCTTCTGCAGAAGTTATGAAAAGTGTTACATTATAATTTTAATGTGAAATAACAGCTGAATCATCTGAAATCAATGTTGAAAGCTAGCAGGGAATAAATAATAAAAAATAAATAAAATTATGGCAGGTAATTATTCTTTGCTCACTAATTGTGGTTAAAAGATTGATATTACTCCCAGCATATGGTTGATTATTTATAAATATTACATCACAATTAAGAAATCCAGATTCAGCAACTTTTTAACAGGTGGAAATAAGATTTTTGTCCTAGAAATGTTTTTAAGAATTTTCAGATTTTTAAAGGAAAACTGAATATAGGCTTGCTTGCTTTTCAAGCCTGTGTTCTCTCTTGAACATACATATATTGTCTCTTTTTCTCCTGAGTTTTCCACTTTGGAGAAACCCAGATTCTTTCTCTCTTTCCTGCTCACACATATTCCTCTTTTTCTTTCCCTTTACATCTTTCTGAGTAAATTTCTTTCAGTAAAAATTATTATGCTTCACAATAAAAAACAAATATTTAAAAGAAGTATTTTGAGTTAAACAAATTTTGTCTTATCTCTATTGCTTTAGAGACCAAAATGATCTCCTTATGTTATTTCTATATTAGATCTTGAAAGGGCTGGAGCGATAGCACAGCAGGTAGGGCATTTGCCTTGCATGCAGCCAACCCGGGTACAAGTCCTCCGTCCCTCTCAGAGAGTCCGTTAAACTACCAAGAGTATCCCGCTTGCACAGCAGATCCTGGCAAGCTCCCTGTGGTGTATTCAATATTCCAAAAACAGTAACAACAAGCCTCAAATGGAGATGTTACTGGTGCCCACTCTAGCAAATCGATGAGCAATAGGCTGACAATGACAGTGACAGATCTTGAAAAGAGTGCAACATTGCATCTCATTACTGGGAAATTATTTATAATTGACCACCAGTCATATTTTTATTATTAATTAAATTAGTTAAATAATAATTATGCCTTGAATATATATATATATACACACAATCTTTATTTTAGTTAAATTTGATTTATTAGTATTTTAGTGCTGTTGCAATGTAAGTTTATTTTATGTAGTTGCTTTTATTGAAAGACTTCATTTCTAGATGATTAAAATTCCTTCCTCATCAAAAGTAATTTAATTATTAAATTTTAAGACATTTTTGAAGGTGTGGTATGGTAAAAATACAAAGTTCATATTGTCTAAATTAACTTTTTTTTTTTATATAATAATCATTGGAGGCGAGTTTGAATTTGAACCACACCCAGCCATGCTCAGGGAACTCCAGATGCAAGGAACTGAACCCAGGCCTCCTGCATGCAGAGCACATGATCAGCTCATTGATCAAGCCCTCTGACCCAGTAATACTACTTTTTAAATTAATTTCATTACCATGGACTTGTCTTCATCGGGGCCCCCTCGGAGCAGGGCTGGTTGAGTTTCCCTTCCTACCCTGAGCGGAGCCCCAGCAGCTGTAAACCTCCAGAACCCAGCCACAGCCATGCTCAAGGCCCTCTCCACATGCTTGGATGAGCCTCACGCATGATGGAACCTGCAAAGGAACCCAGGTGTGCAGGACTCGGGGCTGAGATCTCCAAGCCTGCTTAGATCGGGACTGGGCCTCCTCCGCCCAGATTCCCCATCTTCCAGTAGCTTGGCAGTCACACCCAGAAACTGCCCCGTGTAATCCCATCAACGGCCAACATCCAGAGACTATAAAACAAAGCTCCCGGAAGAGAGCAACACAATTTTTACTGCAACAGGTGTCTCAGGTGCTGCCCAGAAATGCAGGCAGGTGCATGTTTGTCAGCGTGCAGATTGTTAGAACATGCCAGCTGACCAAAAGCTTGCTTTTGGTAGACTGGGAACACACGAAAGGATGATTAGAGGCTGCCCCAAAAGCCTCCGTCCCTCTCGGAGAGCCTGGCAAGCTACTGAGGATATCCTGCCCTCATGGCAGAGCCTGGCAAGCTACCCGTGGCATATTATTATGCCAAAAAACAGTAGCAGTAATAATAAAGTGCTCTTCATGTTCCTGGAGCGAGCAGATCAGATGCCATTGGGCTACACTAGCGTGCGACAGGGACAAATGAAGACATTGGTGCCCACTCGAGCAATCGATGAACAATGGGATGACAGTGACATTAATACAGCGACCATGGAATTGGTTCTTAGGATCATCTTTTTGCTCCTATAAAATGCTTATATAATTAAGGAGATCCATTTATTTCCCTCTGTTTGAAATGTTCAATGATCCTCTACCTGTTCCTCCTCTCAGCAGTGCTCAGTGTGGACTATGTATGTGGAGGCAGGAATCAAGCTTGTGCTGTCCACATTCAAAGCTTATGATTAAGCTCCAGAGCTCTTTCTCGAGCCCCTCCCCTTTCCTAAAGGAGAGTATGAGGAAGAGAGAGAGAGACTGCAGGGGTAAGGTGCTTACCTGGCATGGAGCTGACCAAATTCCAGTCTCCAGAACAACATATGATACCCTGAACACTGTCAGGAGGGAGCCCTGAGCACAGAACCCAGAGTCATCCCTGAACACTGTTAGCTGTGGCCCCAGAACCAAAAAGGAGATTCAGAAATTAAATGCGTAGAAGAATATCTGGCATATATTACTGTAAAATGAAAGGACAGTGCTGTTCTCTTCTACGGAGCATGGTAAATTCTATGGATTCATTCATGTGATGAGTATTTTCCTGCTCCCTCTAAGTTTCAAGCACCGTGCTTGAGCCTGGAGACACGTTAGTGAGCAAGTGAGACACAAAACTTCCCCACATTGGGCTAGAGTAGTAGTACAGTGTGCAGGGCGCTTGGATTGCATGCAGGTGGCCTGGATTGAACCCCACATGGTCCCATGAGCCTGCCAGGAGTGACCTCCCTGAGCACAGAGCCAGGAGTAAGCTCTATGTGTCCCCCACCCCACCCAAAGAAAACCCAAAAGTTTATCATAAATGTTGATATTCTTATCCAAATGTCAATATTAATATTATTAATTAATATTAATATTCTTACATAGACATATAAGCAATAACAGACTTGCGTTGTGAGTACCACGAGAGGGTTGGGGAGACATTGATTGTGTTATGATATAGGAGTCTATGATACCTCTAGCCAAAGTCTTATGTGGTTGTTATTTTTCTTTCTTCCTTAGTTTATTGTGGCATAATAAGACATACTACATATGCCTAAGTTTCGGGTGTATATACACTTTTAGTTGAAAACAATAAATTTCATTAGCATCTGTCACTATACAGTTGCACTTTTTTTCCTTGTGTTGGGATTTTTAAAGATCTTTCTTAATAATTTTCAAATATGCTCTAATATTATGAACTATAGTCTTTATACTCCCTTAGCTTTTTAAAAAAATATTATATATTTATTGTTTGTTTGGCACAAACCTGGCAATCCTCAGGAATTACTCCTCGTTTTGTGCTCAGGGGTCACTTCTGTTTAGGCTTGGAGGAGCCTATGTGGGTGCTAAGGATACAATCGGGCTCACAGCCAAAGCGGCCTCATGCTTTGTCTTGTTCTGTGTATGTGTGTGGTTTGATGTTTCACTATGGAGTTGTATGGATTACTTGAGGTATTCACTTCTTATCAGTTATATGATTTGAAAATCTTATCTGCCATTCAGTAGGTTGTGTGATGTTGTGCTTGTAGGACCTGTTAATATTCGGGTTACCAGTGCTACTCCTGGTGGTGTATAGGGCTCTTTTGTGTTGTTAATCTATGATTTGATGATTGAACTTGGGCCCAAGACATGTAACTCATTTGTTCTGTCCCTTTGAGCTAAGCTTGTTGACTGTAGTACTACTTGTTTGGTTTTGTTGCCTTTGCTTTTAGAGTCAGATCTAACAATTCATTGCCAGCACTGATGTCTTGAAGTACATACTGCCTATGTTCCCTTTTAGGGGTCTTACGGTTTTAGATCTTGCATTCATGTCGTGAATGTATTTCCAGTTGATTTTCACATATTGTTGTGAGAGAGTGGTCCTGTTTTATTCTTTTAAAAGTGTCTGTCTGATTTTGTCAACATCATTTACTGAAGAAACAGTCCCATAGTATATTGGTTCTTTTGTTTAAGTCAATCATATTTGTATGGGTTTATTTCTAGAAGTTATTCTAATCCATTGATACATGTGTCTGTTTCTATACCTATACAATATTGTTTTGATTGCTGTACCTCTAATATAATTTAAAATTGAAAAATATCAATTTTTTAAAAGTTCTGCCACCCCTAGTGGTACTCAGTACTTACTTCTGGCCAGGTATCACTCTGGTTCAGGGATCACTCCTGGCAGGGCTTGGGGTGGCCCGAAGACAATTCAAAAGAGAGAGAGATGGAAATATTACTTCAGGTGGAATTATTAAGGCATTTGCCTACTTATGGAAGGAGATAATGGCTCTTATAAGGACGTGAAATTTAGTACTTAAACCTTGAATGTTGGGCCCAGAGTGGTGATACAGAAGGCACTGCCTTGCACACAGTCAACCTTAGTTAGATCTCTAGCATCCATATGGTCCTCCAAGCCTTCCAGGAGTGATCCCTGAGTGCAGAGCCAGGAGTCAGCTCTGAGCACCACCATGTTGACCCAGCCCACCCACCACCACACACCTCAAAAAAAAAAATTAATTGTGACGGGTGCAGCAGACAGGGCACAGTTACAGAAGACTTGATATAAGGACATTAAGGTGTTAGACATTATTATTAAGGCAGTAGGAGATAGCTTATGTTTCCGCTCTTGGGGAATTCAAATAAGAAAGGGAAGAGAAAAATAAAGGTTAGCTTGAGAGAAGTTGTGGATGGATGTGGGCTCTTACTTCAGTAAAGAAACATGAATGTATTTAAATGCTAAATGCTTTACAACAGAGCAGATGAGCAACAGGAAAGATAAATAGGTAAGGGTGGTGAGGAAACCAGAAACAACTTCTATTTTAGTAAAAGGAAGGAAAAATAAGTATAGAGAATATGAATTTACTTTTTATATCCTTGTTTATGAAAATTTGAGGGAACTGAGTTCTCATCCAAGGGATCCTTTTCCCCCCCTGTAAACCAGCACTTCATACCATCTGCTGGCGTTGGGGAAGCTATGACATGAGTTTTTAGAGAAGCATATTTCATTTGAAATAATCACTGGAGGATGAGAAAAGAAAGAGAAAGAATAGATGTGACTATCTGTAGTCATTGAAGATTTACTTGACGGTGCGGACCATTGTGCCCATTAGCTGTAGAGTTGTTACTAGTTTTTAATTTTTTTTCTCTTAAAACAGGAGCCTAGTTACAATAGAAGGGCAATGGGGGAGGAGAGAATTGAAAATATGACAGGGGAGTGGTTGAGGTCATAGACACTGATAAAAACAGAATAAGCATGCTGTGAGAAGAGAAGGAAAAAATGCAGAGAACCTATGAGAAATTTGGTCTCTGAATGTTTTGAACACCTATTACCTACGTATGTATAAGTTTCACATATTTATTACTATACTAATACTTTTTTTTACAGAAGTAAATTTGTTAGAACAAATTTGTTAGATGATATAAATTTGTTAGAAAGTTTGTACTGGTAGAAAGTATTAAATTACTTAATTATACTTAATTATAAATAGTGTAATTTTTACATTCCCTGAAAACTACTTTTATTCTGTAAAGCAGAATTATAAAATACATGAAATAAAAATTGTAAAGGATAATGAGTTCAAAAATATTTTGTTACTCTACTAGGTTCATTTGCACATCCTACTTAGAAGATAGCTTGCCTTGAGAGCTGTGTAGTGGGTTGTAATTAGTAAGAGAATAGTGGAAAATTAAGAGGTCATAGTAATAGAGTACAATATCTTAAATTGTTATTTTGAGAGCAAAGAAGTAATGATATCTAGAGCATGTTCATAGAAGTGGTTAAATCATCAAGTAAACCAAGAAGTGGAAGATAAATTGAGAATCACTTTTCAATTAGGTCTTTCAATGTTGTCTACTCCAGGTAACCAGTACACGAGAGATTAATATCCAAAATATGTAAGAAAGCCATTCAACATTGTTTTTACTGGTCCTTGGCTAACAGACTTTCCCTCCAATTCAGTTATTACAGTCAACCAGAGTAATTTCAGTTTGAATTTGAGGGAAAGTCGTGAGTCAGGTAAGGGAAAAAGGTTGAAAAGGGGGATTGAAGATGAAATTAATAGTAGGAGAAAACGAAGAAGGGAAAGAGAGGAGCATGCAAAGAAGCTTCGGCTTGGATTCCTTGGAAACCTTTCATAGAAAGTACTTGGACAAGATGGTATTCGAAAGACCTTTTAACTCAAAAGTGATTCTTCACATTCCACTGTACTTGGTCCATTTAAACAAACCAGTTCCTTTTCTGTTGATAACCCTGGGTAGAAAAAGTAATTTGTATCTAGAGTTAATTGTTAGAATGAAATTAAGTTTAAAATCAGTATTACAGAGTGAAAGCATAAACTGAAAAGAATCCGAGAGAGTAATTAGAATCGGCGTCTTATGTATACTTAATGCATTTATATTATAGTATTTATAATGATATCTTATATATAATAAATTTTGAGTTAATGCAAAATAAAAGTATGAAATTCCTACTTTTATTTGGGAGGGAATACCCATCAGTGTTCAGTACTCACTCTTCATTTTGTACTTTGGGGTCACTCCTGGTTGTGATTAAAGAACCATTTGTGCTGCAAGGGGTCAGACCTGGTCTGGCCGTGTCCAACTTTACTTCCCTGACTCTGTCCCCACTGCTCTTACTGTCTTTTTGCTATATACAGAGCACTTACAATGACAAATCTGGGTAAGTTCAGAGTGTTCGATCAATTGGGGTTTTCTTAAGAGTCTACTAACTGATTTGAAAATAAGAGTATCAAGAAGGAATGATAAATCAAACCAGGGAACAACAAAATTTTGATTCACAAAATTTTCTGGAATTAGAATGGAGCTGTTTTATCTCTAAAATTAATGTAAATTTATGCTTTGGTTTGTTTTAGGTGCTTTGAATTAGGAAATATTCACTGGGAAACTACTAACTTCAGATTATTTGTATTTATTCCTACATGACCTACTACAATTTCTAAATATCCATTTCCTTCAATTTTCCAAGGTTTTCCCTTTTAATTGCTGTGCTTTATGGGACAGAGTCAGAAAAGAACATTCATTCACTAATATATTCACAAAACTGATATTTATTCATATACATTTAGCAATACTTAGCAAATACAGCAAAATAGCACTATTTGTTGCTGACATGCAGTAATAAGTTTATGTTCTTGGATCAGAGCAATAATAACTGTGGATAGAGCACTTGGCTTATGCACAGTGCTAGATTTTATCCCTGACACCACATATATTCCTCTAAGCCCTGCCAGAAGTGATCCCTGAGCAAAGAGCCAGAATTACACAATTGGATGTGGCCCCAAAGTCGGGGGTGGGGGAGGGAGGGAAATATGTTCTCAAGGAGGCTACAGGGTCCTTAGTTACACAGATGATTACATATCTGGGACATAGTATGATGAATTCACAAAAATCTGACAGAGAAAGCTCCTATATTCATTCCTTAATTAGATAAGTCTCTTGGAGGGCATGAAATCATATATGAGACTTAAGACCTTTCAGGAGAATAGAAATTTACCAACGGTAGGTCATAGAGAGTTTTGGGGTATTGGGGAGAATAAATGTCCAGGCTGAGCTAATAGTCAAGATAAGATTCTTAAGTCGTAAGAAATTCTTTTTTTATATTTTATAAAATAATTCACAAAATTTGATTACATTTGATATTCAAATACCAACCCCACCACCATTACATCTTCCCACCACCATATTTTGAATATTTCCATCCCCAACCCCAAATCCTGCCTCAAAGCAGAACCAAAATAATGTATTTTGTGTTGTTATGAAAAGCTGCTGAAAATGCTACAAAAAAGTTTCCTTAGAGGAAAGAGTGTGAAGATTGTTGTGTTTCAGCCAGAGGACATTAAGCCCTTCTATAACCTTTAACATGTTGTTAAAGGTTGAACCTGTGTGCATATATATATATGTATATATATACATATGTATGTATGTATGTATATTTTTGTTTTTTGTTTTTTTGCTTTTTGGGTCACACCCAGCAATGCACAGGGGTCACTCCTGGCTCATACACTCAGGAATCACCCCTGGCGGTGCTCAGGGGACCATATGGGATGCTGGGATTCGAACCTGGGTCGACCGTGTGCAAGGCAAATGCCCTACCCGCTGTGCTATCACTCCAGACCCCATGTATGTATGTATATCATATATATCTGTAAAAATAAATATTTCCCTCTAAGATTGGTTGCCTCCTACATTGGACGCCATCAAATGTGGTACAGTACTCTTGGAGTATGGGTGGTGTGTGGTATGAAGTGTCGCGCAGTCGCATTCACGTAGTCATGAGAAATTCTTAAGCTAATAGTCAGGGTGGTTCTTTTTTATTTTTTAAAATTTTATTGAATCACTGTGAGATAGTTACATGCTTTCATATTTGGGTTACAATCTCACAATGATCAAACACCCATCCCTCCACCAGTGCACATTCCCCACCACCAATATCCCCGGTGTACCCCGCCTTTCCCACCCTCCCCCTGTCTCTAAGGCAGACAATATTCCCCATACTCTCTCTACTTTTGGGCATTATAGCTTTTAACACAGACACTGAGAAGACATCACGTTTGGTCCGTTATCTACTTTCAGCACACATCTCCCATCCCAACTGGTTCCTCTAGCCATCATTTTCTTAGTGATCCCTTCTTTGTTCCATCTGCCTACTTCCCTCCGCTCATGAAGCAGTCTTCCAGCTATGGGGCAAACCTCCTGGCCCTTGTATCTACCGTCCTTGGGTGTCAGCCTCATGTGATGCTACCCTACACTCCACAAATGAGTGCAGTCCCTCTATGTCTGTCCCTCTCTTTCTGACTCATTTCACTTAGCATGATACTCTCCATGTTTTTCCATTTATAAGCAAATTTCATGACTTCATCTCTCCTAACAGCTGCATATGGAAAAAAAGTATTCCATTGTGTAGATGTACCAAAGTTTCTTTAACCAGTCATCTGTTTTAGGGCACTCGGGTTGTTTCCAGATTTTGGCTATTGTGAACAGTGCTGCAATGAATATATAGGTACAGATGTCATTTCTACTGTGCTCTTTTGCATCCTCGGGATATATTCCCGGAAGTGGTATTGTGGGGTCATGTGGGAGCTCAATTTGTAGTTTTTGAAGGACTGTCCATATTGTTTTCCAGAAAGGCTGGACTAGTCGGCATTCCCACCAACAGTGAAGGAGCATGCCTTTTTCCCCACATCCACACCAGCATTGGTTGCTTTTGTTCTTCTGAATGTGTGCCAGTCTCTGTGGTGTGAGATGATATCTCATTGTTCTTTTGATTTGCGTTTCCCTGATGACTAGTGATGTAGAGCATTTTTTCATGTACCTTTTGGCCATTTGTATTTCTTTTTTAAGGAAACTTCTGTTCATTTCTTCTCCCCATTTTTTGATGGGGTTGGAGGTTTTTTTCTTATACAATTCTACAAGTATCTTGTATATCCTGGATATTAATCCCTTATCACATGGTTATTGGGTAAATGTTCTTTCCCATTCTGTGGGCTCTTTCAGTCATGGTAGTTCTTAAGCCATGAGAAATCAAGGAACGATTTTAGAAATTTGGAAATCTGAGAAAAAGAGATTAGTTGTTATATATATATATATATATATATATATATATATATATATATTAGTTTCTAGGAGTCAGAGTGACAGTACAGTGGGGAGATTGCTTACCTTGAAAGCTGCCAATCAAGGCTATGTCCCCAATGCCCCATATTGTCCCCAACCACTACCAAGTAGTAATTCCTGCGTGCAGAGTCAGGAGTAACTCCTGAGTACTGCTGGATGTGCTGCCTCCCCTCAAAAAAATTGTACTTTCTAAGATGTTGAAAAATCAATTATTTCCCACATTCTCCTGCCACTCCTCCCACTGAGAGACAGGTTCTATGTATCCCTCCTGAACATAGGCGAGGACTTCTGACTACTTCAACAGAGTGTAATAAAAATGATGCTAATGATTTCTAAGGCTAGCTCATAAAATTGATAAAGCTTCTACCTGAATTTCTTCTGGAGACATTGTGTGCTTGAATCTTGATCACTATGCTGTGAGGAAGTTCACAGTAATCCAAGAGGAAAGACCACACAGAGGTCCTATAAAGAACTAAGAACTGCAGTCAAAAGTTAGAAGCAACTACTAGACAGGCAGGTGAGCCAAACAGCAGATGGCTTTCACATTCTTCCAGAGCTCAAGTGGGAAACCAAATCATTTGTAGCTGAGAAAAGTCATCCCTCCTCTGCCTTGTCTAAAACGAAGACCCAGCATCAGTAGGTGTAATGAAAGGTTTTTTTATTGTATTGATTTTTAATACTTTCTTATGCCATATTAGGTAACAAAAACAAAGTACTCAAACTTGTACAGAGGTTTGAGATCCTGATAATTTAGCATCATATATGTAGAAGTTTTTATTACTGGGAAATCTGAGTTTATCTCTGATGATGGAAATGATGAAGACAAGCATTAGTCTTGTCTTCTCATGTAGGGACCAGCAGAGGAACCCAGGTGTGCTGGACCGGGGCTGAGATCTCTAAGCCTGCTCAAATTGGGACTGAGCTTTCTCCATCCAGAACCCCCATTTTCCAGTAGCTTGGCAGTCACACCCACAAACTGCCCCCGGGACTGTGTAATCCCACCAACGGCCAACATACAGAGACTATAAGACCAAGCTCCTGGAAGCTCGAGGCCACACAACATCTAACAGCCTTGTTCTCCTTGGAGAACCTGACAAGCTACCAAGAGTCTATTGCCCCCACGGGAGAGCCTTGCAAGCTCCCCATGGCATATTAATATCTCAAATACAGTAAAAGATATATACATACCTCTCAGAGAGAGCCAGCAAGCTACCGAGAGTATCCCGCCCGCATGGCAGAGCCTGGCATACTACCTGTGTCGTATTCCATATGCCAAAAACAGTAACGATAGGTCTCATTCCCCTGACCCTGAAAGAACCTCCAATCACTGGGAAAGACGAGTAAGGAGAGGCTGATGAAATCTCAGGGCTGAGTGTAATAGAGACATTACTGATGCCTACTCCAGTCAATCTACAATCAATGGGATGACAGTGATACAGTAACAGTGATATAATATATATACATATATATATATATTACTTACGGCAAAGCTTGGCAAGCTCCCCATGTCATATTCGATATGTCAAAATCAGTAACAAAAAAGCTCACAGTGAAGACGTTACTGGTGCTCCCTCGAGCAAATTGATGAGCAATGGGATGACAGTGCTACATATATATATATATATATATATATATATGTATATATATATTTTTTTTTTCCCCTGTAGCCTGCCAATGCTCAGGGGATACTTCTGACTGCAATCAGGAATCAGTCTTGGTGGGGACCATATTAGGTCCAGTTTGGCCGCATGCAAGGTAAACAGCCTGCCAGTTCACAAATAGGAACAAGTCTGTTTTTACTGCCCAGTAATTATCACTGATTGTCCTCTATAGCTTACCTTTTACTTACCTATAATGTCGTTAACATTACTCTGAGCTGTTGCATAAATGTCAGTAGCACCATCCTGCTTAGTATGTGCATAAGCACATTGGAAGTTGCACTAAGCATGTGAATTTCATGAAAATCAAAAAAATTTAAATGACTAGAAATGGTATTAAGAAAGTCATGTGATCCTGTTAGAAATGAACAAAAAAAGTTAATTAAAATAATGATAAGGGGCCAAAGAGAGAATGCAGCAGGTAAGGCAGTTTTGCCTTACATGTGGCTGACCTGAGTTTGATTCCTGGCACCAGGTAACGGTTCCCTGAGCACTGCGACAAGTAATCCAGAAAAAGCCTTGAATGCAGCAGGTCTGGCCCAATGCCACCCTCACACTTTTTCTGTTTGTTTGTTTAGGGCAGTATCCAGTTATGCTTAGCACTTACTCCTAGCTCTGTCCTCAGGAATCACTACTGGTGGGCTTGAGGACCATATGGGATTCTGAGATAGAACCCGGGTTGGCTGCTTGCAAGGCAAGTGCCCCACGACTACTATCACTCTGTCACATTCCAAAAATATTTTTCAGTTCTTTTAGTCACTTTAGACATAAGAATTAGTAGAATTAAATGAATTATCTTTAAGTAACCAAAGTGATAGCAAAGGAATTTGAGTGCTATTTTATCACCTTTAAAAACCCTAGTTTGGGGCTGGAGTGATAGCACAACAGGTAGGGCGTTTGCCTTGCACTCGGCCGACCCAGGTTCGAATCCCAGCATCCCATATGGTCCCCTGAGCACCGCCAGGGGTAATTCCTGAGTGCATGAGCCAGGAATGACCCCTGTGCATTGCCGGGTGTGACCCAAAAAGCAAAAAAAAAAAAAAACAACACCCTAGTTAAGTGGGGCAATTTTGTTTTGTTTCTACCTCAGTTTATTACACTCTGCTTTCTACCTCAGTTAAACTATTAGAATACTAAAACATTAAATATTAGAATTAAAGAACTGTATTGAAATTAAGTGGAGTATTGAATGCTTTATTAGAGATAGGTAATAAGTTTCAAACTACAACTTATACTTCTATCTTTCTTTAGTTGGCCCTGATTTCTCATGAATAGAATTATTTTATGTCTTTTTGGGAAAATATGTGTACACATGCATGTGCATAAATATATAAATATGTTGAATTATCTGTATTTCCATCCATATATAACTACTCAAAATTAAGCCCATTCTTTTTCAACCGATATTTGAAACACTGACAGCATATATGTTGCCTCTTGTCACAGTATTGATGGAAACAAAGGGGGTCATGCTAAGTGGAAAAAGTCAGAGGGGAAAACACAAGTGAGTAATCTCATTTCACGAATCATGAAATCCCGTTAATCGTCGATTTCTCCAGCGAGCTCAGTAATCTCTCATTTGTCCTTTCCCTGAGATCTTAGAAGTCTCTCTCGACTCCGCCCTCCCAATGATGTCACACTGGAGGCTCTTTCAGGGTCAGGGGAATGAGATCCAGCTTGTTACTGGATTTAGCATATGAATACACCAAGGGAAGCTTGCAAGGCTGTTGCATGTGGGCAGGAAACTCTCAGAAGCTTGCCAATTTCTCCCAGAGGGAGACTCAGGCTACAAGATATCATGCAGTCGCTTTGCGGCCGCGCACTTCTGGGAGCTTGCTTTTAAGTCTCTGGATGTTGGCCATTGATGGGATTACACACACCTGGGTTCTTCTGCCAGTACCTTCATGCGTGAGGCCTGTCTGAACGTGTGGAGAGGGGCCTCGAGCATGGCTGTAGCTAGGTTCCAGGGGTCTTCGGCCACCGGGAGCTCTGCTTGGGGTGGGGAGGGAAGCTGGAGCCCATCCCCTTCGAGGGGCCCCGGGGAAGACAGCCAGGAGTGTGGGCAAGAGACTCATTTATGTGGAATATAAAGAAATAAATCAAAAAGAGAAAAGAAGCCACACAAGCCATTGGATTCACACTGCAGGACTGAGAGGAGAAGCAGGGAGTGGGAGAAATTCAAGAGGCGGTGGGCGAGGGATATTTCAGTTGTGAGTGTATTGAGATACCATACATCTTAAAGGGATATGGAACAGTATCTGTGAAACATATATAGTCTTGTAAACCAACATTATCTAAGAAAAAAGACAATGTGATAAAAATTAAAATCATCATGTAAGCTACATTTCGAGGTCCACCTACTACATGTATAGTATATACTACATACAGTATATACTATACTACATGTATAGTATATATAGTGTATATATATGTATATGTATATACATATATGTGTATGTGGACTTATAAATATCACTATCATCCCATTGCTCATCGATTTGTTCGAGCGGGCACCAGTAATGTCTCTCATTGTGAGACTTATTATTACTGTTTTTGGCATATCCAATACGCCACGGGTAGCTTGCCAGACTTTTAAAAAGCAATATTGATGTTTTAAAAAATTTAATAATTTTTTCAGCAATCTAACTTTGCTTTTGTAGTATTTTATACCTAGTTTTCCTCCAAAACAATGAATCTTTATTTAGTGAATTGGTAACATAAAATAAGATTTACCTTGCAATGAAAATTTAATATTTTGGTAATTTTTTTAGAATGTGTCTATTTTTATAAGGTTATGACTTTTGGATTTAAATCTAAAATTGCATTCATAACATCTAAATTTTATAACACTTTAGAGGTCACATATTGCCTAAATGTACTTTTTTAGTCCACAAATCAAGTGTTTGCAAAATAGAATAATGCTATCAGATGACATTATGCATATAATAATACCCCATTTTACAAACAAATTAAGAATAGGGATTAAATAACACCTTATTGTATATCTGAGTCTAGAATTTAATCTATGGGGGTATTTTACTTAATGATTTACATTTAATCATATTCAAATTTTTCTATTAAATTTGAATCAGTGTGAGTAAGCTAGATTTTTCTAGGGATTTATCCATTTCATTTGTGTTTAAAATGTATTGGAATGCAGTTGTATTAATACCCTATTATGTTAGTCTTTGCAGCAACTATGATTATGCAGTTTTTCGTATTAGTAATTTCTGCTTGCTTCTCTTTCTGCGTTTTCCCCTCCGTACTCTTTTGTCTTTATTACTGCCTTTTACTAAATCTCTCCAGAGGTTTGTAATTTTGTTTTCAGAAAGCCAGAGTATTAAGGAAGTCAGGTTTTAGCTTCACCATCACCTGTTTCATTTTTCTACTTTATTAATTTCTGTTCTTAATTATTTCTTATCCATTGTTTATTTTGTCTAATCAACTCAGTTTTATGGGGCACCTCATTTCATCCTTTTTTTGTATAGTAAGCAATTAAGGTGTTAGAAATCTTTTCAAGAATTCAAGCTTTTCCTTTATACTACAAGATTGCATGTTAGATTTTTCCATTTAATTATGATTACTTAATTTGAATTTTTATTTAAAGTAAAGGAAATATACTTATTTCTTTTAGATGGAAGAATTCTTTTCTGATTTTTGAAATAAACTATGTATATATATGAACTACATGTATATATGTATGTATGTGTATGCATACATATATACATTTGGATGTTGAGCCATGCCTGGTGGAGCTTGCAGTTGTTCCAAGTTTACTCATCACTCCCAAAAATACATGGTCCACCCTGCTATGCCAGGGGTTGATCCTAGACTCCTACTTGCAAAGCACGTACTACACACTACATTCCACTGAGTTGTCTCTGTAACCCCACATTCTCTGCTTATCTCACTGTTACAGAATTTGCTGTATATTATAATAGTTATTTAATAGCCATTGCTTTGGGTTTTTAGCCTAATTTAGATTAGTTTTTCTCTGTGATGAATCTTATAGTTGAAAATAAAAACTTGTGAAAATAGTGTGTTTTACAGCTGTTGGTACAATTATATATAAAAATTTTGTATATGATACAAAATTGGTTTGTATTCATATATTAATTACATAAAAAATAGAACATTGTTATGTCTTCATGGTAAGTGAAACCTATTTTAAATGATCCTATTTATTTCCAGTAATGCTGTTATGCCTGAGTATATTTTGATTCCTTTTAATAATCAGATATTTTCACTATATTATTTCATGAATATTTTCCATTTTATACTTTCATTAATGTGCGTATGGATTTTTTCAAAGAGAAATAGCTTATTATTTTAAGCCAACCAAGTATTGTTTACCTTTTAATTGAAATTGGTAGTTTATTTACGTTTGTTGCAATTACCAATATATGTGGGTTTTTTCTACCATTTTTACTTATCACTAGTTCTTCATTTCTTTTTCCCTTTCTTGCCTTCTTTCTGTGTTCTCCATTTGTTCCTCTCATTTTTATTCTACTAGTTTGAAAGTCATACTCCATTTTCACATGGCTATCCTAGAGGTGTTTCTATAATGTATGCTTTTTGATTTATGTTCATGCCTTTACTCTCAATCCAAATAACACATTTTTAGAAGAGATAATTTTAACTCTGTTCATCTTTTTCTCCATTTTAAATGTGATTGTCTATCATTTTTAGTTCTATAGGAAAAGTATAAATTCACAGTTCTTTTTCCTTTATCATTTAAAATTTCTCATCTTTCATTTATTATTATTTCCTATCAATTGAAAGTTTATTCAATCACTTTATGAGTGATGTACTTAGTTTTCCCTCTCTAGTTCTAGATTACTGGTGATTTTTTTTAGTGTAAAGATGCATTTTCTGACTTTTTAGTTCTTTCATATATTAAATTGTGTATAGAAATGGGCCATAATTGCCATGAATGGCTGCTTTGCGGCCGCGTGATATCTTATAGCCTACTTCTCCCTCTCAGAGAACCTGGCAAACTACTGGGAGTTTCCTGCCCACATGGGAGAGCCTCGCAAAGTTCCCATGGTGTATTCATATGCCCAAACCAGTAACAAGTAACCAGTAACTAGTAACAAGCTGGGTCTCATTCCTCTGCCCCTGAAGGAGCCTCCAGTACAGCATCGTTGGAAGGATGAATAGAGAGAAGCTTCTAAAATCTCAGGGCTTGGATGAATGGAGATGTTTCTGAGACCGCTCGAGAAAAATTTGATGATCAACGGGATGATGATGATGATGATGATGATGATGATGACGACGACGACGACAACGATGGCAGTGGGAACAGCACCTAGTACCTCACACAAGTGTATGTCTGCTACCAGTGTACCACATCCATGGCTCCAAGAAGGATCCTGATTGAACCCAGAACTTCACATGTACAGTTCAGGTTATCTACTGCCAAGCTGCACTCCTGGCCCAGCCTTGGGTGTGGGGAATGGCCTCTGCAGGAGACCATATGGTGCCTGAGATTTCTAAATACAAAATGTCCGGCCCTTTGAGCCATGGGATGGTAGGGTGGGGGGTGGGAGGCTAGAGGTGTGGCATGATGGTGCACACCTGGTGGTGCAAAGGCTGCTCATAGCTCAAGCTGTGTTCTTTGTAGTGCCAGTGGTAGTTCTCCGACCGTTTGGTGCAGGTATTGTCTGAAACCAAACCTCCACATTCAGAGTATGTGCTTGGCGCTTTGGCTGTCTAGTCTTAAAAAACTGAAATACGGGGATGGGGGCAAGAGCTGTACTATTGACTTAAGTCCTTAAAGGAGTTGAGTGTATTTGGACAGTTAAAGGTGAGGTCCAGATTTCAGTAACTAAAACTTCAACTTTCTTCAATGGCAGCTTCACTTAAACTGCTTGACCAGTTCTCATTCATTATATTAACATATGTAAGCTTTTAAGTTGGTTCTGGTACTTTGATGTTTTTGTCTTATTTATGGTGGGCTGGAGCTATAGCTCAGTGGATAGGGAGTTTGCCTTGCACGAGGCTGACCCGGGTTCTATTCCTCCATCCCTCTCAGCCCTGCAAGCCACCCTTGGCATATTCCATATGCCCAAAACAGTAACAACAAGCCTCACAATGGTGATGTTACTGGTGCCTGCTCGAACAAATCAATGAATAATGGGATTACAGTGCTACAGTGCAAATATTATCAATCTCATCATTATTTAAATGTAATATTTTTCTTTTGAAATAGTCTAATTTATTATATATAGTTATTCTGATTGGTATTCTTGAATTTTTGAATGATATTATCAGAATGGAAAAATTATAACCATCATCTCTTCTAATGTAGCTGCTACCTTCTTTTTTTGCAAGAGCTCTAATTCAGATATATGTTAGATCTTTTCACAATAATTTCCATGACTTTTAAGTGTCAGGACTACACTTGACACAATATATTCCATTTACCAAGTTCTCATTTCAGCTTTATTCAAATTGCTGTTTTATTTACTGATTTTAGCTATTTTTGTTTTGCATTTTAGAACTTTTCATTTTCAAAGATTCTGCTCCTTTTATATTATTAAAATTAATTTTTTTGAAATATAGTAAACAGATTATATTGTGTATACCTACCTAATTCGAATACCTGGCAATTTGATTTTACCATGTATTTATCTTTTTTCTTTGCTGTGCCCTAATTTTTATGTATTTACATTATTTTATTAATCTTAAACTTCTCACTTTTTTAAAATCTGCATGTGAAAAAACTTGGCTGTGAGAAATGTGGATTTTTCAATGTTTACTTTATTTCTGTCAGGTGGCTGCGAATACTATTAGTATGATACTATTAATACAGGACCACTTAAAATTCTTGGCCTGAGCTTTGTAAAGCAAAAGAGTAGTGAGGCTTCAGCTCACAGACTTTATTGAGGGTCAGTTTGTAGTTAAAAATTCTCAGTGAAGGTAATTTTTCACAACAATCCAGGGACAAAGTTCTGCATAGGTGATTTTGCTTCTCCTTGGTGGTAGGAATTGGTGTGGGGAGTATCCTAGCACAGTACTTCAGAGCCTAGTTTCTGGATCCACTATCTGAATTTGCATTTTTCTCTACACAGTTAACTTTCAGCAATTAGTTACTTAAGCTTCTCTGATTTGCTTGTCTTCATTTCTAAATTAAGGATTTTAATGGTGCCTTTTTTATGTCTTCTGTAGTGATCAAAAAAATTAACATCTTGATAGTGTAGGACCAAGGAAGTTCTGGGTTATTATCATAATCATTATTGGCTTTCTTTGTTTACTCATTTTATTTTTCCTTTTTTCTTTTGGGCCTCACCCTGTTTAGGATCACTCCTGGCTGGCTGACGGCCTCTCCCGCATGTTGAAAAACTATTAAGGCTGCAGCAATAGTACAGGAAGTTAAAGCTCCTGCCTTTCATGAACCTTTTCTACCCTCTGACAGAAGTTTCATCCCTGACTTATAGTTTCTCAAGAGCAGAGCCAGGAAAAATAGCCCCTGAGCCATCTGTGGCACAAACCCCCACTTCCTGGGAGTGGGGAGTGGAGAGAATAAGAAACAATTTTCTTAAAGATAATGTGTTCTAAAGAGAACATGAACTTTAGAGAGAGGAGAGCGCTCCATAAAGTTAAAAACAGAAATATTGCACAACCAAATTTCTCTTGAGTTCAGAGAGAAGTACCTTTTGTAAAAAACTGTTCAGTGAAAATTACCTGTAATGAGTTTACACGTAACTTTTTGAACTTTGGAATAAAAAGAATTCCTTTTCTTTTCCCCTTCTCTTCCTTGCTTGTTCCTGGCCTTGAACCGGGGCCGTACTCAATTGGTGTTCTGAGTCCAGGCTACCTTTCCTGCCCTTTGATTACGCTTATGATGAGTTCAACCCCTTGTACTATAGAGGATTTACTTGTATGTCCCACATTTTTAGGCCGAAAATGAAAGTTCACTGAATCTAGTATTTTCAAGATGAAAGATAATTTAGGAGCTTACTTTATCACTCTAAATACCAGGGTTCAGTTAATTTTCTTCAGAATTCTTTACTTTTTTTGGGGGGGCGATGGTAAGGAGTGATGCCTGATGGGATCATCTAAGAAATAGTTTTTGAATTTCTTATTTTAGCTGCTTTCAAAGTGGGACTTAAGTTACAGGAAATGGAAGTTAATTTTACAGCTTTTTTCATGATAAAAACCAAAACTAAAATTCCAAATTGACTCTGAGCATGTAGGAGGAAGGAGGGGAGAGAGTGAGTGAAGAAAAATATTTACATTTTTATATTTTGACTTTTCAGTTTACAAAATTTGGCACATAATTTTAGATGGTTAAAATATTCCATGTATGTTTTATAATCTGCTGCTTTTCTTTGACATTTTCTAATTTTTTTTATCATTTTGTGTGACTTTGCGATTCATCAGTATGATAACCAGATTCTATTTAATGAAATTGAATATGTTTTCTCCAGTTATTTAAATATTTATGTTTTCAGCATGTGGTAGCTAGCATATCAATTACATCATAAAGTGATAATTCTAATTGTAATATATCCCTTAACTTACGTTTTAATATTTTAATTCTTAAGGCATCCTTATGAGTCAATATTATTATAATAAAATAAAACAAATTTGAGGATGCAGAGTGGCAAAACTACTAAGAGATTGAGCTATAGTTAATTTCTGATTTTGCCGTTTCTTGGATATGCTTGGACATTTTCTATTGAAAATGTTTACCAATTGATAGGGTCTACCCTAGTCTTTTTCTTTCCCTGCACACTGCAGATGACTGAAAACATCTGGTACTTATCCTTCTGTCTCTGGCTTATTTCATTCAGCATGATATCCACCTGTCTCATCCAAGTTACAGCTACATAGTATCCCATAATGTATATGTACCACTGATTCATTATCCATTTATCTGCCTTTGGACATTTGGATTGTTTCTGTATCTTGATAGTTTACTAAGCACTATAATAAACACATGTGCATTATCTGTGCTGATTAGTATTTTTGTGTTGGTGGGGGGTGGTAGATGCAAAAAAATAGTGTAGTCTCTGGGTTTATGGGGAACCTTCCTTCCCCTCAACCCCCCAGAAATCTCTTTGATGTTTTTCTTAGAGGCTGAACCAGATAATATTCCCAAAAGCCATGGACGTTTCCTTTTTTTGCCTCATTCCTACCCAGCCTTTGACTCTATCCTTTGCAGTGCTGTGAGATGATACCTCATTGTTTGGATTTGCACTACCCTGATAGTAAGTCACAGTAAACACTTATAAAAAAGCGTTCATAATGGATGCTCACTGGCCATCCATGTCCTCCTCATATAAGTGTCTGTTCCGCTCCCCATTTCTTGATTCAATCACTGGCTTCTTTGTTACTGAGCTTTGTTGAGTGTTTTCTATGTTTTGGTTATTAATTCTCTATTACCCTAATATTTGATTTGAGCAGAAAATTAATTTATGATTTTTAAACATAATATAGTAGAAAGTAAATATAAGAAATTATATCACACGATCCTCTTTGTCTATCAAATAGATAATAAAATGGTCTTAAGTATTCTTAAGTGTTAACTGCTTCTTACTGAGTCCTGTCTACTTTTGCCACCCACTATGTTAGATTTTACTTAAAATCTCATTGCAGTCCATATTTTGCTTGTCAGTTTTATTTGATCTATTATAGTTCTGAATTAAAATCTTTCACTTGTATCCAGATCCTAGGTGGCTCACTTTTCTGTTGACCAGATTTAATATCAGGCATCTGTTTGGTCTAGTGAAAATTTGGTTAGGACAAGTGTGTAATTGACAGTCACTCTTGTTAGCTCTCCTCTAACGTATTGTGATTCAGCCATGCCCTCTTTATTGTGTGGTGTCAGCAGCTGTTCCCTCTCAAAATGTAGTTCAAAAAACTTGTTCCTTTTTATCATACTGATTCACTCCAGTTCTAACATCCAGGTAAGATTGGAATTTAGAAATAGGCAGTATGACTTGCATTTTCTTATGGCTTCTCACTGCAGTACTCCCTGCAAAAATCAAACAAACTCTTTTATTTTATATTTTGGAAAATTTTGTCATTAAAATTTATGTATGTAAACATACACACACACACACATATATGAAAATGTAGGAAGAGACAAAAGGGAAAATGAAACATGTTGTTAGGCAATGCAGAGGTCCTTGGTGTACGTGCTCCCAGATCTTCATCTTTAAAGATTTGGGGTAAGTGGGACTTAGAGCCCCAATGGCAGTGCTCAGGACTCCTGGCTCTGTGCCCAAGAATTACTCCTGGCAGTGATTAGGGGACCATATGTGGGGAGTAGAACTGGGGTCAGCCATAGGCAAAGCAATTGCACTATCTTGTGGTCCCTTTAAAAAGTTTTAAAATATTTATTCATTCTAGTTTGGAGGCACACCCAGTGGTGCTCTTGGGCTGTACTGACTCTGTTCAGAGATTGTCCCTAGCAGTTCTTCGGCAACCATGTGATACTGGGGAACAAACTCAGGTGTCTTGCAAAGCATGTGCTCAGCCTATCGATAATAGCACAGGTTTAATTTTTTTTTATTCTCTACAGTACAGGATTAAAATTTTTAATGAATTTGCATTATATATAGATATATATATGCCCAAAACATATAGATATAGATAAATCCCAAAAGCATATCTATGTATGCATATATATCTATAAATATAGATATATATATGCCAAAAACAGTAATGATAGTTCTCATTCTCCTGACCCTGAAAGAACCTCCAGTCCTTGGGAAAGACGAGTAAGGAGAGGCTGCTAAAATCTCCAGGGCTGGGAGGAACAGAGATGTTACTGGTGCCTGCTCGAGTAAGTTGATGAACAACGGGATGACAGTGATAGTGATATATATATATATATATATATATATCATATATATATGCATTCAAGTAGTGAAAAATTCAAGTAGCTAAAATAAATAAATAAATATATATACATATATGTGTGTGTATGTGTGTGTGTGTATATATATATATACATATATATATATACAGGCACACATATATATCATTGTATCACTGTCATCCTGTTGATCATCGATTTGCTTGAGCGGGGCCAGTAACTTCTCCATTCATCCTAGCCCTGAGATTTTAGCAGCCTCTCTTGTCTTTCCCAATGGCTCTTCAGGGTCAGGGGAATGAGACCCATCATTGTTACTGTATTTGGCATATGAATACGCCACAGGGAGCTTGCCAGGCTCTTCTTCCCCCTCTCATGTAGGCAGTAAACTTTTGGTAGCTTGCCAGGTTCTCCAAGAGGGAGAACTAGGCTATCAGATGTCACACGGCCACATAGCAGCCATACGCTTGCGGGAACTTGGTTTTATAGTCTCTGGATGTTAGCTGTTGATGGAATTACACAGCACTGGGGGCAGTTTCTGGGTGTGACCGCCTTGCTACTGGAAAATGGAGGATCTAGGCAGAAGAGGCCTAGTTCCAATTCGATCAGCCTTGGAGATCTCGGCCCTGTGTCCCACACACCTGGATTCCTCTACTAGTTCCTTCATGCGTGAGGCTCTTCCACACGTGTGGAGAGGGGCCTTGAGCATGGCTGTGGCTGGGTTCCAGAGGTCTTCATCCATCCATCCGTCCATCCATCCATCCATCCATCCATCCATCCATCCATCCATCCATCCATCCATTCATCCATCCATCTATCTATCTATCTTTCTGCACGCCATTTCTTTACTTAAATATTTTTACTGACTGTATACAGGGGAAATTTTTGAGGTTAATTAATTTTCCCTGTTATTTTCTGTGGCAGTGAAATACTCCATAATTGTTACATCACTTATATAAGCAGCCTTCTATTTGTTCATTTAAAAGTTTTATTGTTGCTGTCTGAGAGATAGTATAGCAGGTAAGGTAATATTGCCTTTCATGTGGCCATCTCTAGTTCCCATCCTTGGTGCCATCTCTCCAGTCCCTTTGAGTGCATCATATAAAAATATATAAACATATATATAATATGTATGTATATATATATATATATATGCATGTGTATATAAGGAGACATTCACTGTGAAATTTGTGTTACTCATAGTTGGGTTTGAGGCATACACTATCTCAATATTGGTCCCACCCCCAATGCCCCCACCAGCCCCACTCACCTCCTACCCACCATTCTCCTTTTGGTAGTGCTGCGGATATGGTTTCATGCATGACACTTTACCACCTTTCAGCACTGCCTCTTCCTCAGGCTGGATGCTTCCTGCTGCCATAAACACTGTACCCTCCGTGTACTGTCCCTCAGCCCCCTCAAGTGGCATGTTTCCTACTGAATACCAATTCTCATGTTCTTTGTTCCCACTGACTTTGGGCATTTTTTATTCCACCATTGGGTTTCTTTATATCTTTTGAGTACATTTTAAATAAGAAACCTATCTCTGACTAGATCAAGCAAGTTAGAATATTTTAAGAATATTATACATATAGTTCAACTATTTTGAGTAATTTGTTTCAAAATAGATTAACTTAGAGAAAACCAGTATAAAGGGAGCTCATAGAAAGCTTTCTGAGAACTCTTATAAAATTGGTTAATTGTCCAGTATTGAGAGTATATTTAGGGGCTGGAGTGATAGCACAGCGGGTAGGGCGTTTGCCTTGCACTCAGCCAACCTGGGTTTGATTCCCAACATCCCATATGGTCCTCCAGCTCTGCCAGGAGTAATTCCTGAGTGCAGAGCCAGGAGTAACCCCTGTGCATAGTCGGGTGTGACCCGAAAAGCAAAAAAAAAAAAAAAAAAAAACCTGAGAATATATTTAATTATTTAATTGTTGTCATTGGAATAATTTAGATGAAAAATAATTAAGGACTTAACTATATAAATTAAAAGTGATGCCTGTGTGCAGCATAGATTATTTTGCAAGTATATTAAAAGGTTTTATTTATATCATTATTCTTATTTTCCCATGTCGGGATTTTTATGTTTATTTTTGTTTGTTTTTGTTTCATAGGACATACATAGCTGTACTCAGGGCTTACTCCTAGCACAGTTCAGGGGACCATTTAGGTTCCTGGGGATAGAACCCTGGTCAGCCGGGTAGGGAAGCACCTTACCTACTGTCCTATCTCTCTGGCCCCTTTCATTGTCTATTTTCTATAATAAGTATATGTTTGTATGTTAACTTAAAAAATGAATAGTAAAGAAATTTAATACAACAGAAAGTAAAATTTCCTACCTATAATAACTTTTTAGAGGCATCTGCCATTATGCTTATTACATATATAATTACACAAATATGTATATGCAGTATGTTTAGTTTTCAAACTTTATAGAGGTGAATTCATCCTCTATTTCTGATGTGTAAATTTCAGAAATATATATCCACCAACATATAATGACCTCCTCCTATATCACTTTTAATTTATGCAGGATATTCCATAGTACAGTATGTTAGTAAACCAGTTCCCTGATGATACTATTTTAGATATTTTTTCCTTTTCAGTTACAAATAAAAATCTGTCTTATATAGGTTTTTATGTACTCATTATCTATCATTTCTATTGGTAGTAGACCTGCATCAGTGAAAATGTTTGTATTGATAGAGAGCAACTGTATTGATAAGACTCTGAGGTCTGATATTAGAGCTTAAAATTTAGTCTCCACCACTGTCATGCTGTATGGATATGGCAGCTAATGGACCTTAATATAACACTGATGTAATACTAGATGCCATTTTATAGCTTGTTGAAAATTCTGTATCGTCTGACAATGAGAAAAGTAATGTAAGCAGTTATTTGTACCTTTTGTAAATGGCACATACTAAATGTTAAAATATGAATTTTAAACTTCATTAGAATTTTTATCCATTTTTTAAATCATTTGTTCTTTTTCAGTTTCTTTTTATTGAGAACCTTTTATCTTAAGAATATTAAGTTATAAGAAAATAATAACAGATAGTTTCTCAGTTCATCCTATGTTTTGCTTTGTGTTGTTCTTTTTCTGCATTTAATTTCTGTTCAATCAGGCATGTTAGTCCTTTATACTTTTAGGTCTGTGTCAATATCTATTGTGAAATTTTAAAATTATCTTCCTGTATTTCATTGACAAGTATTTTATCATTTTCTATATTTAAATATTGAATTTCATTTTTTAAAATGTGCCTAGTAGCATTCATGGTATATTCTCCCAGTGGTCATGTTGAAATTATGAGAATGCTTTTTAGATTATCACCGTGATTAAGAAAGCGTTGCCATGCTCAATGGTGTGGAGCCATGGTGTCTGCAACAGGACTTCCTTATAAAACAGAATTCAGACCCACCTGAAATTTTATGCTTTTCTGCCAAAGTAAATATTGGGAAATAAAGCACCTGAGAATTATAAAATTAAATAAAAAAAAAAACAGATTTCATGTTATTGACCTTCAGATGAGCTGAGTTTAATATAGCAACACCCAGAGACCCAGACCATAGTTCAGTAAGGCTTAGTGCATGCTTGGATGTGGGGACCAGGTTGGATTCCTGGCACCACAGGGCCCCCCAGGTACCACTGAGAGTAGCCTCTAAATAAAGGGTTTCTAGAGGCACCTTAGCACTGCCAGGTGTGAGCAAAAACAAACCAAAAAATAATGCTGACAACATCTGAGTATTTTGAGAATATCTAAGTTTTATGAACAGGGTGGTAGGAAAAGGAAATTGTACAATTATTTTGGTTCACTTCTTGTTTATTCGTTGTCCACAATTGTGTATTACTGTCTTATTAACACAAAACTTCTTAAATATAAATTATAGTTTTGCTTTGCTATGCTTTGCTTTTTGGGTCACACCTGCAATGCTCAGGGGCTATTCTCTGTGTTTGGTAGATCTCTTGGGAGTACTCTGGGGACCATGTACTGTGCTGGAAATTCAAACTGGGGTCAGTGTCATGCAAGGCAGGCACCTTGACCTCTGTCCAATCTCTCCTGCTCCTTTCAAACAGAATTGAAAGCGAAATTAGGAAATTTCTGTCTTTTTTTGTATTATTTTCCTTTATCAGATGAAATTTCTACTCGTTGTTTAACTGGTCTTTTGAGTTGTTGATTGTATTTTTATAACAAGTGATACCATTTATATATGTGTTAATGGTTTAATACCTTCCTTAGGCTTCTTTAGAACATAGTTAGGTCCTCTGCAGGATTTTCTATTTTTTTTTCCTTTTTTTTTAAAAAAAAAAGAAGGAAAAAAAAACTTCAGGCCACACCTGGCAATACTCTTGGGTTTTTTTCTGGCTCTGCACTCAGGAATTATGCCTGGTGGTGCTCTGGGGACCATATGAGATGCTGGGGATCAAACCTGGATTGATGGCATGCAAGGCAAATGCCCTATCTGCTATTGTCTCTCCAGGAATTTCTTGACCGGATTGGAATGGTAAACAGTTTACTTTCTAAATATGATAAACTTGTAGAAGAGAAGTTTGGTTATTTATCAAGTTTTTAATAAATTTTCTTTGTTTTTTTGTTATTTTATACTTTGTTTACTTCTTTGTTATTTTATACATTGTGTTATTTGGGACCCATTTGAGCTACCTCTCTTGCCTTTTTAGAAAGATTGCTTTTAAAAGCAATCAAGTTTAGAGTGCTTTAATGATCCCCATCCCCCGCTATAAGAAATTACTCATGTATTCTCTCATTATAGATCTGTCTGTCTTGGACATTTGATACAAACTGAATTATTTAATGTGTTATCTTTTGTGACTGACTTGATTGATTTAGTGGTTTTTTTTCAAGAATGATTTCTATTGAAGTGCATATCTAAATTCTTTAATTCTTTTTTGCATGATAATGTTAAATTGTTTTGGATAATTATTTTGTATATACATCCTTGAGTTGTGTTCATGCTTTTTATGTCCCTGATAAGTAAACATGGTTTTCAAATATTTTCTCTAGATCTATGGATTGTCTTTTTATTTTTATTTTCTTGATCGTATTTATTTTAAAGCAAAATTCTAAGTTTTGATAAACTCCAAGTTTTAATCTTTTATCATTATTTGTACTTGAGGATTGTGTTTTTAAAAGGTATTGCCTTTAATAATTTCATAATTTCAGCTTTCATGTTAAATTTATGTTTAATTTTGAGTCAATTCTTGTATGTGGTATATTGGAAGGGGGGTTTACTTTCAGCTTTTGACATGTAGGTTTCCAACTTAGCCCAGTGCATTTATTGAGCTGATGATTATTTTTTCATTGAATAGTATAGTATCCATGTTTAAAACCTACTGACCATAAATATAAGGTCCATCCTTCCTTCCTTCCTTCCTTCCTTCCTTCCTTCCTTCCTTCCTTCCTTCCTTCCTTCCTTCCTTCCTTCCTTCCTTCCTTCCTTCCTTCCTTCCTTCCTTCCTTCCTTCCTTCCTTCCCCTCCCTGCCCTGCCCTGCCCTCCCCTCCCCTCCCCTCCCCTCCCCTGTCTTCCCCTCTTTTCTTTTTTCTTTTCTTGTCTTGTCTTTTCTTTTCCACACTCAGTGGTGCTTAGGACTCCTGGCTCTCTGCTCAGGGTTCATTTATGGCAGGGCTTGGAGGACTATATGCTATGTCTGGATTAAATTTGTGTCAAACACGTGCTAGATAAGTACCTTACTACTGCACTGTTTTTGGCCCAAGGCTTATTTCTTGACACTTGCTTCTGCTTCATTAATTTCCAGATTTTTTCTGTGCCAGTGCCATATTTCTATTTTATTTCTTACATGGAACGTATGGTTAGCATATAGGAAACCCAGAATCATTCCCCAGGATCCCATAGTCCCACAAAGCCCATTGACAGTATGTGCCCAAGCACTGAGCCGGGGCAGTCCCTGAAAGCTGCTGGATGTGTTCAAAAACTTTGTTTTAGTTATGCTGCAATTCTGTGGTAGATCTCCCCAAACATGACAATTTCTTATAAATTGCTGGCTGGAATTTTTTTGTTTGTTTGTTTTTTGTTTTTGGGTCACACCCGGCGATGCACAGGGGTTACTCCTGGCTCTTCACTCAGGAATTACCCCTGGCGGTGCTCAGGGGACCATATGGGATGCTGGGATTAGAACCCGGGTCGGCCGCGTGCAAGGCAAACGCCCTACCCGCTGTGCTATCGCTCCAGCCCCATGGAATTTTTTTTTTTAAATGAATCACCATGGGGCACACTTACAGACTTACAAATATCCATGCTTACATTTCAGTCATACAATGGATCGAGTGCCCATCCCTCCACCATGGAATTTTGATATAAATTGTATTGCCTCTGTAAATCAATTTCAGGATTATAACTTGTCTAAATAATAATGTTCTCTAATTTAGAAATTAGGCATATCTCTAACTTTTAATTTAGAAAGGGGGCATATTTCTTTAGTATCTCTTAAGGCAGAGAGTAATAGATTTTGAAGCTCTTTCTTCACTTTTAAGGCAGTATATTTCTAGGCTCAGAGAGAGACTATAGCAGGTAAGATACTTCCCTTGCATATAGCCAACCCGGGTTGATCCCCAGGACCACATATTGCCCCCTGAGTCCCACCAGAAATAAGTTCCGATACACAGAGACTAGAGTAATCCCTGAGCTCTACCGAGAGTATCCCATCCTGAAAAAAATATATATATGTGTATGTGTGTGTGTGTGTGTGTATGTATATAATTTTTTTATACCCCTCACCCTCTTCCCACCTACCAGCCTGTGCCCATTCCTGGCTCACATATATATATATATATATATATATATATATACATACATATTTTTTGGGTCACACCTGGCAGTGCACAGGGGTTACTCCTGGCAATGCTCAGGGAACCATATGGGATGCTGGGAATCGAACCCGGGATGGCTGCGTGCAAAGCAAATGCCCTACCCGCTGTGCTATCACTCCAGCCCCTTCAAATATATTTTTTTATTATTTTATTTTTCGTGCTATTATAAGTATTTTTGTTCTCATAGTTTTATTTTTGAATTTTGTTTATTATATTGACTTGTGTTTTTTTTTATCCTACTAGCTCACAGAATTATTCTTTCTAGTAGGTTCTTAGTTCTTTATGATTTTTTGTATATAAAGTCATGTCTACTGTGAATAAAGATTGGTTTACTCGTTCCTTTCAGATATGGTTGTCCTTTCTTCTTCTTGCATAGTTTCACTCCTAGAGACTCTAGTTCTGTATTGAATATAACTGTCAAGGCCTTGGTTGCACTCCCGTCGAGAGGGCCGGCCATCAGTCTTCCCCCACTGGGTGTAATGATTGCTGTGTGTTTGGCAGCTCTGCTTAGTATGGCATTAAGAAAGGCCCTTATAGTTTTAGTTTGTTGAGTGTGATATTTAAATGATTGAATTAAAAATAATAATTCCTCTTTTTATATTGCATTCGGCATTTTGCATCTTAGAATCCATGTCAGATATAAGCTGCAGAAACTAAAATATGTTTCCAGCATGTTAGCTTTCCTTGTATCAGTTATATCTATTTTTTCTTAAAAGGAACTTCTGCTTTCTCTTTATGAACTTGGGTAACTTTGATATTTCTCCATCTGAGTCTTCTCATTTACAAAACTGGGCTTGGGGTCCAGAGAGACAGTATGAAAAAGAAGCTTGACTTGCCCTCTGCCAGTCCCCAATTCTATCCTAGGTACCATATGGTCCCCGCAAGCATCACCATAGGTCACTTCTCAGCACAGAATCAGGATTAACCACGAGTGGAACAGGGTATGGCACAGACCCATAAATAACAACACTTTCAGTTAAAAAAAAAATGCACTTTTGTACAAGAATCCAGTTGTGCATAACTCCTAGTACAGAAGTGTTAAAATATTATAGGAACCCAGAGTAATTTACAGAAAATTCTTAGACTGTTACAGTTCCCTATCCTTTTTGACCCTTTGCTGACTTGATCGACTCAACATAGTTTTGTAGTTGTCCAGTTTTTGAAAAAATGCCTAGAAGTGGTACCTATACAAAGAGAGATTTGTGAAAGTGTTTTGATAGAGCTATTTTATGTGTTTGCTGGTTGAGTTTCCCTCCCCGCCCCGAGCAGAGCCCCGGCAGCCGAAGACCTCCAGAACCCAGCCTCAGCCATGCTCAAGGCCCCTCTTCACACGTTCCAACGAGCCTCATGCATGAAGGAACCGGCAGAGGAACCCAGGTGTGTAGGACCCGGGATTGAGATCTCCAAGCCTGCTTGGATCTGGACTGGGCCCTCTCCACCTAGAACCCCCCATTTTTTTTAGCATTGTATTTTTTATTTTATTTTATTTTATTTTTTAATTTTTTAAATTTTATTGAATCACCGTGAGATAGTTACAAGCTTTCATGTTTGGGTTACAATCTCACAATGATCAAACACCCATCCCTCCACCATGCACATTCCCCACCACCAATATCCCGTATATACCCCCCCCTTTCCCCTGCCTCTAAGGCAGACAGTATTCCCCATACTCTCTCTACTTTTGGGCATTATAGCTTTTAACACAGACACTGAGAAGTCATCATGTTTGGTCCATTATCTACTTTCGGCGTGCATCTCCCATCCCAACTGGTTCCTCCAGCCATCATTTTCTAGTGATCCCTTCTCTATTCCATCTGCCTTCTCCCCTCCGCTCATGAAGCAGTCTTCCAGCTATGGGGCAATCCTCCTGGCCATTGTATCTACCGTCCTTGGGTGTCAGCCTCATGTGATGCTACCCTACACTCCACAAATGAATGCAGTCCCTCTATGTCTGTCCTATCCTTCTGACTCATTTCACTTAGCATGATACTCTCCATGTTTTTTCATTTATAAGTAAATTTCATGACTTCATCTCTCCTAACAGCTGCATATGGAAAAAAAGTATTCCATTGTGTAGATGTACCAAAGTTTCTTTAACCAGTCATCTGTTCTAGGGCACTCGGGTTGTTTCCATATTTTGGCTATTGTGAACAGTGCTGCAATGAATATATAGGTACAGATGTTATTTCTACTGTGCTCTTTTGCATCCTCAGGATATATTCCCAGAAGTAGTATTGCGGGGTCATGTGGGAGCTCAATTTCTAGTTTTTGAAGAACTTGTCCATATTTTCTAGAAAGGCTGGACTAGTTGGCATTCCCACCAACAGTGAAGGAGCATGCCTTTTCCCCCACATCCATGCCAGCATTGGTTGCTTTTGTTCTTCTGAATGTGTGCCAGTCTCTGTGGTGTGAGATGATATCTCATTGTTCTTTTGATTTGCATTTCCCTGATGACTAGTGATGTAGAGCATTTTTTCATGTGCCTTTTGGCCATTTGTATTTCTTTTTCGAGGAAACTTCTGTTCGTTTCTTCTCCCCATTTTTTGATGGGGTTGGAGGTTTTTTTTCTTATACAGTTCTACAAGTATCTTGTATATCCTGCATACTAATCCCTTATCAGATGGGTATTGGGTAAATGTTCTTTCCCATTCTGTGGGCCCTTTCTGTATTTTGGTCACTGTTTCTTTTGAAGTGCAGAAGCTTCTTAGTTTGATATAGTCCCATTCGTTTTTGTTTGCTTCCACTTGCATGGTCAGTGCTGTTTCTTCCTTAAAGATGTTTTTAGCTTCAATGTTATGGAGAGTTCTGCCTACATTTTCTTCTATGAACCTTATGAATTCATGTCTGATATTGAGGTCTTTAATCCACTTTGATCTGACTTTTTTGCCTGGCATTAGACAGAGGTCAGAGTTCATTTTTTGCAGGTAGCTATCCAGTTTTCCCAGCACTACTTGTTGAAGAGGCTTTCCTTGTTCTACTTTGCATTTCTTGCTCCTTTGTCAAAGATTAAGTGGCCATATATTTGGGGGTCTGTGACAGGATATTCAACTCTGTTCCATTGGTCTGCAGGTCGTTTTTTTATCCCAATACCATGCTGTTTTAATTATTACTGCTTTGTAGTAGAGTTTGAAGTTGGGGAAGGTGACACCACCCATCTTCTTTTTTACAAGGATTGCTTTAGCTATTCATGGGGGTTTATTGTTCCATATAAATTTCAGGAGTGTTTTGTCTATTTCTTTGAAAATGTCATGGGTATCCTGATAGGGACTGCATCAAATTTGTATAGTCCTTTGGGCAGTATTGCCATTTTGATAATGTTAATTCTCCCTATCCATGAGCAGGGGATGTGTCTCCAATTCCTAATGTCCTCCTTTATTTTTGAAGTAGTGTTTTGTAATTTTCCTTGTATAGGTCCTTCACCTCTTTGGTTAAGCTGATTCCAAGGTACTTGATTTTCTGAGGTACTATTGTGAATGGGATTGTTTTTTTAATGTCTCTTTCTTCTTTTTCATTATTTGTATATAAGAAAGCCATGGACTTTTGGGTGTTGATTTTGTAGCCTGCCACTTTATGATATCGACTTATTGTTTCTAGGAGCTTTTCTGTAGAGTCTTTAGGGTTTTCCAAATATAGTATCATATCTTCTGCAAATAGTGATAACTTGATCTCTTCCTTCCCTATATGTATGCCCTTGATATCTTTTCCTTGTCTAACTGCTATGGCCAGGACTTCCAGTACTATGTTGAATAGGAGTGGAGAAAGCAGGCAACCTTGCCTTGTACCCAATCTTAGAGGGAAGGCTTTCAGTTTTTCCCCATGGAGAATGATACTTGCCATGGGCTTTTGGTAGATGGCTTTGACTATATTGAGGGAAGTTCTTTCGATGCCCATTCTGCTCAGAGTTTTCATCATAAATGGGTGCTGAATCTTGTCAAATGCTTTCTCTGCATCTATTGATATGATCATATGGTTTTTATTTCTTTTATTAATATGATGAATTATGTTGATTGACCTGCGAATGTTAAACCATCCTTGCATCCCTGGGATAAATCCTACTTGATCATGGTGTATGATCTTTTTGGTGAGTCGTTGGATTCCATTTGCTAATATTTTGTTGAGGATCTTTGCGTCTGTGTTCATCAGAGATATCAGTCTATAATTCTCTTTCTTTGTGGTATCTTTGTCTGTTTTTGGTATCAGGGTGATATTTGCTTCATAGGAACTGTTTGGAAATGTTTTTGATACTTCAATTTCTTGGAAAAGGTTAAATAGGATTGGGAGTAAATCCTCTTTAAAGGTTTGGAAGAATCCACTAGTAAATCCATCTGGGCCAGGACTTTTGTGCTTGGGGAGATTTTTTATTACCGTTTCAATTTCTTTGATGGTGATAGGTCTGCTTAGGTATTCCAGGTCTTCTTGGTTCAGCCTTGGGAGGATATAGGAGTCTAGGAATTTTTCCATTTCCTCGAGGTTTTCATGTTTCGTGGCATAAAGATTCTCAAAATAATCTCTCAGGATCCTTTGAATTTCTGTATTTTCTGTTGTAATTACCCCCTTTTCATTTCAATTCAGTTTATTAGTGTTTTCTCTTTCCCTTTTTTTTTTATGAGTCTTGCTAGACATTTATCAATCTTGTTTATTGTTTCAAAGAACCAGCTCTCAGTTTCATTGATCTTTTGGATTGTTTTTTTGGTTTCCATCTCATTAATTTCTGCTCTGAATTTTATTATTTCCTTCCTCCTATTTGGATTTAGCTCCTTTTGTTGGTCATTCTCTAAGCTTTTAAGCTGTGAGGTTAGGTGACTTACCTCCTTCCTGAGGAATGCTTGTAGAGCTATGAACTTTCCTCTTAACACAGCTTTTGCTGTGTCCTATAGAACCCCCCATTTTCCAGTAGTTTGGCAGTCACACCCACGAGCTGCCCCCGACACTGTGTAATTCCACCAACAGCCAACGTCCAGAGACTATAAAATAAAGCTTCCGGAAGCATGCAGCCTCTTATTGTCTAGTTCTTCCTTTTGAAGAAATCAGCAAGTATCCTACCTGCATGGCAGAGCCTGCCAACTTTCCATGGCGTATTTATATGCCAAAAACAGTAACAATGATGGGTCTCATTCCCCTGGCTCTGAAAGAACCTCCAATGCGGCACCATTGGAAGGACGAGTAAAGAGAAGCTGCTAAAATCTCAGGGCTAGTATGAGTGGAGACGTTTCTGGCACTGCTCGAGCAAATCGGTGAATACCGGGATGACAGTTACACAGTGATTGTATGTCTTTGTTTTGTGGGGGCCATTCCTTGTTGTACTCAGGGAAACTTCTAGACTGTGCTGTAGTATGAAGTGGGAATGGGGCATTGCTTCTTCTAGTGTGCAGGGACTAGTGTGGTGCCCAGAACGCCAAGCCACCTTGCATGCGATGCAAGTACTGCAACCCCTGAGCTCTCTCCCTGACACAACACCTTTATTTAATGGGGGAGGTTAAAAAAAGGCAAAAAAGACACCTAAAAGGATATTACGACAATATATCATAATTAAGGGACTGGAATTGAAAGCAAAGTTAAAATTATTATTTACCTCTACATAGCAGGACAGGAAAAATATGTTCATGTGTTTTGGAATGTAAGTTTGGAAATTTTAGAGGTAAACAGAAATTTCTTAGAAAATTCAGTAGGTCAAATTATTTTTCACCATATATAAATGAGTTATTTTTTCCCTTTCCTTTCATTGGGATGACTTGGTGAAAATAACATTTTTCTTTTCCTAATTATTAGGTTGGGGATTTTTGTTGTTGATGTTTGGGTTGTTGTTGTTATTTTTTTGGCCTGTATTCTGTAACCATGCTCTGTTAGAGCCAGTTTCAAGTCAAGTATACAATCAATAATAATGTTAAAGCAGATTGTATATACTGTGAAGTATATTGAAGAGTTTATTCTTAGTCACTTTTAAGGTTATTTTATTATTCCATGTTCATTAAAGAATTGCAGGTTAGTATGAAACGCCATATATGAGCTAAATGATTAACCCAAAGCAGAGAAAACCAAGGATACACAGAAAAAATATATACTAGACTGGGAGATGTCTTTAAAGAATAGGAGTCAAACATGATTCAGTGTTTTCTGCCATTCATTATTCGTTAGCAAAATACAGGGGGGGAAATGACAAAAAAGGGGGATTAGATGTGTTCATTGTGAGCTGACTCAGTGATAGCCACTTAGAAATGTCTACCACACAACCGAAAATAGACTGTTTCTAATTTTATCTATCTATCCAATGCTCACATGTGAGTGGTGATTAGACATACAGAACATACAGAAATGAGCTGAGAGCATTAACATAGAGGAAGTCTTCCCAGGGATGTATATGTGCAAAAGAAAAAAACTGCTTAGAATGTAAACATGAGTGATCTGTTGGAGAATAGGGAGAGCTTAGAATGCACAGGAAAGAAGTAAAAAATGTAAAGACACCAACAAAACAAATAACATAACTTCAGTGAGTCTAGTGCTGATTTTTAAAATTTTTTTAAAGAGAAACTTCAGTTATAAATTTAATGCATTATCATGAGAAAGGACCTAGGGAACAGTGATGCAGGGATATTTGCACTTTGTTAGTAGTTAGGGTGCAGTGAGACATTGTATTTCTGAAGCATAACTACTGACACTGTTGTAGATCATGTTGCCTTAGTTTAAAAACGCAGGGGCCGGAGAGATAGTTCCGTGAATAAGGTGTTTGCCTTGGACGTGGACACCAATCAAACATGGGTTTGATTCCTGGCACCTCATATGGTCCCCTGTGCCCTGCCAGGAGTGATTACCGAGTGAAGAGCTAAGATTCAGCACAGAGCACAGCTGGGTGTGGCCCACAAACAAAAAAACACAGTTGTATTTTAAAGCTGACTAAAACATTTAAAAGATGTAATGCAAAAAAAAAAAAAGTTTTCTTTTACTCTCAGTGTTTTTCTTGGAATATTTAATAGTTGATTTGTTAAGCATATTTCTAATCATTCTTCTCTATATAAACAATACTAGTTTCCTATTATTTGAAGATACAACATTTTATACATTATAATATTTCTGAAATAAGGATATCTTATAATTATGTGGTTTTAATAGGTTGCTGTTTTTATAAAATATTTCATGTGCTCTGCTATTAATATTGGAAAGAAGGAAATAGATATTAACGACAACAGGGAAGGTTTACATCACCTTGAAAAGACGAATTTTCAAATTCTTAAAATATTTAATAATATGGCCACAAGCATTTTCTCAAGTTAGGCATATTTGGCATATCATGTAGTATGCAGTATGATTTCAATTTTGTAAAATCTGTCAGAATGCCACCCTGAAATCTGCTGCGTTTTCTTTGCTACTTAAATATCAGAGGGTGTCCTCTGTTTACTTGAATGGTACAGTTACAATGAAGGGTGCCCTTTATGCAGGAGGAGCCGAAGAAGAAATAGAACATCTGAGTTTGGGGTCTGATCTGTAAACAAATATGTTCTTTCAGGGTTTTGGTGTCATTTCCTCCAGGTTTATCTAAAAATAGGCTAATCATCATATAAATGCTTCGTGTTCTTAAAACGTACTATTCAGTGTATCAACCAGTGCAGTTTCTGTTTCTTTAAGAAAAAAATGATGACATCTGAATCTGTCATCTGATTTTAACTGTCAGCAGCACAACTCTAAGATTTAGTTAGCACAGCATTTAGATCTCAGAAGAATTGAAGCTTTATTTCTATATTAGGCTTGCATTTTCAAATTATTTTTTGTCATTTTTAGACATTCACGTGTCTAAACTATATTTTTCATACCTATTTCTTCTTTGTCAGTATATATGGTTAAAGGTTCTCAGCTCCTAAAGCTCTTGTAATTTTTTCAGTGTTTTGAAATAAATATGTCTTTTGTGGGTGAGGTGAGTTTTGGACCCCACTTATGGATCTGGTAACTGGTTGCCAATGCAGCAAACTCTGTGATTAGAAAATTGGAATTTTCTATTCCAGTAACTGTCTCTTGGAGGAGAACAGGCTGGGGATTGAATCAACCATCAATTTCTAATGACTTAATTTATCTTACCTATGTAATAGAGTCTTCATTCTAAAAATTAAATAAGGGCTAGGGGGACAGTACAATGGGTAGTGTGCTTGCTTTGCATGTGTCAACCCCGATTGAATACCCAGCACCACCTATGATCCTCTGACCTTTCTGCTTCCCTGGAAGTCCTACTGGATCAGAGAACCAGGAGTAAACCCTGAGCACTGCTGGGTGTGACCTGAAAACAACAAAATAATTAGAAAGAAACAATATCCTGTGGAGAGCTACCAGAATGGTGATCACTTAGAATTGCTAAGAGAGTGGTTCTTTTGGAAAGGGCATGAAGTTGTCCATCCTTTATGCATACCTGTCTTGTGCATTTTTTATCTGGCTGTTTCTGAGTTACCTCTTTTTTATGATAAACGTAATATAGTGAGTAAACAGAGTTTTTGAATTTCAGCAGCAAATTAATTGTTGGAACTTCCCGTTTACTGCTAGTGGATCAGAAGGGCACAGGTAATATTTTAGAGTTGGAATTGGTTTCTGAAATAGAGGATCATGTTATAAAATTGAACACAGTATGGTGGGATTTTATGCTAACTCCTGTTAGAAAGTGTCAAAGTTCAGTTAAATTGAAGGACCATTTATGCCTGAAAATTGCTTGTTGATATGAGGAAATCTTAACAATGCCCACATTGAAATTTGGTGCAGGAATCTAAGTAATTATCCAGCCTGAACTCAAAGATTCCATAGTCCTGGAAAGAGAAAAGCAGCAAAGAACTATTAAAAGCCCTAAACAGGAAAAAGGAACTCTTAAGTTTATTTCTAGACTTATAGAATTTCTTAATCTAGTTATTCAGAGTCAGAAAGATAATTATGCTAATTTCCTTGTACCTCTGGCAGAACCAGAGTAGTTCTGGAGCACCACTGGTTGTGACCCCCCTCTCCAAAATACTCACCTCAGAGTTTTCTATCTAAAAAGATAAGACTCAATAGAAATATAGTTGATATATGGTAAAAAGTTGTCAAATGTGCCCAAACATCAATGATTAAAAGTTTCGCTGGAGAGTTAGTGCATGAAGCTGATCAGATTTGATTCCTAGCACCACGTGATACCCTTAGCACTGCTGGGAGGAACCCTGAGCATAAAGCTGGGAGCAGCCCGTAGCACTGCGAATGTCACTAACCCACCCCACAAGCTCCAAAATTGCTCTTATTGCACAATTTTTAAAAGGAAATCATGTTGGTAATAACTTTTAAGAATATAGTGACTGGGGACTGAAGCAATAGCACAGCGGGTAGGGCGTTCGCCTTGCACGTGGCCGACCCGGGTTCAATTCCCAGCATCCCATATGGTCCCCTGAGTACCACCAGGGGTGGTTCCTGAGTGCAGAGCCAGGAGTAACCCCTGTGCATCACCAGGTGTCACCCAAAAAGCAAAAAAAAAAAAAAAAAAAAAAGAATATAGTGACTGGTGGAAATATTGAAGTTTAGGGTAGCAGCCCTAGCTCTCTGTATATACTTAGCTTTTTATGGCTGTACCTTATAAAATTAATAACTCATATATTTACTGAAAATTGCATAGCGAATTGCAGAATGTATATTACTTAATTTATTACAGACAACACAGAACTTGAAATTCTTTCTGTTTTCTGTACTAACTTCAATCTATGGGGTACTTAAACACAATATTAAGAGCTTTAAATTGAAATTTAAACCAAATTCCAAAATTTGGACCCCCTCCAATTTTGGATACCTACCAAATTTTTTAATGGCTTTTCCCCCATTGTTGAAATGTTTACTGTTCGAAATCAATTTTCCTATGTAAGTAATTTTGTGATATAGCAGGCATTTTTGTGGCAAGTAGGTTTTACTGGAGCGATAGCACAGCGGGTAGGGCATTTGCCTTGTACACGGCCAACCCGGGTTTGATTTCTCTGTCCCTCTCAAAGAGTCTGACAAGCTACCAAGAGTATCCCACCCACATGGCAGAGCCTGGCAAGCTGCTCGTGGTATACTCGATATGCCAAATATGGTAACAACAGATCTCACAATGGAGATGTTACTGGTGCCCGCTCTAACAAATCGATGAACAACGGGATAACAGTGCTACAGTAGTGCTAAAGTAGGTTTTAAAATAACTTGATTTTAAATCGTATCTGTAAGCAAATCTCTGAACATTTAAGGAAAGAACCACTTCAAAGTCTTTTCATTTTATTCTAAAGAGGAGACTCTACTGCTTTTCACTGTTATGGATCAAAAATTTGTAACCCTTTTGAGAAATTAATAATATATTTTAAATTGATTTAAATGAACTTGATCTTCTGATTTTTTTCTCACAGCTCTGAATAATTCCAACATAGTACAGTAGAAGACATAGTACTTCTGAAAGCTGACACAGTATAGCAGTGACCCTGTACAGTTCAGATGCCTCTAGAGTATCATTCTTTTATGGAACTGTACAGTAAACTGATGAACTAGGTCAGTGAAACCTGCAAAGTATTGTCTTTATTTTGCTTACTGTGACAAGACTATTTCTATTTGTTACCATACCTAGAAAGAAGATTGTCAGAAAATTTTCAAAAACTTTGAAATACTTGTTTGAAAGTATTTAAATTAAAATAGAATGACCATGGGCTTAAGGGGTGTACTATCCCTCAAGGAATAAGCCCTTTGTCTTCCTCCTGGCCAGACTCAGTTTGACCCCTAGCACTGCACATAAACCCCCAAACACCTCCAGCAGTGACCACTGAGCATGGGGCCAGTAGTACGCCTTGGGCGCTGCCAAGTGTAGTCAAATGCCCCATAAAAAACAGATTCTTGGTGGTGGAATATGTGTGCTGGTGAAGGGATGGGTGTTCGAGCATTGTATAACTGAGACTTAAACCTGAAAGCTTTATAACTTTCCACATGGTGATTCAATAAAAGAATAAATTAATAATAAAAAAAAAAACAGTTCTACCCAAGACAGTGGGTAGAACTCTTGCCTTAAAGGTAGCCAACTTAGGTTGGATCTCTGACACTGAATATGGCCTGCAGAGCCCTACCAGGAGAGATCCCTCAGTGCAGAATCAGCTGTATACCCTGAGCACTACTGGTGTGACCCCAAACAACCAACCAAACTCTAGAACATAGATAGATAGATAAATAGATAGATAGATAGATAGATAGATAGATAGATAGATAGATAGATAGATAGATAGGTAATTGCCTGCTTCATGAAAGTCCAAACAACCCTTGCACTGACAACAATACTATAAAAATGAAACCTTCATCCACTGTTGTTAGAACCATCATCTGAGTTAGCCTCTTTGGAAAACAGTGGGACGTTTTTTAAATAGTTCAATATAGAGCTTCCGTAAGACTCACTGGTTCCTCTCTTTGGCATTTATCCCAAGAACACAAAAACATTAATTCAAAGAAGTTATTTGTACACCTATGTTCATTGCAGTGCTATTTACAGTAGCCAAGATCTGGAATTAATCCAGGTGCCCAACAACAAATGAGTCGCTAAAGAAATTGTCACACAATGATTAACTATTCAGGTCTAAGAAAAGATAAAATTTTTCAGTTTGCTACAATTTCGATGTTACTGGAGGGTTTCATACAAAGCAAGTGAGTCAGAAGTAGGACAAATACCAGATCATCTCACTCACTGAGTTTAAACAGAGTAAGGCAAGAGACCAAGGCCAGTGAAAACAACCCTGAGCTTATACTTACAGAACTGAGTCTGGTAAGTGGGGGCTGCAGAAGAGGAGAAGGGACTTACGGAAAGGTGGTGGGCATGAGGCAGTGACATGGTCTGCCTAAAAGAGAATTGTTAATAGTATTGCAAACTATGATGCCTTCATTAAAAAGTAAAATAACAGAAGTCCAAGTTTCTAAGAAAATCTATAGGGAATGTGGATGAATGCTTGTTCAGGACTATAGATATAAAACCTGGGAGGAATAAAAAGGTGAAAATTTAAAGGTACAGGCTTTCTTTTTAAAATAAGGAAAATGTTCAAAAAGGTGGACTGTGCTCATGGTTGCAGATATTTCTAAGTATTTTATTTTAAAAACATTGACTTGAACACTACCTTTCTAAACTTTGTTGCATAACTGACATAAAATTATAACTGGCAAAATTATAAGAAGTATGTGTGTGCGCGCGTGCGTGTTTGTGTGCATGTGTGCTTTATGTGTGACTGGAGATATGGCCTAAGTGGTACAGCACACACTTTGCATATGCAAAACATAATGTTGTATGAATTCCATCCCGGCATCATATAATCTTCACCAGTGCTAGATGTTTTCCTCATGACCCCTGAGCACTGCAGGGAGTAGCTGCTATATATACTTATGAATACACATGCATATATACTTGCTGTTTAATACAAATGTAATGTATAATATAAACTCAAAGGACACAAAGGATAAGATAAAGGATAAAGATAAGACATGATAAATTACCGTATCAAAAAGGTGCTAATGACTCCTGGTCTAGAGAGACTGGCATATGTATCAAGACACTGTGCAAGGAAAAGACAGTGGTGGGTTGAATATGAGGCCTAACTAAAAGTCCCCCAGATAGAGTTGGCAAATTATAGATTTGATTTCCTCTACAGTGCTTTCTCATGTAGCATGCTTCAGGGTGAATAGCAGCAGGAATTTTATCACTTAATGATGGCTAATGATTCTGCTGCGCAGAATTGGGGAGGCCAGCTAATATGTAATATATTTTAGAGTCAAAATAGTTTGGGCTCTTAACAAGTGAAGTTTTCTTCCCTGAAAAAATTTATTCATATATAACATCTCATTTCCGTACAATAAGAGATGAATTAGAAGTTCTTTGTCATAAAATATTAACTCCTTTCAAAGGGACTTATTTTTCACTATTTTAAAGATTTATGTGTCAACTTATATTATTAACTAACTAAACCGTTAACCGGTTCGTGTTCCAAAATAGAAATTAATTAGCATATCATGTGGAAAGGCTTTATTTTACTGTCTTTAGAAACATTGGTTCGAGCATCTTTGAGTTCAAGAACTATCTCTTGGTGATCTTCTTAGTGACAACATCTAGATAACACTGTGAGTTGTAATGAGTATTACATAGATCTTTAATGAGTAACACAAGCATGGCTCTTGTAGATTGGTAAAATAGGAAATCTTTCAACTTAATTGTAAGAATACTTTATTTCCGCAGTAGTTTCCAGTTAATACTGTTGTGATAAAAATAGACTTTTGGAGCACATTTCTTAAAAGTGGAGATTCTTGATTTTAGGCCCCAGATTTTTTACATCAGTTGATTTAAAGAATTTACATTGTATTAATTTGCATTGTGGCTGATCTTGATTTCACATGTGTAATTGAATCAATGCTGAGAAACATTTTGTTTATTGAATCACTGTGAGATAGTTACAAACTTCCATGATTAAGTTTCAGTCATACAATGATCCAACACCCATCCCTCCACCAGTGCGCATTTTCCACCACCAATGTTCCCAGTATCTCTCCCGCCAGTCCCAACCCCTCTCCTGCCTCTGTGGCAGCCACCTTCCTTCTTACAAATGCTGAGAAACATTGTACTCTGATCCCAACCCAACTCATACCTGAACTGCCTGAGCCATTCTCTCTTCCTTTGGGTTTCTGGGTCACACCCAGTGATGTTCAAGGGCTTATTCCTGGGTCTACACTCAGAAATTACTCCTGGCGGTACTCAGGGGACCATATAGGATGCCAGTTATCAAAGGCAGGTTGACTGTGTTGAAGGCAAATACCCTACCCACTGTACTATGACTCTGCCCCCTCTCTTTTCTTTTTTAATCTTGTGGAGAGACCTTTTCTTATACAGATATAACTTAATGGAATTTTTACTGCAGTCTCCTGTATTGCTGAATTATTTTAAATGCTGATTATGGCCTAATCTACCAATTGGGTGTTAGAATGGGGCACTCCAGACAGTACCTGAAACCCAAAACTAAGGAAAGCAACGAGTATGAGGCTCAGAAACCCAGTAGTCTAATGGGCCAGTGCAAGTGGCTTCTGACTTACTTTTAGATTTTATCAGAATTGTATTATTATAATTATATTTTTTTAATTGAGTCACCTTGAGATACCCAGTTACAAAGCTGTTTATGATCGGGTTTCAGTAATACAGTGCTTCAACACATCCTTCCACCAGTGTACATTTCCCACCGTCAGTGACCCCAGTTTCCCTCCCCCACCTGCCCACTCCCAGCCTGCCTCTACGACAGGCACTTCTTTTCCTCTCTCTCCCTCTCCCTCTCCGTCTCTTGGGCATTATGGTTTGCAATACAGATATTGAGAGCTTCTCATGTTTGTTCCTTTACCACTTGAAGCACGCAGTTCTTATCCAGAGTGATCATTTCCAACTATCATTGCCAGAGTTGTTCCTTTTCTATCCCAAGCGTCTTCTATCCCTAATAGCCTGAGGCAGCTTCCAACTATGGATCCATCCTGTTTCTACACTCCATGGGCATTAGTTTCATACTATGTTTTTATGGGTTTTTTGTTTGTTTGTTTGTTTTATGTCTCACAAATGCATGCGATGTCTGTTCCACTCCCTCTGACTCAGCAGGATACTCTCCACATCCATCCACTTACAAGTGGATTTCATGACTTCATTTTTCTTAATGGCTGTTTAGTATTCCATCTTGAAGATGGGCCACAGTCTTTATTCAGTCTTCTGTTCTCGGGCACTCAGGTTATTTCCAGATTCTGGCTATTGTCAATAGTGCTCAATGAACATAGAAGTGCAGATGGCATATCTGCAGTGTATTTTTGGGCTTTCAGGGTATTCTCAGAAGTAGTATTGCTGGGTCCAATGGAAGCCCAATTTCTAGATTTTTGTGGAATGTCCATACTGTCTTCCAAAAAGAAGACCAGTGAGCCTTCCCACCAACAATGACTGAGAGTCCCTTTCTCCCCGTGTCTGCACCAGCACTGGTTGTTCTTGTTCTTCTTTATGTGTGCTGGTCTCTGTTGTGTAAAATGATATCTCATTGTTTGATTTGCATCTTCTTGATGATTAGTGATGTAGAGCATTTTTTCATGTGCCTTTTGGCCATTTGTATTTCTTCTTTGTGGAAGTTTCTGTTCATTTCATTTCCCCATTTTTTGATGCAGCTGGATGTTTTTCTTGTAAAGTTCTAACAGTGCCTTATATCTTGGATATTAACTCCTTATCTCACGGGTACTGGGTAAATAATTTTTCCCATTCTTTGGGCTGTCTCTGTATCTTGATCACCATTGTTTTTTGTTTTTGTTTTTGTTTTCTTAAGGTGCAAAAGCTTCTTAGTTTAATGTAGTTCTATTTGTTTTATCTTTCCTTCCACTTGCTTGGTCAGTGATGTTTCATCTTTAGAGATGCCTTTAGTTTCAGTGTCATGGAGGTTTTTGGCTATGTTTTCCTCCATATACCTTATGGATTTAGGTCTGATATTGTGATATTGTAGTCTTTAATCCATTTTGACCTGAATTTTGTGCCTGGTGTTAGAGAGGTCTAAGTTCTTTTTTGTTGTTTAATTTTTAATTTTATTTTGTATGCAGGTGTCCAGTTTTTCCAGCACCATTTGTTGAAGAGGCTTTTCTTGCTCAACTTCACATTTCTTTCTCCTTTATCAAAGTTTAATTGGCCATATATTTGAGGGTCCGTGTCAGGATATTTAAATCTGTTCCATTGGTCTGCAGGTCTTACTTATTCCAGTACATACTGTTTTAATTACTATTGCTTTGTAGTACAGTTTAAAGCTTGGGAAAGTGTTGCCTCTCACTTCTTTTTCCCAGAATTGCTTTAGCTATTCGATGGGAGTTATTGTTTTTTATTTCTCTTTCTTTGTGTTTATATAGCTGCCATTATCTGTACTCTTTTCACTCATTTGTGTACATATGTATTCCGCCTTGGGCTGGTAAGCCTCTTTACATGATTACAAAACATTCTTTGTTTTTTGTCTTGGGGCCATTCCAAGGGTACTTGGGGTTACTTCTGGTATTGCTTGGGGAACCTTATGGGATGCAAGGAATCAAATTCAGGTCAGCCACATGCCAGCCCCTGTATCACAGAACATTCTTCCTACCTGGGAAAATATGTGTCTTATTTCCACTCAAGAAAGAGGGAAAAGGCTTAATCGCAGTATCTGTTGACATCATATTAGCTCCCCTTTCACTATACTGGGTACTCATTGTGTTGTTATTTTAGAGAGAAATTTATATCAGTCCGAGTAGTCATAATATAAAATATAATTCTAACGAGAAGGTAATACAGTACCTGGCACCTAAAATAACCACATAGTGTTTGTTGAATGAATAGACATAAAGGAATAAGGAAGTTTGAAGTTGGGTGATTGAAGGACTGGCTAGTTTTTCCTACTCCTCACGTGTAATTATATAGGAGTTTTGCAACTTTCTCAAAAATGACTTTCTGAAGAAAAGTCACAGTGTTTTTAAAGGCTTATACTGTTAAGAAATTTAGAAGATGTATTATTTGTACTAAGAAAAATAACCTAAATATTTTAAATGATGACTAGTGTGCTGTTTAAACCTGAGGCCCTGAGTGAAGTACCTAGCACCGCATGGCCCCCTGCCGGCTGTATGGCTCCACAGCAGCACCAGTTGCTTTCATTTCCTAGTCCTGTGAGGGTTCCAGCTATGGAAGATGTTAATGACATCCCTTTAGCATGAAGACTTCTTCACCTAAAGAGAATGTGTGTGTCCCTTTATGCTTCTTGCTCACTAATGATGGTTTAGCATGATCTACTAAGTAGTAAATGATTTTGATAAATGATTTTTGTATTAATTCAGTGGGAAGTGTTTTAAAGCTAATGAGCTCAGATTCTCTCCTTGTAAGTTCTCTGGCTTTGTCTCCCCATTAATAAGATAGGAATAATTTTGCTTGTTGCATAGATCTGTCACAGAGATTAAAGAGAATTTTCCACTGAACATAATGCTTAGTACACTGAAAGTGCTTAATAGTCAAAACTATTGTTAGAGGTTTACATAAAGAGTAGTATAGGTACTGTGTTTGATTTTTAGAATCTTCTCCTTCATGTTTCATTTTTTTCTAAAGATTAAATATATTTAGTCGGCTGTACTTTGAGGAACAGGAATGAAAATAACATATACTTAGACAATGCATAAATTACCCTGTGTTGTTTTAGCATCCTACTGTAAACAGAAGTTTTTAAGATTTTCAATAAGAATGGATTTTCAGTGAATTACATCCATATGGCAATTCTAAAATGTAATAATGAACTTCTTTTTAATATTAGATAAGCATGAAGATCAAATTATGTTACTTAAAAAGGAATACTTATATATCTTATCCCATCTTGCATGATACAAAAATAGCTAACTGCTTTTGCTCATAAAAATCATACTTGGTGGGTGACTAAGCTCGAGACAGTTCCCAAACAAATCTTTGAGTTTTGCGGGAGTGAAAGTGAGATTTCAGCTGTAATCAGACTCTTCATTGAGGTGAAGTTCTTGAGGGTAGGTGGGTCAATTTTTTTAATCATCATCTAGTCATACATATTTTTGCAAAATACCTTCTGTTTTTATGGAATGTTAAAATTTAATATTTCTTTTAAACCATAGACCATGTCTATTATGTACTCTTTATAGGCACATATACATATTGCATAAGAATATTTATTTATTTTGGGCTTGGGGCTACAGCTGGCTGTGCTCTGGGCTTCCTCTAGCAGCACCTGGATGACCACGTAGCAGTGCTGGGGATCAACCCTGGATGCTATGTACGGCAAATGCCTTACTGTCCTATTAGCTCTCTGGCTCTGTTCCCAGGAATATTTATTCTTTTACATAAAATGTATAAAACAGTGAAATCTTATCTGAAGAATAGCTTAGTAATACAACTCTCCTTTAAATATTCATGCACTTTTACTGCCTATAAAAATTGGGTAGTTGATACCAATCATTGTTTTTTGCTGGAAAATGGCAATATTGATATTCTGTAACATTTTAAATATACATAATAATATAGTATTATTTATAAAGGAAACCAAAGAGTTTATTCTAGTTAGTACTGAAATTGTCATTTCATTTCTGTTTCTTCATATTTTTGAAACCTATTCTATATATTTATATAACATAATACTATTCCTTTAATATATGTGTGTGCATGTTGAAACAATTTTTAAATGTTTTTCTTGGCAATTAAATGTCATTTAGGGTAGAGCACATTTTCTTTTTTATATTTCAAGAAATTTGGTATTGTGGGTTAGCTTTAAGAACTTGGTTTATAATTAAACCATGCCAAGTAACATATTCCCAGTAGATTATTAAGGTATGAATTTATTCTTTTCTCTGAGTTTTTATTTCTATTTGGATAAGCTTTCTGTCGCTGAAATTTTTGCCTCCACTTTGTTTTTCTTGTCATTTTGGTTGTCAAATATAGAAAATAGTATGCTTAAATAAAACCATATGATTTGTAGCTAAAAGGAAATTAAATATTATTTTCAATTTCTTTGAACCAAAAAAATAAGTGTTGCGAAACTCACATTAAATTCAAAAAATTTGTTTATGGAGCATGCAAGGGTAATAATGAGAGTAAGTATCCAAAATGCCATTAATTTAAAAAAATTATATTTATACTCCCTTATAATTTACTGAAAAATGTTTAAAAAATATATTCTCTTAAATTGCATGTGTCATCAAATTTGTGAAGTAAATTTGATTTTACTTGCTACTTTTCATCCCCATCCCTTATTTTATCTTAATTTTAGCTATAGTTAGAGAAACCAATGTAATTATATCACATACATATATGTTTATATTTAGATCATTATTTAAGTGCATTATTATTTCCTGTTGTGCCCCCTTTTAAATCTGAAAAACCTATTCTAAATTTGATTATTACCTTACATATTTCTCTATAATTACAAGAAAGCCAAAAACCAAGTAAACTCTCCACACCAATATACTCTATTCCTCTCGCTTCTTTAGAATATTTTAGTTCTCTATTTAGTTACCTTGCTCAAATGACACCTTTAGGGTGTTCCAACTCAATTTTGCTGACAGGTCAATACTTTGTTTTCAGATTTATTAATTTCCCCCTGCCATTTGTCTATTTTATTTTCAGAATCATTGGTTGACAGTCATCTGTGCAAAATCCCATGTAGGCAATCATTATCTGTTTACTCTTAACATGTATATATTGCAAGGCTTATTTGCACAGTTTTCTGTTCATTATCTTCTGTCCTGAGAGTTCACTTCTAATTTGTATGTTATTTTCTTCAGATGGCATGGAGGAATGGTGTTGTCTCTCTCACCTTGAATATCCACAGTTCTTTCTTCTTTCTAACCTGCAAGATAACTTGATTAGGCATTGACTTATCAGCAGTCTCTTTCACCCTGTCCTCAGTATCATCCAGCACATATGTTGCACATAAAAAGTAAGATATCAATCTAATTCTTTTTCTTTTGTAAGTAAGTTCTTTTTTTTCCTCTTAACAATTAGAATATGGGAATGTGGCCAAAATACGTTTTACTGTCTTCTTTTATGACTCTATCCAGAATCCTGTCATTCACAAACTCAGTTTTTCTTTAGGGAACTTTATTTGGTTATTTCTTTACTTCTTGCTTTCATATTATTCTCCCTGGAGGTTATTACCTTACTACCTGAATTTTCTCATAGTTATTTTCAAGCCTGTTTTCCTTAAAGATTTCCCTCTCACTGTCTTCCCCACCACCTCCTCTATAGATTTTGAAGTAGTTCTTTCCTTTTACAGGTCAGTAACTGAGAGTTCAGTAAGGATATCATTTCTTTCAGTTCCTTGAGTTTTTTTAAGTAAAAAATTTGATTGAGGTGGCAGATAGTGCAGGGGTTAAGGAGCATGCCCAGCTTGTGTCCAGTTGAGATTCGGTTCTGCTTCTGACAGCAATGTGGTACCTGGGCACCATCAAATGCAGCCTTGAAGGTTCCCAGCACCACTACAGTGGCCCCAGTTAGCCTGCAGCGCAGGGCACAAGCAGTACAACAAACTCGGCCCTTGGACTGAATCACCAGCCCAGTTGGCTGAGCATCACTTCCGCCTCAACGCCCCCGACCACTGCTTAGCAATCCCCTCCTAAATTAGTTTTATTGTTCTAGAATGTTTTTAAAGCAGATCATTTATGTTTTAAAGCTGATCATCTCTATTGCTATGGTTAATCTTTCTCCCTTTGCCAACAATTCTGTTCTACTGGAGCCTTCCAAATGTCAGGGTTCTGTTTGTTTTCTCTCTCTCTGATTATTGGAGCTCTGAGGTATACATTTTCCCCCTTTAGATAATGCCTTTGCGTACTTATTGAATGATGAGATGTCCATTATTCTCTGCACCATGAATGTTAATTATACCAACAAGTATGCTTGTTCGCCAATATTTGTGGGGGTGGGGGGGCAGGGAGTGATGCACACCTGGCTGTGCTCAGCGATTATTCCCAGCTCCACACTGAGTCGTCACTCCTGACAGGACTCAGGGAAGCATCTGTGGCACTGTGGATTGATCCTGGGTTGGCTCTGGCATGCAAGGCAAGTACCCTACCCACTGTCTGTCTCCCTGGCCCCTGTTGGCCTTTTTTTTTTTTCTCTTTCTTTCTGTTTTTTGGGCCACACTCAATGCTGCTCAAGTGTTACTCCTGGTTCTGCACTCAGGAATTATTCCTGCTGAGCGTGGGGGACCATATAGAGTGCCAGGGATCAAATCCAGGTCACCCACAATGCAAGTCCAGTGCCTTACCTGCTGTACTAACTTTCCAGTCCTAGCTGATCATTTCTTTTTATTTATTTATTCATGTATTTATTTTTATAAAGCTGTTCACCATAATTAATTACTTTTAATATTCAATCACCAATCCCACTACCATTGCACCTTCCCACCACCGTTTTTCAAATATTTCCACCCCAAATCCTAAACCATGCCCCCCAAAGTAGGACCAAAACAATTAATTTTGTATTGCTTGTTATGGAGAATCTGCTAAAAATGGTCCAATAAAGTTTCCTTAGAGGAAAGTGTGTGAAGATTGTTGTGTTTCATCTTTGAGCCATTAAGTCCTTGTATAAGAGTTTATAAACATGTTTGTTAAGCCCAATCAAATGTTGTGTGCTACTCTTGGTACATCAGTGGTGTAGAGTATGAGAGATCACGTGGCCAGGAATGCTTCAGGAATTCTAAGATTTAGAATACAATTACACAGCATATTCACTCATGGATGAGACCTATGTCGCTCTCTTCCAGCAGCTTTATTTCTGAGTATCTGGATCATGGCCATTGATTAGATTACATGGCGCCAGGAGCAGTTTCTGGGTCTGACTGCCAAGCTACTGGAAAACTTGGGAGATGGGAGAAGGAGGCCCATGCCCGCTCCCAGTGGGCTTGGAGATTTCAGTCACGGATCCCACATACCTGTGTTTTTCGGCAAATTCTCTCATAGGTGAAGTTCATCCAACCTGCTCACCAGTTCTTTTTTTCTTTTTTTTAATTTTCTTGAATCACCGTGAGATAGTTACAAGCTTTCATGTTTGGGTTACAATCTCACAATGATCAAACACCCATCCCTCCACCAGTGCACATTCCCCACCACCAATATCCCCTATATACCCCCCCTTTCCCACCCTCCCCTTGCCTCCATGGCAGACAATATTCCCCATACTCTCTCTCTACTTTTGGGCCTTATGGCTTGCAACACAGACACTGAGAGGTCATCATGTTTGGTCCGTTATCTACTTTCAGCACACATCTCCCATCCCAACTGGTTCCTCTAGCCATCATTTTCTTAGTGATCCCTTCTCTGTTCCATCTGCCTACTTCCCTCCACTCATGAAGCAGTCTTCCAGCTATGAGGCAATCCTCCTGGCCCTTGTATCTACCGTCCTTGGGTGTCAGCCTCATGTGATGCTACCCTACCCTCCACAAATAAGTGCAGTCCCTCTATGTCTGTCCCTCTCTTTCTGACTCATTTTACTTAGCATGATACTCTCAGTGTTTGTCTATTTATAAGCAAATTTCATGATTTCATCTCTCTTAACAACTGGTATTTCATTGTGTAGATGTACCAAAGTTTCTTTAACCAGTCATCTGTTTTAGGGCACTCGGGTTGTTTCCATATTTTGGCTATTGTGAACAGTGCTGCAATGAATATATAGGCACAGATGTCATTTCTACTGTACTCTTTTGCATCCTCGGTATATATTCCCAGAAGTGGTATTGCAGGGTCATGTGGAAGTTCAATTTCTAGTTTTTGAAGGACTGTCCATATTGTTTTCCAGAAAGGCTGGACCAGTCTACATTCCCACCAACAGTAAAGGGGTGTCCCTTTTTCCCCACATCCACGCCAGCATTGGTTGCTTTTGTTCTTCTGAATGTGTGCCAGTCTCTGTGGTGTGTTGCTCAACATTCATTTCTTAAACAACAGAAAGGTTCAAGTTTTTAGGAATGGAGAGCAGCTCTGACAATTTTTTGTGTCTTCTTAAAAAAACATTGCACAGATACCAGCTGGAACTCTGAAGATACAACCTGTGGGTCCACCCCTACTTTCAGTGTTACCTTAGCCCTCTCAGGACCCTGAAGTTGTGGTGCTACATTCTAGCCTATCAGTCACAATTCCTCTGATTTCTGCCAACTGACAGAGGAGCACAATTATATCCTATCCTTCTCAGCCTTGTACATTTTCTGAGCTCTCTTGTTACCAACCTAGAGCTCTGAGGAATTGGTTCTAGAATTGGGAGGGGAAGTCATCAGGGGCACCCTCACAGGTGACCATTGTTTCAGCAAATTAAATGTTGGAAAGATTTCAGTCATTTTTTTCCTCAGGAGAATTATTAGATATGCTCTTACTTTGATTTGATATATTTGCAAATAAGGTACCTGAGACAAAGAACTATATATATGTGTGTGTGTGTGTGTGTGTGTGTGTGTGTGTGTGTGTGTGTGTGTATATACACACACATATATATTTAAATACTTTCCTACGGAATTCATTGTTTTTGGAGGTTTGTTTGACAGAGAAGTGGGTCTAGGTAAATTATAAGTAGAAAAAAATTAATTTTGGTCTACTTTTGGTGCCAGGGACTCTACCTGTGTGGGCCGTATGCAAGGCAAGTTCCCAACCTACTGTGCTCTTTCACTGCTGCAAAAAACTAAATTTCAATTAACACTAACATTATTAATGTCTCCTGGGGCTGGAGCGATAGCACAGCGGTTGGGCTTTCACCTTTCACGTGGCCGACCGGAGTTCGATTCCTCCACTCCTCTCAGAGAGCCCGGCAAGCTACCGAGAATATCGAGCCCGTGCAGCAGAGCCTGGCAAGCTACCTGTGTTTATTGGATATGCCCAAAACAGTAACAAAAAGTCTCTCAATGAGAGACGTTACTGGTGCCCGCTTCTCATGAGGTTCTTTTCTTTCTGCTAAACTCCACACAATAAATTGTCTTAGAAAGAAATGCTAAAACACTGGAGTTTGAAATTTCAAAATTTTTTCCACCTTAAAATAATCATCAAACAACTTGAGTTTCAGATTGAGGTAGCAATCTAAATAAAGCCCTTCCTTTCGTAGACATACAAATGTTAGGGAATGCAGTTTTAAATGTTCTTTTTCATTTTAAAAGCCATATTCAGGCTGTATAACTTCATTAATATATTATGTGAAATATATTCTAGAAACGGGCCCAACTAGTTAGAGCTCATGCTTTGCATGCGAAAACCCCAGAGTCCATCCTGGCACCTCACAGTGCCTGACCACAGCTGAAAGTGACCTCCAAGTACCAATATCTGGGAGTAGCCCCAGAGCTGTGGTGGGGTGCGGCTGAAAAATGGAAAAAAAAATTTTTTTAAGGAAGTATGCATATCAGACTAATTTGAATTAGTCCTTTTTAGCTCTAAAAAATAGTTTAGGTATTATTCAGGATTATTGCATTATACATAGCTTTTAAATATTTGACCATTCTTTAAACATCATATTTACATTTAAACATGCCCTCTAAGGATGAATAGCTCATTTTATTCTCCAGCCTACATTATTTCTGAAGAAAAGCTGTTTCTCAGTCTACAAAATATATAACTGATATTTAATAATAATTTAAAATTTCTGACAGTTCTTTAGTTAGCTAGGCCAGTTACCTTAGAGTTAAATTTTAAAATGCTGTGTCATCCACATACCTTTAGAACATTTTGAGGCAAGAAGATTGTCTAAGGCATGTTAAACACCCTGGGAAATGTCAAAAGTGGTTAGAACATTGCATTGCCTAAAGAATTTCAATTGACAACTTAAAATTATTAGAATTAATTATAAAATAATAATGTAAGATTATGTAAATGTGGTTATGAGATTGCTTATAATCTCGAGATGGCTATAGATTTGGTAAGGCCTACTCAAAGTAGGTTTGCAACTGTATAGTAAGACAGAGTAAGAAAACTACTATATGAGGCCTCATGAATTGGACTGGGCACTTTTTCTTTGTTCATTCAAAGAAGGTGATCTCTAAGGGCCAGTTGTGGTGCTGCAGGGCTGGGTAGTAGAGCATATGTGTCTCATTACTGAAAAAACAAAACCAAAAACACTTTTTTTGCATGTGGAAAGGGTACATAGACAAAATAAGTTTGGCGACGTCTGCTCAAGAGAAAGAAATGTTTAGATTTTGTTATTCTGGCTACTGCTATAGATAGGCCATTTTATCTGATTAAGTTGATTAGTTAATCTCAGTAAAGCCTACCAGTGCAGAGTCTCTTGCCCCCTCGCCTGGCTGTCTTCACGAGGACCCCTTGACGGGGGTCAGTTTCAGTTTCCCTCCCTGCCCCAAGCAGAGCCCCCGCAACCAAAGACCTCTGGAGCCTAGCCACAGCCATGCTCAAGGCCCCTCTACACACATTCCAGTGAGCCTTACGCATGAAGGAACTGGCAGAGGAACCTAGGTGTGTGGAACCTGGGGCTGAGATCTCCAAGCCTGTTTGGATTGGGACTAGGCCTCTTCCGCCCAGATCCCCCATTTTCCGGTAGCTAGGCGGTCACCCCCAGGGACTGTCCCTGGCGCCGTGTAATCCAATCAACAGCCAACATTCAGAGACTATAAAACCAAGCTCCCGGAAGTTAGTTCTCCCTCTGGGAGAACCTGGCAAGCTACCAAGAGTTTGCTGCCCACATGGGAGAGTCTCAAAAGGTCCCCATGGTGTATTCTTATCCCAAAACCAGTAACAATGCTGGGTCTCATTTCCCTGACCCTGAAAGAGCCTCCAATGTGTCACCATTGGAAAGGACGAGTAAAGAGAGGCTGCTAAAATCTCAGGGCTAGGACAAATGGAGACGTTACTGAGACTGCTTGAGAAATTTGACGATCAACAGGATGATGATGATGATGATGATGATGATGATGATGATGATGATGATGATGATGATGATGAAAGCCTACCAGTGAACAATTCCTAGCCATTCTTTCCTTTTTGTTTTTAAAAATATAAATTAATATTCAACAGTTCATTCCAAGACCTTCCAATAATTTAAGGAAACCTTCAACTTAAAGAAAATTATTGCCCTGAACAAACAGAATAATGGGATTCAAAGGCAACTGATATTAAAGTAGCCTTAATTTTAAAATACAAAAATGCATTGAGGATTTCGAGAGAAATGGTAGAATAGACATTGGTAAGTGATGTCCTTGCTAAAGTATAACTAGAATCAACCATATATCATCAAAGGAAAATTTCATCAGTCGTAGACTGGTTTACCTGCCACACATGTGCACACATATCTGAAGGTGGGTGACTTTGGCACTGAATCAAAGGAATGGGTAAAGGTCTTCAAATGGCAGTGTACACTAGCAACCATGACTGGTTGGCATACAGAAGCCTGCTGAGGGAGAACTGAGACCATAGGAAGCAGAGTCTTCTTCCACGCAGAGAAAAAAGACTTTGCTGCTGACTGGGATGTATATATGGGACAAAATCAAAGACTGAGCATGGAACTGTCAGTTGCAGTTTTCAACCTACACATCACTATTACCACACACACAGAGATACATAGCTATACTCTTATCTTAGCAATAGAAACAAAGGAGCATTCCAAAAGAAGCTAACTCAGGTGCATAAGCAGAAAAATTCTGCAGACAACCACTGTAAAAATAAGATTGAATTCCTCAATGAAAATGTCTCCAAAGAGAAAGCTTAAAGAAACAGAGTTGGAGATTGTACCAACCAAAGAATTGAGAAGAGTCAGCAAAATAAAAATACAAGTCTAGAGACTCTTAACTAAACAGAGAAGCAAGTCTTAGGTATCAGAAGGAGCTACAAGAGCAGAAAGCGTTCTTCACCAAAGGGACTTAGTATACTATGAAAATTCTAATTAAACACTGGTATAAGGAACACAATGAAATTCAGTCTTACATAGAAAATATTATAAAGTCTCAGAAGGAATAAAATTAGTAATTGAAGATAAAATCACAGAAATAACTCAAATGGAAGAAGAGAAAGAAATAGTGCTTAGGAAAAATGAAGAAACTCAGTAGAAATATCAATCTCCATAAACATTAGGTAATGATAATTCCAGAAGGTGAATAATGGAGAGGAAGCAGAGAGAAATAATAGCAGATAATTTCCAAACTTAGGAAATGGCTAGAAATAGGTGTCAAAGAAACTGAGTGAACATTTCAATTTCTGAATCCAAAACCACACAGACATTATTTATAAATTATATAAAGTCATTGATAAAAAAAATGACAGCTACTAAGGGAAAGAGAAAAATCATAGTGTGCAGAGTAACCTCTAAGACTTTCATCAGCTGGAGAGAGTAAACATGCTATCTAAAAGTGCGTGCCTTCCATGCAGTGGGCCTGGGTTCAGTAATCCCCTGAGCCCTGTCAGGATCATTCCTGAGCACAGAGCCAGGAGTAAGTCCTGAGCACAGCTTGATGTTTGTCAAAAAACAAAAATTAAAAAGTGACTTTCATCAGACGGTTTAATTGAAATTCGATAGGCTAGAAGAGAATTGAATAACATAATTTACACTAGTAAAACAAAATTTTCAACCAAGAGTAACTTATTCTACACATTTCTCATTAAAAATTATGGGGAAACAAAGGTTTTTTTCTGACAAACAAAATCTAATAAAATGTACTACTACCACACTGTTTATAAGAACTGTTAAAAAGCTCTTCTCTGTGAAATAAATAAGCCAAAGACTACAAAACCTTGAGGAAGGGAATAAATCATAATTCAGTAGCAGAAACAAACAACAGTGACCTGAGATAGCTACAGAATGTTTTAAAAAAAAAAGTCTCCATAGTCAAATAATGCATTAAAGGCTTTTTAGATAAATTTGATACAATTATCATGGTAGTCATAAAACAAAAAAGAAATTATGTACATAATAGTAATTCTTTAGCTTACCTAAGTAATTTAAAGTGGGGCAAACAGTTCCAAACACATTTTAGTGGATGTTGCCCTAATCCCAGTACTGAAGACAGCACATATACACAGACACACATGCATGCACACACAAACATACATACACACATGCACAAACAGCAAGCAAACAACTGAACTATAGACCAATGTATTTGAAGAACATAGATGCAAACTCCTCAGTTAAAACTCAGCAAAGAAAATCCTGCAGTCTGTCAAGAGAATCATTCCTAATGACTAAGATTTATCTCAAGAATGCAAGGATAGTTTGACATTTAACTGTTTGACATAAGAACTGTTAAAAAGCTCTTCTCTGTGAAATAAATAAGCCAAAGATTACAAAACCTTGAAGAAGAGAATAAATAATAATTCAGTAGCAGAAACAAACAACAGTGATATGAGATAGCTACAAAATGTTAAAAATCTCCATAAAGTCATGATGCAAATTAATGAAGTATTAAAATCATGTGATCATTTATCATTAGATGCTAAAAAGCATTAAATAAGATCAATATCCATTATGATGAAAATACTCAATGAGCAGAACAGAAGTAATATACCTAAACATAAAAAAAAAAAGGCCATAACATAACCATTGCTCAGCTAACATTACACTCAATGGTGAAAACTTCCAAACAAGACATACATGTCTATTTTCATAAGGACAGTTTGGCAGAATTTCAAACTGTACATAAATTGTAATAAAACAATGTTATCAGAACAAAACAGACTCACAGACAAATGGAATTGAATAGTCCCCAAATAAGCCCATACATATATTATGATTTCTGGCTAGAGCGATAGCACAGGGGTTGGGCATTTGCCTTTCACACCTCTGACCCGAGTTCGATTCCTCTGCCCCTCTCTGAGAGCCCGGCAAGCTACCGAGAGTATCGAGCCCTCGAGGCAGAGCCTGGCAAGCTACCCGTGCGTATTGGATATGCCAAAAACAGTAACAATAAGTCTCTCAATGAGAGGCGTTACTGGTGCCCACTCGAACAAATCAATGAGCAACGGGATGACCGTGACAGTGGTATATTATGATTTAATCAAATCTGTGATTATATATATATATATATATATGTGTGGAGTTATACAGTTATGAAGGAAAAAGAAAATACTTTTAAAAATGCATTAAATGTAATTTAGTGGATCAAAGACTTGGATATTAGTTCAAAACCATAAAATATACAGAATATATTGCTCATGTACTCCAGAATTTCAACTTCAGAGACATATTTGGAAACTCAGCATTAGTGGCAGTGGGAACAAAACTAAGAATAAACAAATTGAACTACATCAAATACAACACTTGTATACAGCAAAGGAAGCTACTACAAATACAAAAAAAAATGCAGCAGTTGAGAGAAGGTACTTATGAAGCTTATGACAAAGTTTAAATAAACAAAAATATTTAAGAAATTCACACAAGCTCAGCAACAGAAAAGCAAGTAACCCAATAATAGACTAGGAAGAGACCTAAATAGATTCTTCTCCAAGGAATCAATGCAGATGGCTCATAGGCACATGGGAAAATGCTCATCACCTTATTATTAGGAAAATGTAAATCGAAAAACCATGAAATATCACCTCACACTCATGGGCATTCCCATGAGTGTGAGGAAGATTAGAATCAACAAGTATTGACAAGTTTGTAGGGAAAAAAAGAAACTCAGTGCACTGTTGATGTTAATTGAAACTGCCTTTGTGGAAAATGGTAAGATTTATATCTTTTAAAAGACCAAAATTTAACTGTTAATTTAATTGTTCCCACAGTACTATTCTTAGGAATGATACAAAGGATGTAAAAACACTAATTTGAGGGTTGAAGAGATATCACAAGGATTAAGGTGTTTGACACCTTACATGCAACTGACCTAGGTTCAGTCCTTACGCTTTCTGATCTCAGCACTGCTGGGGAATGAGTAACAGAAGCAAACTAGCATAAACAGCAAAATTGACTCTTAGACTCAGTAGAAACCATGGTGGTTATCAGACCTATGGGAGAGTGAGGGCTGTGAAAGGAATGAGTAAATGGGCTTCAGGGAGATGAGGTAGTTGTAATTCCCCTGAAATTCTATAATATTCCAACTATGGTTCAATTTTTTAAATGGATAGAAGGCATAGAAGTAAACTTCCCTTTGATCTTTAAAAAAGTAAGGTAAGATAATGAATGGAAGCCCACACAATATATGGAAAAGCAAACTGTAATAATATCTTCAGAGGTTAGAGAAAGTGTTGAGCTAATAAATAAAAGCACAGTATGATTCTAAATGTATTTTAAAAATGGAATTAAGGCTCCTAATTTCTATAGTTACTGTTTTGTGAAACAAGTTGCCCAGAATACAGTCAGTCTGCTTTGGTCCTGGAGCACATCTAGGTGTGCCCCAAGAATCCTGCAGACCAGGGCTCCTAAGCATTAGCAGTTCATCCTCAGGGTGTTGGCTGCAGTTGCTGTCAGGGTCCTCCAAGTGTCCTGAGCACCACTTGGGATCATGCCCCCTCACCCACTGTATATACAAACCTCCCCTCAAAAAGATGCCAGTCCAAAGATGCCAACAACGATAATGAGAATAATGAGGTGAGTGAGCAAAGTGGCTCTCTCCAGGAAGTTGTAGCGGAATGAGTAAACCAGAGCTGTGCCTGGCATTTGGGGCGGACAGTTCAGTAGGTGTCATGCCTGGTTTGTGTCGAGGCTGTGGGAGCATGGTAAGAGGTCAGAGGGAATTCTCATGGTTGTTGGCTATGTCTATTGAGAAATGTCCTTGGCTACTTAAATCTCTTTTTTTCTTTCCTTCATTCTCTAATAACTAATATCTCCCTAAATTTTATTGATTTCAACCATCATATCGCTCTTCTTTCTTCTGATTCTCACAACTTTTACCTTGGTTCGGGCTTCTCCCATTAGCTGCCCAGTTGGTCTGCAGCCATCCTTAGATCCCACATTCAGAACTTGTTGAAGAGATATTTTTTGAGCAGGCTAGAGACATAGAGCAGGGGCTGAAGTTCTTGCCTTGCATGTGGCTGACTTCAGTTCATTTCCTGAGCTCTACCGAGAATGATCCCTGAGCACAAAACTAGGAGTAATCCGTAGAACCACTGGGGATGGCCCCCTCTGGCTTGGGACACCAAGATCTTTTCGGACACTAAGGTTTTTTTGAACACTTTCTGTGTTCACTGAATATGGTGGATATAGTTATTTAATGATTCATTTTTATTGACTGTGCATAGTTTATAGTAACTGGAGAAAAAATCTTATAGTCTGTTAGTAATGAGTTTAGTGAGTGCTTTTGCAGGGAACTATGCCTAATGTTACTAGCACCTGGGCTCTGATTTATGAGGATTAGCACAAGATTTTCAGGAGAAATGATAATTCCTGTTACTAAAAGGTTAGTGGGTGTTAGATCCTCCAATAAAAAGAAAAAAATTCCAGAGGAGAGCCTTTATATAAAGACCCACCAAACAGAACAGACAGTTTAGGAATCTCCAAGAATCAAAACACAGAAGTGACTCTTGGTTTTCAGAGGTCTAAGCTCCAAATCATGGAATTCAAGGGGCTTTTTTCATCTCTTTTATTCCTTAGCATCTGTTCTCACTGACCCCATTCTTATATTTACACATTAGCATTTTAGGGCCACTTATTTTAGACCCCTTAGAAGAGAGAAATTTAATGTTTTCAGGCTTGCTTGGTAAATGCTTGGAATGCTTTTTTCGTTTTGCCAGCCTCATGACTTTTTTGTTTTTGTCTTTCAAAATTAATCTCAGATATTATCTTTCATAAGAATCTTTCCTGAAAGCTCAAATAAAGCAAACCATTTCCTCTTCTGTGCTGTCACCCATCATGTGATTTTTTTATGGTAATTATCACAATCTAAAACAATTTGCTTCAACATTAAACTTTTCTGGGTATGAGGATTTGTTGAGAGTCAATGCTTTTTTATGTTTGCCACTCTCAGTTTCAATTAATATGTATTTAATGGTTGATATAAAGGAAAGTTTCATAATTTTGACCAAAAACAATTATAAAAAAGAATTAATATTGATCTATAGCTCATATAAATCACAAGACTGTGATAGCATTCAGCAAATCTTAGCAAAGCAATCATAGATGTTTCTCAAATTGTTCTGTCCAAGAGTTCTGATTACAGGAATCTGAACTGTATCACCTTAAGAATCTGACATTGCATTCTTAATTTAGCAGTTTGTTTTAATTCTGACTCTTGAACTTTATGAAATTTCCTGTTGCATTATTGGTGTTTTTAATAAGTATTAATTTATTTAAATCACAGAGTGATCTAGATAATTTTATAAACTATTGTTACTTGAATCAGGTTATTTATTAAAACGCTTTAAATTTTCCATTTCTATTTACTGTTTTTAGCAATCTAGTTTATTATTATAGGCACTAGAAAATACTTGTCACTGTCACTGTCATCCCTTTGCTCATCGATTTGTTTGAGCAGGCACCAGTAATGTCTCTCATTGAGAGGCTTACTGTTACTGTTTTTGGCATATCCAGTACTTCTATTAGAAATAATAAAAGCACTACTCACAGTTTCACCAATATGGTTATTTAAGTCTTCACCTCAGAGCTCAGTACAGTCCTTGCTAGAACTTTTGGGCAATCATGGTCATCTAGCAAAACCATGAGTGGGTGCATCTGACCCAGATCTTTAAGGTATCTGTCATTAAATTACACAGGTACTTTGTAATCTCAGAATTATCTTTATCATGCTTATGAAAGCATGCATAGCAAGTAAATATTCTTAATAATTGCAACCTTAATGTTGATCATTGAAAGTGAAGACTCAAAAGAACAAATACAAAACTCTCACTGCCTTTTTTCCCTGGCTAGAACATCCAAAACTTTATTGAGCAATAGTGAAAATAGGCACCCTTATATTCTTCATAATCTTTGGAGAGAAGTTTTCAGTTTTTCACCATTCAATATCATGTTTATCTTATATATCATCTTTGAGATTTTCTTTATTTTTCTACACTATTATTTTCTATATTCTACTGACTTAGGGTTTTATTTGTACTTTTTTTTTCTTTTTGGTTCTTTCAGATGTGGGAAAATTCAAATGTTTTCATGTGATTATCATGTGCAATTTTGTTTTGTTTTGGGGGTACACCCAGCTGTGTGTAGGGCTTATTCCTTCTCTGTGCTCAGGAATCATACTTGGTGGTACTCAGGGAACCACATGGGGTACCAGGGATCAAACCTGAGATGGTTCCATGCTAGACTAGTGCCTTACTAACTACTCTGTCCAGCCCCCTATGCAATTTTGTACTCCTAGAAAATCTTACAGTGGCAGGCTTGAGCACAGGATCTGGGATATCAAGTTTTTCAATCTGCAAGCACCATGCCTATACAGAAATCAAAGAATGCTGATTCAGGAGCATAACATGCAGGTGAAACCATACCATACCATGCAGAGTTGCAGTAAAGTTAAACTTCTTTTCCTTTTAATTTTTCTGTTATTTTGGTCATTTCAGAAGCACAGAAGTTCAAATGTTCATAGACACACTTGATGCTTTTCCCTTTAGATCAATTAAGAGGTGTGTTATTCAATGAGAAATTTGTTATGTCAGAAGATAAAAAGCTTTTTATACTGAAAACTAATTTTAGAATTAAAAACTAGCTTTAACAAACTTGGAGTATTTTTTTAGTTTGTTAATGGTAAACTCTTTTCTCAAGAGTAAACTCCTCTGAATCCCAATCAGTAAATATTTAATTCAAGAGATATGTTTGAAATTGATTTTGCAGGTATGGTTTCAGAGTGGCACCACTTGGAAATTGACTTTTTAAATAATTGCTTCCTCTCATATAAAAATTCCTTCTTATTTTCATGTTATGTACCATAATGAAAATTAGACATTGCAAGAATATAATTTGTTACATGGATTGATTCTGAATTTAATTTTTAGAAATGAATATGTTAGATACTAAAAACCTCTATATAGAATGTGCTTTATAGTAGTTTTCTCATAGACTGCATCATGCCATTTAATAGGACATAATTGAAGCCCCTAAATGCCAAGTTACAATTTTTATTTTTGTAATTTCTATTTTGGATTTGATACTAGCTATCTACTTCAGTAATCAGGTAATAAATACAGCTACCTTCCCAGAGGCCTGTATCACTGCCGTCACCCTAGAAGAGGGAAGCAGTGTCTGCTTTTGCATCACTGCTGTCACTCAATTACTGGACACAAGAAGAACCCATAGAAAAGAGAATCCCAGATGATTTTATATCTTACCATACTGCTAAACTTCCCATGCAGTTTCTTTTGGGATAATAATAACTGAAAAAGGCTTTTGGTAAAGCAGATCTTTTTCTTAGTGATAATGATAAGTAGTTCACACTTGTCTTGGTCCAAATGTCTTGCACTTATTGTGGTGTCAGAAGATCACATTTGACAATGTGGGTCATCATAGAGATCTCAACCAGGATGTGGCACATACAAGGCTATACTCTACCACTGAGCCAATTTCCCATTCCCCTATTTTTTTTCCTTGTGATACAGATAAAAGATAAATGTTTTACCATTTAAGATAATATACCTGGTCCACTAAAGCAAATCTTGATTATTAGTATGTTACTATACCATCATCACAAAGATACTTACAAGCACTTATTTTCCACAATGTTTATTCTTTTTTTATTTTGTTTTTAATTCAAAAATGTTTATATTTAGAGATAGTAAAGGAAAGGGAAAGAAGACAAGGAAGATTGTAAATTATGAGAGGACCCTCCTGAGGGTTGGTTTGTTTGTTTGTTTGGGGGCCCACACCCGTGGTGTGGTGCTCAGGTTTACTCCTGAGTCCGCACTCAGCAATTACTCTTGGTCTGAAGGACCATGTGGGGTGTTGGGAATCAAGCCCGGGTCTGCCGTTAGCAAATCAAGCGCCCTACCTACTTTACTTTCTCATTGGTCTACAATTTTTATTCTTAAACATTTACTACTCATAATGTTTCCTCCTCCCAGTTTCCTTATTTTCATTTCCAGCATGTAGTATTGGCATAAGTACTGTATATAAGGAATCCAACAGGTATTTTTTCCATATTAGTTATATGTAATGTTGGAGAAAAACAATAAGAACTGTAGGGGGTGGAGGGAAAAAAACTTTAGGTCAGTGTTACGACATTTAAAACAATATGTCTACTTCCTCCTTTTCCAAAAATCACCTAAGTTTAGGATACCTGCCTTTTAGAAAATAACTGTCTTTGGGATAATTGCATCCTATAAATTTAAATAGAATTACAGCAATTCAGATGTATTTCATATTAAAAGAATTGTTAAGTATAATAGAGCCATACTTCTTAATATATAGTCCTATCCAAACATCTTTTCTTGAGTATTCAATTAATTAAAAAATGAATTAAAAATAGAGAACCACAGGTTTGAGATATGTTCATGTTGGGAGGTGATGTGATGCTAATAATAATTCTTGTTAGTATTATTTATGTGAAACTAAAATTTAACAGTTCTGCAAATTGAAAAAGGAAAGCTATTAATATTGAAAATTGTGAGAGGACATTTGGATCGTACCCCTTCTTTTGTCACTGATATGACCTTTGACAAGTCAAGCTTTTAACTTTATAACTTCTTCAAAATGAAGGCAAAATTTGGGGGTTATTGCCATAAGATTCCTTCCGGCTTTAAACTTCTGTGCTTATTATTAAAATTTGTAATGAATAGAAATGAGTCTTACTGTTTATAAAAACTGTTTTACATAGATGTTATCGTACATAATTTTTATTGCAAACTGTTACTTAGTATGCAAATTTGAGTTGTTGGTGGGGAGGTGTCACACCCAGCACTGCTTAGGGATTGCAATTGGCTCTGCATTCAAGGCTGCTCCTGGCATGGCTTGGGAGGTCCTGTGGGGTGCCAGGGATAGAACCCATGCAAAGTAAGTGTTCTGCCCACTATAATATCTCTCAATCCAGAATTATTTATTATTTGTACTATAAATAGTATAAATTATTTATTTTCATAAAATGCATTTGTCATCTCCAACCCTTCTTATTCCCTATCTCTTCCCAAAAATAGCGACCAAATGCGTGCTCCCTTCCCCCCAAGTATACATACTGAAAAGTAACTCTGATAACCATTGAACAGAGCTGACGGCAGATACTGAGGCACTACTGTCTGCAGCAGTGATAAGCCAATGCTTGGCAACTGTATTGTGAAAATACAATTCAGCAGTGCGTTCATAAATGTCTTAAGTTGTATGATTAATAGCATACTGAAGTTTCAATAAGAAGTATCATTTCTTCACTTTTATGTACATTTATTTTCCATGTCTTTTTTCTAAAGTCTCTACCAAAAAATCAACTGCACACCGGTTTCTGTTACAAATATTGTTCTTGGCACAGACACAGATTACATAAACTTACATTTTAAAGTATTACATTTAATTTTCAGAGGATCACTAGTCTTTATTATACCCACAGTTTGAGTTGTATGTGACCAAAGATGACCTTAACTGGCCCACAGGCCTCAAGGCTTAGTCATTCAGCCCATTTTTGCTGTGTTGTTTACTCTAAACGCTAATCCTGAGTAAGACATTGAGTAGATTAAATACAGAGAAATAATAATCCATCATACTTGACATCTCATTAACCAGAGGAGCACTGATCTTATGGTAGGGCTGGGGCTTCAACCTGAGCTCTCCTGTGGCACTTCTTACCATATTTGAAGAAATGTAAATGCTACGGAACTCCTCTAAAGGAGATCCCTGAGATTCAAGTTGGATGAATACTAAGAGGAAACAAGGTAGGCCTTCACCCTGAGGAAGAATTTAAAATTAGATAAGAGAAAGTGAAATATTATTTCCTCAGAGGAAGTACACGTGGACCCTTCGTAGGAGCCTGTACTTTCAAATAGCAGAGAAATAGAGCTATTCACTAGGGGGACACTCAGACTGATTGATTATTTAGGATGATGCTTCACACACCTTGTTTTGATAGTAATTAGTCCTTGCTGCAACATGGGCCATTATAAGACTTTATAACAATTATTTCATGAAAGAGCAAAATCATAGACTGATGGTATTTCTTGAGTTCAAGTGTGTAAAAAATGCCACCTTTTGGCATTTATTTTTCTTTTGTTTTTTTTTGTTTGGGGGTGGGTTTTGTTTTGTTTTGTTTTTATTCTAGTTTGGTGTTTGGACCACACCCAATGGTGCTCAGGGGTTGTTCCTGGTTTCCACTCAGGAATTACTCCTGGCCTATATGAGATTCCCAGAATGGAACTCAAGACAAGCACCCTACCCGCTGTACTATGTCTTCAGCTCTTTTGCTGGCATTTTTAAAAGTATAAGTACTTTTTTTACTGATACTTACTGGTAGTATATTTGAACTTCCAGGTAAAATTGGTGACCAGCATTCAGGACCAAATTTACTTTGTCAGAATAATCACTGTGGGTTTGTAATGCAATAGGTAGCATGCTACTTGTTTGTTCATCACTGTCATTGTCATCCCATACCTCATCTCTTTGCTCGAGCGGGCACCAGTAATGTCTCCATTGTAAGACTTGTTACTGTTTTTGGCATATCCAGTATGCCACAGGTAGCTTGCCAGGCTCTGTTGTGCAGGCAAGATACTCTCGGTAGCTTGCCGGGCTTTCTGAGAGGTCGGAACGTCTCCATTGTGAGACTTGTTGTTACTGTTTTTGGCATGTCCAATATGCCATGGGTAGCTTGCCAGGCTCTGTTGTGCAGGCAAGATACTCTCGGTAGCTTGCCGGGCTCTCCCAGAGGGCGGAGGAATCGAACCCGTGTTGGGCACATGCAAGGCAGATGCCCTACCTGCTGTGCTATTGCTCCAGCCCACTTGTTCATCTGCTCTTTTTTTTTTCTTTTTTGTCTTTCTGTTCTCTTTCCCATGTACATAATTCCAGTACACTACCTATCACCAGTGTACCCAGCTCATTTCCCCAAGGATCCCCAGTGTCTCTTCCTTTTGGCCACCCTCTCTCACCAAATTCAGTTTTGTGAGTCAGGCCTTTCATCGTGTTGTCTCTGGCTCATTCTTGCTACCTTATCTGTCAGTTCCACAGATGACTTGTTCATATGCTCCTGGAAAATTTCCCATTTTTTTCTTGTTAGATTTCTAAAGCCATCCTCTCTTTGCATCTAAATCAAGTATGCCTTGAGTCACTGGAAGACCCTGAGAAGCAAGAAAGTTAAGTCATCACTAACAAGTTTCAGCTTCTATGACCCTCTCTTAGGAGTTCTGAGACATACATTTGTATCCTTTGCAGAGCTCACCATTTCAAAGTTTTACCGTTTTACAGAATTTCTTGTTTGAGAAGTTTAAGCTGGCTTCTATGATAACTAGATAATAATGTACGTTGTGTTAGCTGTCTGCCCTTCTCGCCTCACCTTTCCCATCATGCTTACCATCCACTTCGGACAGCTTTTATAAATGATGTATATCAGTCCTAATCTCACAGTCTGATTCTAGGGAAATTTCCACTAGCACAGCTACCTACAAGACCCAAAGATAAGAATCCTTCACATTGAGTTTGCTACTATTTACTCTATATTGCTATGTTATATTGCTTAGGGAAAATCGACAGTTATGAAGGTGATCCAAGCAATCAAGTCTAAAACTAGACATAAGGAAATGTATCTTAATCAAAAAATTGAAAATTAGCCAAACATTTCTTGATAGCTACAATCTAAAATAGAAAAAATATAATACTCTTATGGTATTAATTTGTATCAAAACCAGGTGCTAGAGAGAGTGCAGGGATAAAGTTCTTGCCTTAATGTGGCTGACCCCATTTCAGTCCCCGATACAGCAGGTGGTCCTCTGAGTACCTCCAGAAGTGAGTCCAGGCACAGAACCAGAAGTAGCTTCTGATCTTTACTGGTGTGGCCTATCTTCACTCCCATCCCACCCACCCCCCCCAACCCACAAATTGTCAAATAAAAATTACTAGGGGCACCTACGCATGATAGCAAATTTTCTTTCAAAATAAAGTAATATGTACCTAAGACACTGGAAACTATTATTTGTCATATTTAAATTACCAACAATATAGAGAGCACTTAGCATTTTGGTTAATTTTTAGTAACATTTGAAGTTAGTGAGCATTAAGCTTTATTCCTTTATAAGACAAAATAGCCTGGAAAATTCTCACTTAAACATTCAAAGATTTTCTGCATAGTCATTTCAGTTCATTGTAAACACAGAGACGGAACGAATCTAGAAATAATTCACATTTCATATGTATAGGTTTTTTATTTGTCACTTTTGAAAGATCTAAAATGATCTTCTATTAATTTTTTTGGTTTATCTTAAAAGAAGAGCTTGACAGAACAGTCAAGAATATGATAAGCAGGAGAGATTGAAAGGTTTTTATATTTATACTTGCTCAGATTCAGAATTGTTTTGTTTTGTTTTTAGGCCATACCTGGCTGTGCTTAGGGCTTACTCCTGGCTCTGTGCTCAGGAATCACTGCATGTGAGGTCAGTAGATCATATGGGGTGATCTACCAGTGATCAGACCAGCCTTAACCAAACTAAAGCAAGCACCTGACACTCTGGCCCCACATTTCATTTTTTGGCTTCTCAGTCAGCTGCTACTGAATCCACAGTGATCCTCATCTTAATTTACACATAGTGATAATTTTTGTAAGTCAAACCTCTTTTTCTCTTTATAATGGTTATTCTTGTGTCAGTGTTTTATTTTCTCTAATAAAAGTCTTGGCTGTTTCCAAGTTGTGCACTCAGTCATTCCTGGTAAGCTCGGGGAACCATACGGGCTGCCAGAGATTGGCATTTCCATCTCTCTCTGTCTCTCCATTGTGCTGATGCTCAGACCAAACACTGCCATCTTTGAAACTCTAGCCTCTTCAGTCGTCTAATACTGATATTGCTATTGTTTTGTACATTATTTTCTTTTCCTTTATTTTATTTTTTTCATATTAAACATGTGGAGACTTTTCCAATACCTTATATAGGTTTCCAACACCTCTTCCTGTTTTCTTATTTTTGTCTATTAGACTTTACAATAGAATTTGTCTTGGTTACATCGAAATTTTTTCCCCTCCATTTTTCTTTTATAATTTGTTGGTATTTTCCCAAGATAAACCTAGTTCCTTTTCTGTTTTTGTTTTTTTGGCAGTTATCCCAGCCAAGGGCTGGAGTAGTAACACAGCAGGTAGGGTGTTTGCCTTACACGTGGCTAACCAGGGTTCGATTCCTCCATCACTGTCAGACGGAGAGCCTGGCAAGCTACCCATGGCTATTCGATATGCCAAAAACAGTAACAAGTCTCACAATGGAGACGTTACTGGTACCCGCTCGAGCAAATCAGTAACAACTGGTGACAGTGCTGCAGTGCTACAGTGCTGTCCCAGCCAAAGTCTCTTTTCTTAGGATAATAATTTTGATGACTTATTTCCAAAACCTTAATTTTGTTGTTACTTTGTATTGATAAGTTGAAAAATCAACTTGGCTAACATATTATGTAAAATGATTATGCTTTACATTATTTTGCCATGAATACTGAAAGAAAAGTTTTACATATAATAGAACATTTACAAATCTTTATACTATAAATTTGATACTTTCTTGAAAACAGTTTATATGCTGATTGTTATCATCTGTGACTGCATTTTCAAGATGTTTCTTTTAAAAATATCTACAAAGGATAATCTTGGGTTCGTATGCAAAAATTCTAGAATTGTTTTATTTAGGCACCAAAGATACTAGACAGGGCACTTGCCTTGAATGTGGCCAACCTGGGTTCAATCCGCAGCAGTTCATATAGACCCCCAAACTCCACCAAGAGTGACCCCTGAGTACAAAGCCAGGAGCACTAACAGGTGTGACTCCCAAAACCATAATAAGTAAATAAAATCATTTTATCTAATATTTTATATAAGTTGATCCATATGCCTTCCCTTTAATTGGATTTATCTTAAGCCTTAATTAACAAGTACTTATTAATGAATCTACAATAACTAAATCTTTTTTTTCTTAAAACAATTTTTTTTTTTTGCTTTTTGGGTCACACCCAGCGATGTTCAGGGGTTACTCCTGGCTCTGCACTCAGAAATTACTCCTGGCGGTGCTTGGGGGACCATATGGGATGCTGGGGATCGAACCCGGGTTGGCCGAGTGCAAGGCGAACGCCCTACCCGCTGTGCTATCGCTCTGGCCCCTAAAACAATTTTTAATTGTTATCATAGTTTAAGTAACATGATTACAACAGCATTTATGTTTTTGATGCATGTACATAGTTACTGCCCTTTCACCACCAAAATGCCCAAAGCCCACTCCCACTGTCCCGATGCTATTTCTAGTCTGCTCTTTAGAAAATCATTTTCAAATGTGATTCTACTCTTTTACATCAGGCTCCTTAAAGTATTTGAAACACCTTTGCTTTATCACAAATGAGAATATATTGAGAAGATGCAATTGAACTAAATAAAATATTTCCAAATTATTTGCTTTTAATATTCACTTTAAAAATTGTTTTAACTTACATAAATTAAAAAAATTTTAATTGTTTTAATTTAGAGAACATCTAAAAAGGACCACCCAGCTTCTTATTCAGTCTGCTTAAACTCCTCTAATATTTTAGTTAAATACACTGAACTGCTTATTGATTTACTGTTATCTTTGTTGCTATCATGTAGACAAAGCATTATGGTTCATATTCTGAGTATGAATTTATTTTTAGACATTGAAGTAGATTAATGATAGCCTTCTGAAGTCTTTCTTTATAATAGTATTTTTGTTTGAGATGATTGTGTCTGATGTGTCAGATGCCCAATAATGTTATTATAGCAACATTAAAATACTCAAAAATATGTGAAATGTTAAGTTTTTTACACAAAATTAATAGTGCCACCTTCTCTGTGTGTTTCTCTCTCTCTCTCTCTCTCTCTTTCTCTGTCTCTGTCTCTGTCTCTCTCTCTCTCTCTCTCTCGCTCATGCACTTTTTCTGTTTTCGGCAGTGTAGACCATATTTTTTGTTGGACTAAATGCCAGTTCTTTTTGTAGTTTTTCATGTACTAGCATAATTTTCAGCATCACTTCCAGGGTATTTGTTTTATTCTTCATGTTGGTCTACAATCAACATACAGTATCATATAATATTTATAGCTTAATCTTGGAGTTACTTATATGTTCATTATAAATTGATGGTATTATAACTAATGCTTATATTTGGTCATAGGGCTGGAATGATAGCACAGCGGTAGGCATTTGCCTTGCACGCAGCCAACCCAGGTTCGATTCCTCCACCCCTCTTGGAGAGGCCAGCAAGCTACCGAGACTATCTCGCCCGCACAGCAGAGCCTGGCAAGCTCCCCATGGTGTATTCGATATGCCAAAACAGTAACAAGTCTAACAATGGAGATGTTGCTGGTGCCCACTCGAGCAAATAGATCAGCGATGGGATGATAGTGACAGTGACAGTGATATTTGGTCATATTACCCTGGAATTTTAAAGAATCAAGTTATATCTCATCAAATGAATTTCGCTGTCTGCCTCCAAAAAGTAGCAGTACAACCTTTGTGATTAATTTATTGATAATTTTTTAAAAAATTATTCAGTTTGTTCATAAATTTCATTGTTATTCCTACCCGCATATTTATAGATTCAGGGTGATAAGGGAATTTTCAAATTTACCATAGTAGAGGACTTTAAGCACATTTTCTATTGTTGAAATTCTTTCCCTTTCCTTTTTGGTGCGAGGGACAGGTTATTTGGGCCACGTCTCATGATGGCCAGTGTTTCCCCTTGACTTTGTGCCTCAGGGGTCACTCCTGGCAGTGCTTGGTGGGACTGTATGTGGCACTGGGGAGCTAACTGGAATCGGCTACATGCAAGGCAACAACCTTCCCCTGCTATTACTCTGTGTGTTTGTTTGGGCTTGGGGCCATACTGTGGAGGGATCAGGAGTTACTCCTGGCTTTGTGATCTGTGGTTGCCTGGAGACCAGGTGGTGTGGTGATCAAATAGGGCTTCTCACATGCACAGCATGCTCTAGCCTGTTGAACTATCTCGGATGCAGGATTCTTTCTTTGATATTCCTGATTCTTGCCCAGTGATTACAGCTATACTTTTAGCTTTGTCCCAGACAGGGATGTCAAAGGTAGCTTTATTGTTGCTTTTCTTCTCTTTTCTTTTTTTCTCCTCTTCTTTTTGACATAAGAGGATCATTTAGCATTCAAAAGATTTCATTTTTATGACTAAAAATATAGGCAACTATTGTCACTAATAATAATGAGAAGGAGGTGTATGATATATAAAACAGGAAGTGTAGTTGCTATCAGTGATGTTTTCCCAAAGAAGCCATGGGAAACGATATTGCTAGAAATGTATAAGAGATTGTTGAAGGACTTAGGTAAGAGGCAGATCCTGAGAATATATGAAAAAGATAATGCTAACATCATCCTAGTCATAAACTTCCAACAGTGTCAATGTTTGGAGGAGAGCAGAAAGCAATGTCACTAGTATATTTATTAATTTTTAAACAAAATAGGGAACTGGATTGATATTGCAGTAGGTACTTAACTTATACCTAATAACAGATATAATTACACTGGTCTATCAGAACTCTTGATTATTTATCCCAGTTGAAGAGATACCCTGTCTAAGATGGACATTTTAAGAGAATGCTCATGGGGGAGAAGAAAGGGCGAAGGATTGCATTCTTTTCTTAATCTAATAATATATGGCTTTTAATATTACCTTGAGTAACATGATTATTATTAGCATTCACAGGGAGAACATTAGTTGCTTTGGACTTTATAGTGTCTTACCATATCATCTGGACAAGTTATAAGAGGCTAAAACCAAGACTAAATTTGAATAGGATATAGAATTACCTGTGACTCTGTTTTTGAAAGTGACTTGGGCATACCCAAGTCTCCTAAGAAGGGAGAATCACAGAAGGATTTCTTATGCAATTTATCAGAAAAATAGAATAACTGAATTGAAATCATTAAAAAAAATAATGCAAGGTCTACTGAAAGGGTGATCTAATATAAATGTAATTATGGTCTTAACATGAACGATGGTTTGAATATGCTCATTCTAAGATTATACTCTGATTAAAAATAATTTTTAAGAAAAAGTCTTCTAAAGTTTATATGATCAAAATCTTGTTATACTGAAGAAATTTGGAAGCTTTGGAAAAAATAAACAGCCAAAAATATGTTTTTATTCTCTGATATTTTTCTCTTCATATAAAGATCTTGGGAGATATTATTTTGTTCTCTAATTTATGCTGTGATTTGTTATCATTTAATCAGACATGAAATTTCTAGATTATAATTTTTAAGTCATTTACCAAATCAGAATAAATAGGATCTTGAGGGCTCTGGTAATTGCATACTGCTCTTACTGTGAAAGCAATCACCTATAGAAGTTGGTATTTGGATGCAGTCCCAGAATTCAGGAATTATAGAAACTGCAATATCTTACATTTTGTACTACAGTAATATTTTATTTTAATGTTTTGTTTTTGTTTGGAGGTGATACCTGGTGTTGCTCAGGATTAACTCCTGGCTCTTCACTATTGGGGGAGCTTGGGTCATAGGGGCTTTCGGGGATCGAACCTGGGTTGGCTGTTTGCAAGCAAGTATGCCACCCACTGTACTCATGCTCTACCCCAGTACAATCATATTTTAAGAATTTGGGGTAGAAAGAATTGAAAAATGTTAAAGCTGTCAATTTCACAGCATTTTATGAACCTTAGAAGTCTCTTTTTTTTTTTTTTTTTGAGGAAGAGAGTGAATTGGAAGTGGACCAATATCTTTTGTATTCTTCTTTTAGTCAGGAAGCTCATTAAAAAACCATTTGTTGTTGTTGTTGTTGTTAGTGTTGGGGGGGATATTTGCACCACACCCAGCTATGCCCAGGGCTTATTCCAGGCTCTGTGCTCAGGAGTCACTCCTGGTGGGCTTGGGGGACTAAATGAGGAGCAGACAATTTAGCCACATGCAATACAAGTACTTAACCCTTGTACTATCTCTCTGACCCAGGAAAGCTTATTCACTGTAGCATTGTCATCCCGTTGCTCATCGATTTGTTCAAGTGGGCACCAGTAACATCTCCATTGTGAGACTTCTTGTTACTGTTTTTGGCATATCAAATACGCTACGGGTACCTTGCCAGGCTCTGCCGTGCGGGTGGGATAATCTCGGTAACTCGCCGGGCTCTCAGAGGGACAGAGAAATTGAATCTGGGTTGGCCGCATGCAAGGCAAACGCCTACCGCTGTGCTATCACTCCAGCCCAGGAAGTTTATTAAATCTTAAAAATAGTTGTAGAGCCAGGCAGGAGCAGTAATATGGCAGGTAGGGCCTTTGCCTTGCATGCCTGTGACCCAGGTCTGATCCCCAGCATTTCATATGGTTCCCCAAGCACCATCAGGAGTTATTCCTGAATACAGAGCCAGGAGTAACCCCTACACATTGATAGTGTGCCCCCCAAAACAAACAAAAAATAGTTGTAAGCCAGAAGATAGAAATTGATAAGACAAAAAAAAAAGAAATTGATAAGACAGTTCAGGTAAAATTTTTAGGGGGTGATAGATACTAATTTAATGAGAGGAACTTTTAGAAGTAGTATACGGCTGTGGAGAGAGCTGTGTGGGCTGAGAGCATGCTATTTTGCGAGAGACCCAGGTTTGATCTGCATCACCACATACATGGTCACCTGAGCACTGGGGGTGGCCACTCAGAATCACACTCTAGGAGGGAAAGACCTGTCACATGCAAGCCATATGCTCCACCCTTCTTAAGCTGTCTCTCCCTCTCTAAAATCGTGTGTTTTTAATAATTAAATATCATGTATACATTGAATTTTGTCGGAGGGCTTTCTAAATGTATTCATGGACCTGCTTTCATTCCAGATATTACTCTCCCAACCTGCTGGGTACCCTGCTGGGTGCTTAACCCTTGTAGGACTCTGCTGTGTGGGCCAGGTAGTGTCCCGGGCTGCACCAGGCAATGGCAGTGTGAGGGAGAGGTAATGCATGTTGTGTTGGGGCTTCACCCCTGGGCCTCTCTATGCAAGGCATTGCTAGCCATACAAGTTGAGTTTTTTGTGATGTGTTGTATGATACAGGCTTTTGTGTTTCTGTTAAAATATAGATTCCTAAGGAAGTACTGAAGTATAATCTCTGTAAATTTTGTGTTAATTTTATTTTAAAGAGAGTACTTTTATAAATATTTGTTCTCACTAGTCCAGTTGCTATTAATAACAGTACAAACTATGACATTATTCTCAGCTAACCACAGTTACGTGGTTCATGAGACATTAAGAGAATTAGGTGTGGTCGTCCCAGAATGGGAAAGTTTACGCAGCATTAGGAATGTTGCAATTTAAAACTGTAACTAGTAGTAAATTGTATGAAAGGTTAAATATGGGTACCTCATGGAATCACTTTAAAATACCTGTCAAGGGAGCGAAGCAATAGTACAGCAGGCAGGGTGCTTGCCTTGTACACAGATGACTTGGGTTTGATTCCCAGCACCACATATACCCTGAGCCCTTCTAGGAGTGATCCCTGAGCTCAGAGCCAGGAGTAAGCCCTGAGCTTACTCCTGGTGTAACTTGCCCAAACAAAAAAACAAAGAAAATACCTTCAAAGGAGCAAGAGATAGTATGGACATGATAGTACATGATAGTTGCGTACATGCCTGGCCCAGGAACAAGAGATAGTATGTACATGATAGATTGCGTGTTGGGTGCATACATGCCTAGCGTGCACCCAGCACCTGTGGGAGTTCCAGCATTACATGGTTCTCCAAGCATGCCAGGTGCATCTTGGTGTCCCAGCACTGCAGCGCCCAAGAAGCTCGCCATCCTTAAGTGCTTTGCGCTAAACCAGTGAGCCAGTTGGCTAAGACCCTGTGTGAGGCCCAGGGCCTCCACTGGTTGGGATTCCTTCCCCCACAAATCTCATATCAGTAACTTGATATACCAACAAATGCAGCCACCACATATGTCTATGAAGTCCTTTCAGGATACTCCTTATTGAGAAATGATAATCTAATTTAGGAGATATAACACACAGATCTTAATAACAGATACAAATAAGGGAAGTGAGGCGAGGATTGATTGACTAGTGAAATAATTTGCAGTTGTTGGTGTAGGATGTCGGAAGAGAGCATTTGGTGTTAGGGTGATGGAACTTTATCTCAGGGAGAAAGCAGTACTTGAGCCAAGTTTTGACTGACCAAGAGATGAGAGGTAAAACAGACAAAGGCAGGTGGAGTCAAATAATAGAAAATCAAGAATCTTCCTGAAAGACTTTGGAGTTCCGTTTTGTACCGGTAACCCATGAGGCAGACATTTTGTCTGCATTTTGAGACATGGGATAAGTTCTTACTGACAGAGACATTTAGAAAGTGCACCATTGGGGGGGGGGGGGGGTGGTTTGCCAAGGGGGCGAAGGGCACTTAGGATAGGAAAGGGACCAGTATGACAATAATAGTTGGAAATGATCGCTTTGGACACAAACCAAATGTTGAAAGTAGATAAAGGAATGTACCTGATAATTTTTTAGTCTCTATACTGCAAACCATAATGCCTAAAAGAAGAGCGGGAAGGAAGAAGGGAGGAAGGGAGGGAGGGAGAAAGAGAGAGAATTGTACTGGTGATGGGACACATGTTGGAACAATATATATGATTATATGACTGAAACCCAATCATAAACAACTTTGTAACTGTATCTCACTGTGGTTCAATTAAGAAAAAAATAAGTGCACCATTATTTACCAGCTATTAACTGGCACTGGGTCTGGTAATAAAAAAAAAAAAAAAACACGAAAACTGGAGTCATAAAGACAGATTGATCTCAACTTAAAGGAAAACCTCTCAAGTCTGCAGGAGGAGCACATTCACGCAGAGAGCTTTGGAGAACAGGGGTAGGACGCCTGGTGGTGCTTAGAGCTTCCTCCTGGCTCTGCACTCAGGGATCATTCCTGGCAAGTCTGGGGACCATCTGAAGTGCCAGGAACCAAACCTGGGTGCAAGACCCATGCCTGTGTCTCCAGTTCTTAAGAACATTTTATAAGAAGCACTCTAGAAGAAAACTGGAACTGTATTTATCTTTTTACATAGACGCCATGATTTACAATACCATTAATAGAAGGGGGCTGGAGTGATAGTACAGCGGTAGGGTGTTCGCCTTTCACTTGGCCGGCCCGTGTTGGATTCCTCCGCCCCTCTCGGAGAGCCCGGCAGGGTACCGAGAGTATCTCGCCCACGTGGCAGAGCCTGGCAAGCTACCCGTGGCATATTGGATTTGCAAAAAACAGTAACAACTAAGTCTCACAATGAGAGATGTTACTGGTGCCCGCTCGAACAAATCGATGAGCAGCGGGATGACAGTGACAGTGATTAATAGAAGTGTTTCAGGCTTTCAGCATCCCAAGACTGTAGCCGCCTCGCTGCTAGCCAGCATGCCAGTGTCCTCATGTCCTCTCCCGTTACCCACACCCCATCCCCAAAGCGAATTCAGTTCTGCAGGTCTCATATCAGGGCCTAAAGATATTGCCCATTTAAAATGTCCTTCCTAATGCTCCGGACCCGAATTGGGGCCAACAACACCGGGGAGCCGGAAGGAGGAGGTGCAGCCAGCACACCTTCTCCAGATGGAGCCCTGGCGACACTGAGCAGCAACTAACACGGCTCTGGGATTCGGGACTGGGACACATCCGAGCCGCGCGGCCGCGTTAGACCTTTTCTAAAACCTGAAAACATACAATCTTTTAATGGAAAACTAATTATCAAATGCTTCCTTCGTAGGGCTATCTTGTTTGGGGGTATAACTCCCACAACAATAGTGAGTTTTGTGTTGAAATATGGAACGTAATCAAGGTGAAGAGAAAATGAAGTGAAATTCATCAGTTATACAGTTGGGGTGGGGGGCGGGGGGTATACTGGGGATTTTGGTGGTGGAATATGGGCACTGGTGAAGGGATGGTGTTTGAATACGGTATAACTGAGACATAAACCTGAGAACTCTGTAACTTTCCACATGGTGATAAAATAAAAATAAATAAATAATAAAAAAAATTAAAAAAATAAAAATAAAAAAATAAAATGTCCTTCCTGTGTTTTTTTTTTGTATTTACTTTTGAGAGAAATCCTTCTGTACTTGCTGCTGTCCCTTTGACTGACTTAGGTGTATTTTCTTTAAAAGTTGACTGATTTGTGGGTGCCCAGAGAGAAAGTTGCACACAGCCAGTCTGAGTTCCTTTCCCAGCACCCACTATTGTCCCACAAACCTGGCAGGCCTGATCCCTTAATGCAGAGCCCGAGTATGTCCTGAAAACAACTGAGTGTAGCCACATAACAAAACAAACAAAAGGGTTAGTGATTATTAAGATCACCATTCATCCTTTATTGTATATAGCAGAGACTCAGTTTATTAGGCTTTTTCAAAAAGGATAGAGATAGTATGTGTGTATATATGTGCATTAATTTTATTACAACATTTTTCTGTCCTTGTTTATAAGGATTTTCATATCTAAAATGTTAACAGCCTATTCCATGTTATATTTGCGAAGTAATGTTTCTTTGTATGCTTTTTCTTAGGGAAATGAATGGAGACAGTTTTTTTAAAAATTTACTTTTATTTAAACAGAGCATATAATGTTTAGAAGTTATTCTTTGTTCCCACAACTAAGTTAAGGATAAAATCTTTAATTCTAAGACATAAGTGCATATTTCTAATTATGTATAAAGTCTTGGATTAACTTTTTATTGTAGAATATAACCTTGTTTTCTCTTTTTATCACTACCATTATTTTAATGGTTACCCACAGAGAGATAGCAAAGCTTACAAAATATACAATCCATAAAACATTAGTTTATCTACATTGATTTATTGCTAAAGCCCTACTTATTGTTCGAAGTTCTTTCTTACTCAGTGGACCTTGGGACTATCTTTGAAGGCTAGCAATAAAATCTTAGAAAACCTCAAGAATTATTTTTGTAAATGTTAATAATGAAGACTTAGTAGTAATCGGTGTTCGTGAATGCTTGCAGTACTGTTTCATAGAAACTGTACATTTTTCATCATAATCACTGTAGGTGGCTACAAAAATAAATTCATATTGTAGCCTGTTTTGAATGAGAATCTTTGGGTATCATATTTGGGAATTTACATTTTAAAGTAGTGTCTTTGGACCTTATGTATATTCTCATTTTGAAGTGGGTGCAGCTATCATTTGTATTATGCTTGGATCTATATAATATAATACTTGCACAGTTGTTGATGTAGGTTTGTGTTGTAGAAGCTTTAAAATCCTTTCATATTTACTAGATTAGCAGCTATCTTTTTGGTTTCTATCTATTAATAAAAAAAGCTTTTGGTTTTTACAATCCCCTTTTTAACATGCATCTGAACTGAGAGACAGATCTATACTAATGACCAAAAAGAACAGTATGGTTGCATATCAAAAATTATTGATGTTTGCTGTGAGAATCCATAATGTTCAAAAACCACCATATTCAAGCTTGGGCATTGCAGCATCTAAATCCTATTTTTGTAACCACACATCTTTGCTAATTTACATCAGAGGAAATCAGAATCAAATTCTTTGAGCAAAGAGCATTTTTTCTGGATAATCCAAATTTTCTTTAGGGACATTGTGTCTTAAGAAGCTTCCTAGCTAAGTGTTACTTGATTGGGGCAAGGTATAGTTTAACTGATGGGGGACATCTTGTGCTATTCCCAAGAACAGAATACTTGACTAGTTTGATTCATACTATTCTGTTTTTTATTAAGAACTCAAATTAATCATGAATATTTATAAGATATCTCTATATTTATACATATATTTAAATACATTAATATTTCTATGAATTGGGTTGCACACCCAGCAGTGTTAGGCCTTCCTCTGGCTCCACACTCAGGGATCAAACCCTGCTCCAGTGTGTACAGGGCAAGCACCCACTTTACTATCTCTCTAGCCCCCCATAAATTTATTTTTATGATTATCTATTTTAATATTTTTATTTTTAAATGGAGGAGGACCTTGAACAGTGCTCAGAGATTATTCCTGGGCTCCTGACACATCAGATCCCCTGATCACCTCTAAGAATGACTCTTGAGTTCAGAGCCAGGACTCAAAAAAACACCAAAAAACACAGTTCATAGATACTAGAAAGACTGAAAAGGACTGTGGCGAACCCTAATGTTATGATATAAATCCAAACATTTTCGAAAAATTTTGAATCTTGTAAAGGAAAAAAGAAATCTGGATTTTATTGCTTTTTGTTTACAATAAATGTGTTCTATATTATATACCATCTTGGCCCAAGCTAACTTTTAAAAAGCTCTAAAGAGTGATTTCAAGGTAGGTTTTTTATATTTAAGTAAAATTTTTATATCTCAAATTCATGATATTTTTATCTCTCTTCTAGATGCTTGTTGAAGATGTCAGCTTCTACATGTGGGAAGTAGATACTGAAGGCTATTTGGTATACAGACAAGATCTTTAAAAGATACACATTCAAGGTAAATAATAGTTATAATCTCATAAACAGTCTTATTTAAATGATTAGAGTTTCCAGATTGTGACTTGCCATGTTACATTTGCTTACATTTTATCCTGTCTAAATGGCCTCACAATCACAAATCATTCACATTCACATTCAGGCACACACTTTTATGCCTCAGAAGGAAGTGTCGAATTTAATTTATGGCAGACAATTGAAAAAAATTATATTCTACTATAGGAAGCATGCAAACTGATTAAGAATGAAGAAGAAACCAAGTACCTCCCATTAAAACTGAGCACAGGGCCCAAGAGGTAGTACAGCACAGCATCCCTCCCTGCCTTGCATGCCGCTGACCTGGATTTGTTCCCAGGCACTGCATTTGATTGTCTGAGCACTGCCAGAACTGATTCCTGAGTACAGAGCCAGGGATAAGTCCTGAGCACTGCTGGGCATGGCCCAAAAGACAAACAAGCAAACCAATTAAAAATAACAAGAACGACAAAAACTGACTATGATTACGTTAGGAAGAGTTTTACTTGAAAAAATAAGCTAGCAGTTTTTTTCTTAAATCTACTTATTAATTGATTCCTGAAGCATGTTAAGAACTTGTTCTGTAGCCAAAGAACTCTGTCATTGATTCTCATTCTCAGACTCTGAATACGAAGTCTCTTTTCACTATTTTTTAATTCCTTTTAGGAAATTTTTCTTCAAAAGACAGAAATACATTTTTTTCAAAAACCAAAATACATCGTCAATAAAAAAGTTTGCCTTTGGAAAAATATCTACGTTTGCCTCTGTGTGAAGCAAATAAAGAAGTTTACAGCCTCTGGTGCAGGAAATTTTTTTCCTTTGTTCTATTTTTCTTTATTCTCTTAGAACACAAGTATTTAGAGTTTATTTTTTCTCCCTAATTTGTGGTTAGCTGCTAAGTGATTTGCTCGTTTTCTGTGATGAATATTATTGTCAGAAATGATTTCTCCTGAAAATATAAGTGATATTATTTCTGATTCGTTTCTATTCTTACATATGGTGAGTTAGTTACTTAATAGAGCTATTTAATTATTTTCTGAATTATTATAATTAGATAATTATTTCCATAGTTCTTTCTAGAATCTAAAATAGATCCTTTTTATTTAAAAAGAATATTCTATTTTTTAAATGTACATTCTACATGTAGAGAGAATAGTAATCACATTCTACGGTTCATACGAGGCTCTCATTTTATTTGTTGTTTTATGATTGTGCTCTCAAAATCTTGGCCTCAGCCCATAAGAATTCGTTTGAATAAGGTGGTCTAAAATAATGTCTACTGCTCTCTTTTCTTTAGTAAATAAGTATTATTTGTGTATGTTTTTTTAAAATTTTCCTTTAAAAACATTCAAGAGAAAGATAAAAATAAATTCAAGGGAAAAGAGAGTAGTGTTAGGAACCTGCACGTGCCCTTCTCTTAGCTTTAATAGTCACCTCTGGTTGAGCTCCTTTTACCTGTGCCTCTACTTTGTACCCTGTCCCTTTATTTACAGGACATTTAACATGCAGAGTGGAACTAGGCATTGTATCATATCTTACCCTTATTCTTTTACTTATGTAATCTTTTTAATAATTTATTTTTCTGTTTTTCATTGCTCTAATGCCCATTTGTATTCATGGCGTGTAGTAACCATGTCTTAACTGCCCTGTTTCCCAGTGGTTTCTGGCCAAATTATTTCAGTTTTCTTTCACAACAACTACTGCTATAATGAACATTTTCATATTTGCTGCGGAATGGAGCTCAGGAGTTCTTTACTCTTTGGGACATATATGCATATATATATATGTATATATATAAATAATATATATATATATAAATAAATCACTGTATCACTGTCATCTATCTCGTTGTTCATCGATTTGCTCGAGCAGGCACCAGTAACATCTCCATTCGTCCCAGCCCTGAGATTTTAGCAGCCTCTCCTTACTCGTCTTTCCTGACGTTTGGAGGCTCTTTCAGGTCAGGGGAATGAGACCTGTTATTGTTACTGTATTTGGCATATTGAATACACCCCAGGGAGCTTGCCAGGCTCTTTCGTGACTTCAAATAAACAAATAATGAAATCGCAAAATACTATATAATTGACTTACAAAGTTCACATGGGGTATCAAATGAGTAAATATTTAACTTGGCAAGAGATAAATAAAAATTGGCTCTCTAACAGTATTTTTTTTAAAAAAAAGGATATTCTCTTAAAAAGATAAACATATATGCATCTCTATGATTATTCCTAGCCATTGCTAGAATTGGTAAAATGTAGGTGAATGGAAATTCTTTCATTACTCTGTTGACATTTCCTCATTAATCAGCTATCCCCTTTAAATATTTTAGGAAGTCTTCCCATTGGGGCTGGAGCAATAATAGCACAGTGGGGAGGGCGTTTGTCTTGCATGCAGCTGACCCAGGTTTGAATCCCAGCATCCCATATGGTCCCCTGAGCACCTCCAAGAGTAATTCCTGAGTGCAGAGCCAGGAGTAACCCCTATGCATTGCCGGGTGTGACCCAATAAGCCAAAAAAAAAAAGTTCCCATTCATAGGGTGTTAGTGGGGAAAAGATAATCCCAGCTTGGGATCCAATTCCTTTACAGGATGGCTAATTATCCATCACAATCAAACCCTCACTACCTTTTATACTTTGCACTTCATTAATCTGTTTCCTGATTCTTTTCTAAGCATTTCTGGCCTTCTGACTCCGTTTACCCCTATGCTATTCATTTTTCCTGAAATATATTAATGTCCTTTTTTAGCTAATCCAATCAGCCCATCTTTAAACTCTAGCTCACAGCCAGTCTCCAAGGAGCTATCGCAGACCAATCTCTCCTCCTCCTTCATGACCTTGCTGCCTTGCCACTCTCATACCCACTGTGCACTGCTAACTCCTGCTGTAATTATTTGTACTTTTTGCTATGTTTTTCATAAATTCAGTATTCACTTTCCCCAAAATGAATGATAAACAACTTGTAAGCAGGAACCACATTCTAAAACTGAGTATATTCTTTTACACACAGTTGATATTTGATACTTGTTGGCTGACTAAATTTTAAAGCCCTCAGCGTGAATACCATTTTGCACAATGACTTCGTTCACTATTAAAGGAAAAAGTATTGCTGAAAACTCAAGATAAAATGAACTACTGCCATTCTTTACAAAAAGTTTTGAATAACAAAAAAATTATACAAATAGACTAGCTCAAGATAAGTTTGCACTTAAATCAACTAGTTACTTAACCAATTATACTTTTAATCCTTACCTGTACAAGAATTATACTAACATCAGTGGGGTGAGGAAATAAATAAAAGCTGGACTCCAACCACGTCTTTTTTTTAATTTCTTTTTTTTTTAATTAATGAATCACCGTGAGGTACAGTTACAAACTTAAGAACTTTCATGTTTGCATTTGGTTTATATCCCTCAACCAGTGCCCATTCTTCCCCACCAATGTTTCCAGTATCCCTCCCACTACCCCAACCCCAACTTCCCCACCACAACCTGCCTCTGTGGCAGAGCATTCCCTTTTGTTCTCTCTCCTGTTGGGTGTTGTAGTTTGCAACAGAGGTATTGAGTGGCCATCATGTTCGGTCTATAGTCTACTTTTGGTATGCAGCTTTCAACCTGAGTGGATCCTCCCAAAATTCTCTACGAGGTGTTCCCTTCTCTATCTCTGCTGCCTTTTCCCCCAGCGTGTGAGGCCAATTTTCAAGCTGTGGGGCAGACTTCCTGGTTCTTATCTCTACTACTCCTGGATGTTAGTGTCCCATTCTGCTACTTTATATTCCACATATTAGTGCATGCGATCTTTCTATGTCTGTCTTTTTCTTTCTGACTCATTTCACTCAACATGATACTTTCCATGTTGATCCACTTATATGCAAATTTCATGACTTCGTCTTTTGTAACAGCTGCATAGTATTCCATTGTGTAGATGTACCAAAGTTTCTTTAACCAGTCATCTGTTTTTGGGCACTCCGTTTTTTTTCCAGATTTTGGCTATTGTAAACAGTGCTGCAATGAATATACAAATGCAGATGTCATTTCTACTGTACCTTTTTGCCTCTCCTGGATATATTCCCAGGAGCCAGCCATGTCTTTAACACTATACTTTAAAGGAGGAAACAGACTTAAAAAACATTTCAGGAAACAAAATTAATACACTGTAGCTAACCTACTGGGTACATTGTAGGGCTGATTTCGCTGGGTCAGGCTCTGGAAACTTCTGTTCAAAAACAAAAAGAGAAAACATAACATTGGAATAAATTCTTAAGAAATCAATTGGAACAAGGGGCCTGAGCGAAATGTAACAAGTAGGGCATTTATTTTGCATGGAGCCCAACCCGGGTTTGAGTCTCAGCATCCCATATGATCCCCTGAGCACCACCCGGAGTAATTCCTGAATGCAGAGCCAGGAGTAACCCCTGAATACTTCCAGGTGTGCCCCCAAAAGAATCACCCCCCCAAAAAAATGTAATTAGGACAAAATGGCAGAAGGGAGATATCAGAAAGAGTAAAAAAGTATAGGTACAAAATAAAACCCTTCTATTGTGTTAAAAGAAATATTAGAGGGTGAAAGACGATAGCAGATGAGCTCATTACCTGTGGTATACAGAGCAAATCAAATAAGGAAACAGACAGCATCAGATAGTGACAGACATGTGTTCCCGGATTTCAAAACTGAAATTATCAGTAAACTAGAAATAGAGGCCCCGGGCACTTTGGTGGAGGTGAAATGAATATTTTTTAATATATATATATATATATATATATATATATATATATATACACACACAGAGAGAGAGAGAGCATGATTGCTAAATATTAGGATAAAGCTTTATACTGAAGACCTTTCCCGAATGCTCTACCAAGTAAATTCTTTAGTCCATGCTCACTAACCCCATAATCCCTGCTAACCTTTTAAATTCCCTAACTTCCAAACATTTTTAGTCTAATGTGTATAATTTATACCTCGTTTTTTGCTTTATTTTTTTTTTTGGGGGGGGGTGGTTGCCACACCTAGCAGTGCTTAGGATTTAATCTCTGTGCTCAGGAATCACTCCTGGCTGATTTGGCAGACCCGATACGGTGCTGGGGTTAGAATCCAGGTTGGCTGCATGCAAGGCAAACACCTTCCTTGGTGCACTATCTCTCCAGTTCAAATACCCCATTGTTTTCATTTGATATTTACCAGTCAGGAGTTTGACTCTCTCTTCCTATCTATGTTGACCTTTTGACTTTTCTTTAAATTGCTTGTCATATTAATTTTTATATTTTGCTTCTTTTCTCTTGATTAAAATGTTCAGAGATTGTTATATATTCTGTTTATTCCCTGTCAGTTTTAGGGATTCCCTACCCTATTCTGTCTGATTGGTCCCTTGTATCTTACTCAATAGGTCCTCAAGCAGTACTTTGTCATTAATCCCAGCTTGGGAATAATTTAAAAATATTCCCTTCTAGGGGCTGGAGCAATAGCGCAGCGGGTCGGGCATTTGCCTTGCACGTGGCCGACCGGGGTTCAATTCTCAGCTTATATGGTTCCCTGAGCACTGCCAGGATAATTCCTGAGTGCAAAGCCAGGAGTAACCTCCGTGCATCATTGGGTGTGACCCAAAAAGCAAAAGTAATAATATTAATAATAATAAATAAAAATAAATAAAAATATTCCCTTCTATTTCTACCCTTAGACAATGTGCACCAATATTGTAAAGCCTGAATGACAACTAGGATTTTAGGGTAGCCAGTGCTTGGTACACTCCAGGCTGCCCTGTTTTGATCACAAATGTTTTCGTGTGGCATGTGTAACCTGTGGCTGTGGTGGGCAGCAATGAGGTGGAGGGAAAGGGTAGAGCATGTAAGAGATGGCTGGGCCTCAGTCCCAGTGCATGCCATCATGGATTAACAAGGGCAGCCCTCTGTGCCTGGGGAGGCCCCCAAAGTGCTTTCTGACTATAAGTACTTGGCTGCGTGTTGGCAGTCAGCTGTGCATTGTGAGGAATCTGGTCTCCTGTTTGGTTGGATTTCAGCAAATACTATTCAGCCCCCAGCTCTGCTGCTCTGCAGTTGGCTTGGGTGGGTGAAGCTCACTTCAGAAGTTGGCCCATAAGATCTGTTTCTAAGAAGACACTGGAAATAGATTCTACCAGCAGGACTGGAGGAGGCACTTAGACGACACTGCCTCTGACTCAAACCCTGTGTGTCTCACAGTTTTTGTCTCCATTCCTGATGGGGTGCAGTGGGGTGGGCTTGGGCTTGAACAGGGCAGTGTTCCCTGTATCAGCAGTCTCCGATGCTTTCCTGGAGCAGGTTTCCAGGCTTCAGAGTGCCATTCCAGACAACAGCAGATAGGTCCATGCTGGGTTTTCTCCCTGGCCAAGGGATTCCCTACCCTATTCTGTCTGATTGTTCCCTTGTATCTTACTCAATAGGTCCTCAAGCAGTATTTTGTCATTAATCCCAGCTTGGGTGTAGAATTTTGCAAGGATCACAGGAAAAGGCTGACACAGGGCGGCTGAAATGATAGCACAGTGGGTAAGGCTTTGCCTTGCACATGGCCAACCTGGATGCGATTCCCAACATCCCATGTGGTCCCCCGAGCACGGCCAGGAGTAATTCCTGAGTGCAGAGCCAGGACTAACCCCTGTGCATCATCGCCAAGTGTGACCCAAAAAAGAAAAAAGGCTGAAACTGGATTTGCTGTATTCCATCATCTTGGTTTTGCCATCAGAAATGCATTTTGATCCCACATATGTGTAGAGAGCCTTTCTACTCGCTAATGAGAAGGGAGAGTTTGAGTCCCCTCTCTTGAAATATGGCTGCCTTGATAATTACAAAGTAATGAAAGTGACTCTGATGTTCTTAGCAGCTTAGGCATAAAAAGATGAACAGAGAAGCACTCCCTTTGTCCCGCCTCTCAGCAAGCTGAACTCTGCCCTAACCTAGAAACAACATCAGTACTATTTGTTACTCAGCAACAAATAGCTAATACTAACCGAGTGTGTTTTCAAAATGGTTTGGAAAAGACATTTTTAGCATTGAAGGGAGTTCACTCCTCCAGGAAAGTTTCCATTGTACTGTGTCATGCTCCCAAAGCTATAATAAACTACCTGCTTTGCACAGAGCAACCCATGGCATCATTTGAGAATGTTTCTCTGTAGTCATTTTAGCATGTAGGTATTCTATAAATAAGTCATCATGTCCTTCATTCTTCTGTGCTTAAACATCTAGGTTATTCATATTTTACTGTTTTGGTAAAAGCCTTTTTTTCTGTTGAGTTGTATCTGGAGATTTTTGTTTGGAGTAGAATCACTGTCCCATAGCATATGAAAATTTTAGTTACTTATTTATGCTAACTTCTAAAAAATTAAATATTTAACATTTTCCTTTTTTGCTCCCTCTCTATTTTTCCCTTTCCTTCCTCTTGTTATTGTGATGAATAGAACTCACATCATTTGGTTGCAGTACTTTAACACGTGTGCACCAGAGGTCCCACTCATTCATTGTGTTGTTGGGGCTCATTTTGGTCGAAGTGCTTGCCAATCTTCTCCCACTCAATGTTGTATTTGCACGTATTTACTTGAGATGCAATGAAGATCACGTTGTGGTTTGGGCACTCCAAATAGCACAGCTATTGAGGTTATACTCAGGCTGGAGCGATACCACAGCAGGTAGAGCATTTACCTTGCACGTGGCCGACTGGGTTTGATTCCTCTGTCCCTCTCAGAGAGCCCGGCAAGCTACCAAGAGTATCCCTCCCTCATGGCAGAGCCCAGCAAGCTCTCCGTGGCGTATTCAGTATGCCAAAAACAGTAACAACAAGTCTCACAGTGGAAACATCACTGGTGCCCGCTTGAGCAAATTGAACAACAGGACGATAGTGCTACTCAGGCTTGTAGGAGAATGCCAGGGATAGAATTTGTAGTCACACTGACTGCAGGCATGTGAATCAGGCTCTTTGGCCACTGAGCTGTCCCTGGACCCAGAGACAGACATAGAAAGATTGCACTCATATGCGGAATATAATGTAGCAGAGAGGTACGAGCTAGCAATGATGCAACTTCTGGCAGAAATTTCTCTGGACTCAGTTACTATAATACTAAAATACAGAAATCCAAAACCTCACGGCCACTATTGTGGACACACGACCTCATATCCCTTCATTCTCAGCAATGGAAAACAGATTATCAAATGCTTCCTTTCCAGCAGGTCTGACCTTGGGGGCGGGGGGGATCTCCAAACAATAATAGTAAGCTTTTTGTTGAAATATTGAATGTAATCAAAGTAGAGAGAAAGTAAAGTGAAATTTATCAGCTACGCTGGGGTGGGGGGGGGGAGGTTTACTGTGGTTCTTGGTGTTGGTGGTGGAATATGTGCACTGGTGAAGGGATGGGTGTTTGAGCATTGTGTAACTGAGACGAGCCTGAAAGCTTTGTAACTTTCCACATGGTGATTCAATTAAAATATATATACATGTGTGTGTGTGTATATATATATATAGATACATATATATATATATTTTCCTTTTAGATTTTATTGGGGGAGAGAAGGTAATGGTAGGGCCAGACTCAACAGTGCTCAGGGCTTCTTCCTGGTTCCCTGCTCAGTAATAAGTCCTGATGATACTCAGGCAACACAGGCTATGCCAGGGATGTTGAACCAGGGTTGTCAGTGTGCAAGGCACGTTCTTTAACCTTTGTACTGTCCCTCCACCCCCTCCTTTTCAAATTGTTATTGCTAAAATGTAAGGTTGAACTGCAGAGCTGTTTTCACTTTCTGCCAAGAATGAACACTTATTTGCCTTCTTTGTTAGGTGGATTGTGTCCTCCATATCTAACACTAAAATACGGTTTCTTGTGATCTCATGGTGGTGCTACCACTGTAAACTAGTTTTGTTTTTCAGTGTTCCTGTGCCTTAGCTTCTCCGTATACAGAATGAGAACTTGAGTTTTACTTATTTCACATCATTGTCAGGAAAAAATAAAATGATGCCCAGAAAACATGTGGTTTGGTATTAAACAGTAAAAGAATCTAAGTAAGTTTATATTTTACTCAGAAATTATAGTGATTTTACATTTTTGTTATCTCTTCATATGTATGAAACATTCTAACTTTCTTGGCCTCAAAACCAACACATGACCTTTCTTGTATTATTGCATTTTGAAACTTACTATCACATAGAAGCTGTGTTTATTTTTTCTGCTACCTAGAAGTAATCCATATAGCTACCTTTAATTAAAATGTTTTAATGTTACTTTGTTTACTTGTTTTTTATGAAAACATTGTGCCAGGAACCCTGTTATATCCAGGACTCGGTAAGACATGGTGCCTTTCTTAAGCTTTGTTCCAAGTCTCAGACAGTAGAAGCTACAGTAGAAGCTAAACAATACTAAAACAGTCTCCGGGGATCCAGAGTTCCCCGGAGAAAAAGAACCAGTAAGGGATTTATAGATACAGATAAATGTATATGTATGTATTGATTCATTTCAGAATATTGGTTTACATGGTTATTGACTAGCAAATGTGAACTTTGTAATGGTGCCAACTGGCTGAAAACAATTGGGCAGAAGCTGATGCTTCAGTGAGGCAGAATTTCTTCTTCAGGGAAATCTCAGCTTTCTTGTTACAATCTTAGAATTGATTGGCTGAGCTTAGAGTTTAAAGAGGGCCCCTTTGACTGTCAAAGTGTAATCTTTTTAACTTAAAGTAAATACATTGTGATGTAAGCATTTATTTTTTAAAAATTACAAGATACCTTCCTGTGAGTTCTACCTATAATTATAAGCTGCTCTTACAAAATATGGTTAAATTACCTATCACTGAAGTATGACTACATCAAACATTTTTACTTTTAAAGAAAAATATATGCTTTCCAAATGAATGTTGACTTCAAAAGGATTGTTTTAAAGATTATATTTATATTTTATGATGTTATTTTGAACCTCATCTCCTAGATTTGCCTTCTGAACTAGAAATTCCTTCTTTTGGCTACCTATATAGTCCCATCACCTTTAAAACTTTGCTTAAATGTCACTACAGTATGTCCTGTCTGTCCATTCTATTTTAAACTGCAACTCTCTTCTACCTTGCCTTGTTTTTTTTTTTTCATAGCATTTAAATTTTCTATAGGGCTGTGTAATGTACATATTTAAGTATGCCTACAGTAGAAGCTAAACAATACTAAAACAGTGGCTTTTGTAGTCCAATATAAAAAATATAATTAAATAAAACTTTTTTAAAAATCCTTTAGATATCAATCTCTGGCTAGATGTTACTTATGTACATATTTTTATAAAATATGCTGATAGATAAGTAGGTCTTTCGTTTACTTTGCTTACAATACCTGTATCCATCTTTTCATTTTTGGAACCTAAGAGCAAAGTCAGTTTCAATTCAAAGACCCTGCTTGCGTAGTAAGTCTGATTATCTATATAAAAAAAAAAGTATCAAAATAAGTATAAATCAAACTGTTTTGTTTTAAGAAATGTTTGGTTTCATTACACCTGTACTATGAAGCAATCCTAAAGGAAAACAGTACAAGAACTTCTAAATTCTCACTTCTGATCTAAATTGTTTCCCTTCATGTTTCTATAATTGTGTGTGTGTGTGTGTGTGTGTTGGTGTTGGTGTTGTTTTGGTACCACACCCGAAGGTACTCTGAGGGCTATTTCATCTTAGTGCTTGGGAGTCATTCCCCTTTGTTTAGAGAAGCTTGCTTAGAGAAGTATGAGCAATGAAGAAACTAAGAGAAGGTGGGAGCGATAGGGGGCACGTCTCATTTGAGATGTGGGTGACTCTCCAGAATGGTGAATGCACCCTGGAGGTATTTTTTAAGTTCAGCTTTTGTTCTTTTTTTTTTTTTTTTTTGGTGGGGTGGGGATAGTGGTGAAGGGTCACACCTAGCAGTACTCAGGGACTACTCCAGGCTGTGACTGTGTGTGGTGCTGGGGAGGGAACCCAATATGCGCCATGCAGAGCTCCCAGGCAGCCCATGGACGGTACTTTTTAAATCCAATTTTAAAAATGCTTTTTTTAATTAAGTATTAGACAAAATAATTTAAAAGCATATTTACATCCAAACTGTGGGATTATTGTAGGAACTCTATAAACAGTAAAAGAGATTACCCCCTCCCCCCACACATGGGGGTTTATTACCTATTTGGGGAAACAAATAATAAGCAATAAAATAATTAAATAGTGTTTCCAAAAGTGGCATGGTTTTAAAAGGAAAATAAAATATGGTAAGTAGAAAGTAAGTAGAGAAGGACTGTTTTGAGAAGAAGGTCAGGAAACACTTCTCCAAGGAAATGATGTTTCCTCAGAAACCTCCTGAGTGATGGAGAAGGCACCATGTCTAGTGGAAGAGTTTGGAGTGAAATGGAATTGCAGGTGGAGAGCTTTGGGGTCAGCATGAATATTGTGTGAGGCGCAGCAACAAATCTCATGGGCCGATATGAAGAAAATAAAGAATAAAATAAATCTGAAGAGATAGAAAGGGTGGACAAATGAGGGTTAAAGGCCCAATAAGAAATTTTAAGATTAAGTTTAAGATTGGTACGAATTATTGGTGGCTTTTAAACATGGGATTGTTGTGCTTGTGAAATGCAAAGCATCTTTGAAAAAAACATATCGAATCATAGATTAGTGCTATTAATAGTCTGAAATAATTAAAAGCAGAAACTAAATTAGATGGCATTTTAAATTTAAAAATTAACATTTGGTTGCTCATACAAGGAAGATGATTTTTTAATATTCAAAAAGTGCTAACAATTTAATTTCAGAAAAAATCTCATTGCATAAAAGATATGTATAGTATATATGTATGTGATGGGGGCGGGGCTTTGGGGAGGGCTGGGTGCCGGTGGTGGGTGGGGGTTTGTGAACCCCCGACGTGGGGGTAGGATGTGGAGTGGGGTGTGGGGAAGCGCGAGCCAGCCACTGAGGGCTCCTCTGGTTAACTGGTGCCCAAGGTGGGGCGACCTGGGGCCTGGCCAGGGTCAGAGCACCCCAGGTGCAGAGTCTCCTGAGCTTCTGTGGGGGGTGGGGGTAGGGTGAAGAGTCCAGCTTTGGAGGGGAAGAGGGGCTCCAGGCCACCAGTCCAGCTTGACCTCCAGCTCTCAGGTTGCAAGTAGGGGTTAAAGGTAGCTGCGGGTGGGGCTGGGGGCTAGAATTAGGATCATTTTTTTTTCCCTGTACTCTACCCCCCTCACCACTCTCTTGCTGGGGGGAGGGGAGGAAGGCGGGGAGCACTCACCCCGTCATCAGAAAAGAACATCTCAACCCAAGTTTCTGCACTGTGTTGGCATGGCTGAAGGGTGGGGGTGGTGTGGGCTGGGGGAAGGTCATGAATTCTTGGCAGCTTGGCTTGTGCGGGTGGTAAGAGGGCCCGGGGCCTCCGCACCTTTTTTCTTTAGTTCCCTCTGGGGCGGGAACACTGCATAACAGAACCTTTCCCCTCCAATCGCACAGATGAGAACACCGAGGCCCCCAGTGACTAGCTCCTGGGGGCAGATGCTTCTTGGGAGTGTGTGTGTGTGTGTGCTGGGACTTGACTCACTTGTGTTTGGAGAAGATAGACTTTGTGCAACTCAAGGACCCCCTCTGTGACCTGAGCTGGTGAAAATAACCTTGGGTTATTTTTTGTATGTGTAGCACAGCGGGTAGGGCATTTGCCTTGCACACAGCTGAACTCGGTTCCATTCTGCCATCCCTCTTGGAGTGCCTGGCAAGCTATCCGTGGAGTATTCGATATGCCAAAAACAGTAACAAGTCTCAATATGGAGACATTACTGGTGCCCGCTTGAGCAAATCGATGAGCAACGGGATCACACTGTTATAGTGATAGTTTATCAAAGTAGAAGTACAAATGACTAACAAACATTAAAATACTCAATTTTCCAACCTTTTCCTTAAATTGTGATAACATTTTTTGTAGTGATTTACTGTTTCCTGTTACTGTGTTTTGCTATTTTTGTTGTTATTGTTTTTGAGCATCTTTTTTTAATTATTCATGATTCAATGTAATGATGTGACATGATTATTTACAGTGTATATTATTAATGTGTATCTGTGTCTGTTCATGTGTGTCTGTCTCAGTGTTATGTCAGTGTCTGTTTTTTTGTCTTATAGATTTATTTGTTTAGTTAGTTTTTATCTATTTTTTACATGAATCACTGTAAGGTACAGTTACAGACTTACAAACTTTGGTGCTTACATTTCAGTCACACAATGATCGAGCATCCATCCCTCTACCAGTGCCCATTCTCCACCATCAATGATGAAAATATCCCTCCCACCAACCCCACCTCGCCTCTGTGGCAGGGCATTCCCTTTTGCACTCTCTCTCTCCTTTTGGGTGTTGTGGTTTGCAGTTGTGTGGAGTGCCATCATGTTCAGTCTATAGTCTTACTGCTCACATCTCCATCCAGAGTGGGCCCTCTAAAACTTTTTGGTATATCTACACAATGGATTACTATGCAGCTGTTAGAAAGGATGAAGTCATGAAATTTGCATATAAGTGGATCAACATGGAGAGTATCATGTTACATGAAATGAGTCAGAAAGAGAGGGGCAGACATAGAAAGATTGCACTCATTTGTGAATATAAAGTAACAGAATACGAGACTTACACCAAGAATAGTAGAGATGTTTACCAGGAAGATTGCTCCACAGCTTGCAAGCCAGCCTCACATGCTGGGGGATGGGGGGAGGGAAAGGCAGCTCAGATAGAGAAGGGATCACTAAGTAAAGGGTGCTTGCAGTCTCTGTTTTGTTAGGAATGCTGAAAGTAGGAATCCAAAAGGCAAGTGTGTGTGTGTGTGTGTGCGCGTGCAATGGGTCCCTGAAGGGGTGTGTGTGTGTGTGTGTGTGTGTGTAATGGGTCCCTGGCACATTGGAGTGAAGCTAAGCATATATCTATCACTGACATATTGTAAACCATGGTTCAACAAAACTGTACATTTTGTACATCAAATGAACAGCCAACCAGAATATAATGCTGTAGTGGGTTAATGGGAAAGCCCTGGTACTATATCTTTCTTCCTCTTTGGGCACCTCTGGGTGTGACCCAAGTCTCTCCTGCCCCCCCAAAAACACAAAATTAACTTTATACATGCATTGTATAAAATATTCAAAAAAAATGTATTGACTGGCTACAAAAAAGATCAGAGGATGAAAATGTGGCACCAATAAGGACATTCCCAAAAAATGAGTCATGGGCCACAGAGATAGCTCAAAAGCTTGGAGCCCAGAACCCCAGGTTCTTTCCCCAGCACCTCATGGTCCCCTGAGCTCCACCAAGAGGGATCCCCGAGCAACTTCAAGTAGCCCGAGTACTACCAAGTGCGGACTCCCCAAACCAAATCTGCCGGCAAAACACAACCGAGTCACACGCCCAGAATACAGTTCTGCAAGTGGAGAGACCAGGCTGTGTTAGGATGCTGGAGGCAAAAGAGAGTCCAAGTATGTTTCAAGTTTGCTAAATCCTCACAACAGTGTTGACTTATCTTTATTTTTCACGTAGCCCTTCTCTGCTCTCTGCACCTAATTCTAACAACTCAGCTCACCCTGTTCCCCTAAGTATAATTACAGAAAAAGCCTGTAGCAACTTAGGGTATGTTACATTACAGTCTTTAGATAATATCTTTTCCATCATTCTGAGATCTGTACCGAGGGGTCCCTTGCCACTACATTTCTCCAACACTAATTATCTTCATTTACTCTCTGGTAAATTTGTTAGATCTCAGTTGCTTTTTGCTAGAGTTTAGGGACATATGTGAATCCTAATGTTGCTGAATATGCATTATGTGTTTCTCAATGAAAGATGGAAAGGAAAGAGATACGGGGGAAAAAAAGGAAAAACACGGTAGCTGAGAGAGGAGAAACAGCGAAGTATGCAATAAACTATAGAAGCAAAATGTGTGATTCAGTGAAGTACAAACCTAGGAAAAACACAAAACAACAAAGAAGATGAATTATGAGCTGACAGACATAAGGAGTGTTTGTTTCAGAGTCGGGAGAGAGTACAGGTCAAGGTGCTTGCCTTGTATCCCTCCAACTGTATTTTAAATCGTATTTAACTGGACCACATCGGTGTCCACACCCACCCACCAACCTCAGCCTGCACCACATATTTGTTCTTCTGGGCACAGAGCCAGGAATAGCCCCAGAACACTGTTGGGTGTGGCCCTGACCCACACCCCACCCTCCCCCAAAAGGGCCTATGTTTCAGAGCACTAATTGAAAGAATGTAAGAGTGACTAGGCATTACCTTAAGTAAAATAAAGATTTAAGTGAAAAGAGCAAATCTACCAAAGAAAGAAGAATATGATGAGCAAGAATTTTGTGTATGTGCATAGGTAGATGTATATAAATTGAGAGAAGCATTGAAGAAAAGTTAAAATAAAAAACAAATATTTAAACATTGCATTTAAAAACAAAAACCAGCAATTTGAATACGTTTTGAAACAAAATTCCATAGGCCAGGAAAATTAACCCAGAACTGTCAATCTGGCGAGATATCTTATGAAGTTGTTGACTTTAAGCAGGAAGGGAAAATGCTGAAGTCTCTGATGAGAGGGAAAAATCTTCAGGCTTATCTCTTTGTTATGCATGTCTACATTTTGTTCCATTTCACAGTTAAGTAACTTAGAAATTCCAGGATCTTATAGAAAACAAAGTGTTTTAAATTTGTATGTCTACAGGCGTAAATTTTAAAGTTAATAGAAGTAGTGTCACCAAATACCTCTGTTCTATAAGTTATAGTAAAAGAGTTTCTTTAAGCAAATTGAATTTTAATTAAGTGTCTCCAGTTATATTTCTTCATGGATTTATTAAACATCTTTATATTGAATACATAATTATTCCAAATTGAAGTGACTTTTAACCCTAATTAATAACTGTATCTTTTCATTGGAATAATCTGTCATAAATTGTTTAATTTTTACCAATATACATATTTTTATCATTGTCTAAAACTGAATTTATCATCAGAGTAGGCCTGATAGCTATATTTTATACATGACTGCCTATATATATTCTTGTATTTGAAACATAATGCCCTATATTACTTAGTAATAAAACTATAAGTTAAGAGCCCCTTCTTGTTGAAGATGTTCGTTTTTCTTTCCCATCTAAATTCCCAACTAAATTTTTAATGTGTACTTTATTTAAAAATCAATAAATAAATGCAGGCCAGGGGATGACTGTAAGGACTGGAGCCCGTGCTTTGCATGCAGGAGCCCTGTGTTTCATCCCTGGCACCACATGGACTCGGGAGCACTGTTGCAGTCCTTGAGTGCTTCCAAGTTGTGGCACAAAAAAAAAAGCATAAGTACTATTTGTTCACAGTGTCGTTGAATAGTAGGTAATGTTAATCTAATTGCATCTCAGAAAGGAAAACAAAGTTATAACTTTTTCACTACAAGCATTATTCAAATTTCTTCATTACAAATTGAGTCCTTCAAGCTTAGTTTTCACACAAATCTGTTGCTACTTTTATCATCATCATCATCCCGTTGATCGTCAAATTTCTCAAGTGGCCTCAGTAATGTCCCATTCGTCCTAGCCCTGAGATTTTAGAACCCTCTCTTTACTTGTCCTTCCCAACAATGCCACATTGGAGACTCTTTCAGGGTCAGGGGAATGAGACCCATCATTGTTACTGGTTTGGGCATATGAATACGCCATGGGGAGTTTGCAAGGCTCTCCCATGTGGACAGGAAACTTTTGGTAGCTTGCCTGGTTCTCCCAGAGGGAGAATGAGGCTATAAGATGTTGTGCGCTTCCGGGACCTTGGTTTTATGGTCTCTGGATGCTACTTTTATATTGTCTTATATGTCTATAGGGATGGAGCGATAGCACAGTGGGTAGGGCATTTGCCTTGCACGTGGCCGACCCGGGTTCAGTTCCTCTGTCCCTCTCTGAGAGTCCGGCAAGCTACCTAGAGTATCCCGCCTGCACGGCAGAGCCTGGCAAGCTACCCGTGGCATATTCAGTATTCCAAACACAGTAAAACATTTCACAATGGTGACGTTACTGGTGCCCACTCAATTGCAAATCAATGAGCAACAGGATGACAGTGCTACAGTGCTAAAATGGAGAGTAAGTTGAGGGGCCAGAGAGATAGTCCAGTGGGGAACGCAATTGAGGCAGACCTGGATTTGATCCTTGGTCCCTCAGATGGTCCTGCAAGCCCTGCCAGGAGTGACCACTGAGGGAAAAGCCAGGAGTAAGACCTGAGCACAGCAGGTGTGGCCAAAACAAACAAAACCAAAAAGCAAAGTGTTGGTTTCTTGGAGCCTAGATGCAGTTTTTTATTCTTGCAAATTTTAGTTATAATCCTTCTATTCATCGATGCTGAGCTTTAATCCCACATACAAGGCCTGTGCTTTATCACTGAGCTGAAGGTCCCTACCACTATTCCTCATTATTAATGCTCTAGAAATACTCTTATCTTTAGGTAGCTACACGCATTCACACACACACAAGGGATGGTCATGCAAGTCTAAATTCACCCATCACTGCCTGGCTAAAATGACCAGCCAGTAGACTCCTGGGGTCGTTCTGCACAGTTGCTTGCCAGGGGTCAGACTTGGGACACAATACTGCATGGCTATAGGGTTTCCTCTGGCACACCACGTGCCTGCCTGGCTCACACTTCCCAGTCATGTTGCTGGCACATTTTTAAATTTTAGTTGCATTAATTGCCAGACCTAGCACCCCTTTCTGTGGTGCCTTCACTCATCTGGCTGTGGTGTGGTCAGAATCCCTAACAGAATCCCAGTTAGCGCCAGGGGTTGCTAACTGCAGTTTCCAGTTTCCAGCTCACACTTGGACACATGTGGGACACTCGGGATTTGAATTTATGATCACGCACATACAAGGCAGGCACTCTAGCCATTGCTCTTTCTCTGGGCCACCTTTTAAATTCTTTTTTTTTATTATTTGTTGCTATTTTCACAGTTTCCCTTATGATATCCTTAGAGTCAGTGTCAGTTTCTGCCCTGCTGGTGAACCCCTCTATCATACTTTTTAGTTTAATTGTTCTATTCTTAAGCTCTTTGATTTCTGCTCCTGCTTTTCTCCTGCTTTTTGTTGTATTTTCTTTGTCCTTGTTGAAGTTCTTGTCTATTGATCTCATTTCTGTTGAAACCATTGTATGATCAGAACATTCAACATCATTGAAGTTTCAGGAAGTTTGCATTGTTCTGTTGTACCTTTGGATTGTTCCTACATTTTTGTCTCCTTCCATCGCTGCAAATGAATTCCTTTGTCTTCTCGCTATGTTTGGTGCCAGTCAGGGGCCTGGGCTAGGAATCTGTTTTCAAATGACACTGTTCAGGAAAAGGGGCAGTGTTAAACATCTTGGTCACAAGAGACAGGCAGTAGCTATGACTCAGAGTTTGCATTGTCAGCTCCTGGGGTTTCAAATTCATAAATTGTCAAGGTTGACCAAGACTTGATAGTACTGCAGGGATCATGACTGTTCGTGCCCAGCGGTAGCCATAGCACTGAGGTCAGGCAAGTGTGGGGTTTTATGGGCATAAGTGCCTGGCAGTATGTATAGCAGCATGGAGATCCGGGCTGGGTGTGAACTTGGGGTTCACAGTTCTGAAAGCCTGGTGGCAAGTTTTTGGTTAGTGCATCTAGGACTGTGGTTGACAGTCTGGGTCGGCCCATGCTACCAGGTTCAAACAGGCCTGGGCAACCACCATACATTGTATTCACAGCTGATTAGCAGCGTGTTTGCACCAAGTTTAAGCAGATCTGAGTGGTGACTAGAGGCCTGAGGTTTGTCTATGCCCAACTCAGTTCTGGGCCTGTGTTTGAGCAAAATTGTTGGCAACCAGGTCACTGTTGCCCTTTCTGTAGCAGCAGTTTGTTCAAGTTGAGACCTCAGCAACTACCCAACTTTCAAGGTTACAAATACTCAACAGCTAATTGGCTGCAGTGGTCAAGTAAACCTGGCCAGTGGCTGGGAAACCTGTGGCCGTGGGAGTTGGATGTCAGTTGTGAAAAGTTCTGAAAGGAAGCTTGGTCCTCAGTCACGGCTGGTGACCCAGCAAACACACCAGGCCCACTGGAGAGGAGAACCTAGCTGCTTCGGACAGCCCAGGGAGCACTGCAGACAGCGGGTCTTCCTGGCTGGGAGGCATGTGGGGAGCTTTCTGGCTGTAGTCAGGTGTGGATGGGTGCGGCAGGTCTGTTTGTCTGGCAGGAATAAGCTGACTTCCTAGTTGTCTGACTGCCAGCACTGCAGCTGTTTGCCCAGAGTGGGTGGGGCTCTCTTCGGCTCTTCGCCTTCAGGATCTTGTTGTAAAGTACAGCGCTGCAGCAATGCCCCTGACACTGCTCTTAGGAAGGTTGGATCTGTTAGGAACTCCGGCACACTAAAGCTTCTCCCCTTCCTGCTCCAGGGAGCAAGTATAGGCGAGGAGCTGGAAAGTGCTAGATGTTTCGGTGCGATCCTAATCCTAAAGATACAGCAAAGCCCCATGCCTTCGAAATCTCTTCCCAGTTGTATATCCTTGGCCCTGGTGGAGTTTCTTTCTTGGGTGGGACATCTGTCTCCAGTCCATCTGGATATTGTTCTCGTGACCCTTGTTCCAGAAACTTTGTCTGGGCTCCAGGTCAATTTCTGTGTAGACTAATTCCAGTGTGATTGTGAACTTTCTTTGGCCAAAGGGAAATATAAATTCTGTTCTCCCTTTTGAAAATCCTTGGTCTCATTTCTTATCAGTGGCTTATTTTGAGCACTTGAGGATTCAAATTGAGGATTCTCTGATAAAATGAATCTAGTAATGGGAGGCAGGGGCGGGGGGGGGGGCGGTGCGGCACACATGGATATGCTTAGGAATTACTCCTTGTTTTGTGCTCAGGGTTAAGTGGTGGTAGTAATTAAAACTGAGTTGGGGATGAACCGAGAGCCGCGCCACGAGAAGCAGAGCCTCCACGCCTATTGACTGTGATCCTGAGGTCTCCTAACCCATTTTGGCACCAGAGCGGATGCTTGAGCCATGCATTTTGACTGTGAACTGAGCTACAACCTTGTGCAGACCGGGGAGGGATTTTTTTCCCTCTCCACCCCATTTTTCTGAGCGAAAATGGCGGCAGCGGCAGCAGCCACGCGGTGAGAGCCACCCTCTAAGACCCCTCCACCAGGAGGTAGGACTTTCTTTAGTGACGTAGCCTGTAGGTGGTCCTGGGAGGGGAGGTGTTCCCGGCGCGCCTTCCGCCCAGAGATGAACCGAGAGCCGCGGCACGAGAAGCAGAGCCTCCGAGCCTATTGACTGTGATCCTGAGGTCTCCTAACCCATTTTGGCTCCAGAGCGGATTCTTGCAGCCATCCATTTTGACTGTGAACTGAGCTAAAATATTAGAAACCCAAAACCCAAGACTCAAAGTCTTCACTCTTACCAATGAAGAGAAATTATTAGATGATGCCTATTCGGCAGGCCTGATTGTTGGGGAAAATTTTCAATCAATAATAGTGAGTTCTGTATGGAAATATGAAATGTACTCAATATATATAGAGAATAATGGGAATATCATTAGCTACTTAGATGGGGGGTGGGGTGGGAGGGGGGGTGTATTGGGGTTCTTGGTGGTGGAACGGGTGCACTGGTGAAGGGATGGTGGTTTAATCAGTATTTGACTGTGACTTAAACCTGAAAGCTTTGTATTTTTTTCTTGTTTTCACGGTGGTTCAATAAAATATTTCTTTAAAAAAAAAATAAATAAAAAATAAAACTGAGTTGGCCTCGTGAAAGGCAAGTGCATTGTATTATCCCTCTGGCCTTCCACTGTTTTTTAAATTAAAAAAACAAAACCTAGTTATAATTTGACATATACTATAAAGTTCTTAATGTTCTAATTGTCCTATTCTATGTTGTTTTAATATGTTGCCACTGTTGTGAATCATCACTAATTCCAGAACATTTTACCTCCCCTCCTTCCAAACCCCCCCACCGCAGAACCGTTTACTCCTTAGTAGTCACTCCATTCCCTTCTAACCCAAGCTCCTGGCAATCAGTCGCTGTATCACTATCACTGTCCTCCCATTGTTCATCGATTTGCTCAAGCGGGCACCAGTAACATCTCTATTGTGAGACTTGTTACTGTTTTTGGCATATGAAATACTCCACGGGTAGCTTGCCAGGCTCTGCCGTGCAGGCGGATACTCGGTAGCTTGCCGGGCTCTCCGAGAGGGACGGAGGAACGGAACCTGGGTTCACTGCATGCAAGGCAAACGCCCATCAGTTGCTCCACAAAAATCATTTTGTCACTGTATCAGAAGGGGCCTAGGAAATAGTCCATTCAGAAGGGCTTCTAGCATGTTCAAGGCTCTGAGTTTAGTTCCTGGCATGACATGTTTCTGCCCCATCTACCACCAGGTGTAGGACTAGTACTGTGAGAATGACCCAAGCACTGTGAGAGTGACCCTGATGGCCCCCATCAGCATTGTATCACCAGCTTTAAAGAGTTTAGAAAATTGCTTGACACATAGTATGTGCTCAATAAGTGTTAGTTATAAGACATAATCTTACACAGAAGTCCATCCCAAGTTCAGAATTATGCATCTGTGATATAAAGTATATATTTGATAAATGTGTCACTTCAGTGAAATTAGACTTGCTTTAATTTAAAAGCTATTCTATTTTTTTCATTGTAAATTAGATATACAGTTATGTTTTTCTGATTGGTTGATTGGTTGATTCTGATTGATTCAGCTTCTAAGGTATAGTGGTTACAGCCTCATAATCTGTTAATTAAATCATAGAACCACTAAATATCATTGAGTTCCAGCCTCATCATCATCATCATCATCATCATCATTATCCCATTGATCGTCGAATTTCTCGAGCAGTCTCAGTAACGTCTCCATTCGTCCAAGCCCTGAGATTTTAGAATCTCTCTCTACTCATCCTTCCAACGATGCCTAACTGGAGGCTCTTCCAGGGTCAGGGGAATGAGACCCAGCATTGTAACTGTTTTGGGCATATGAATACACCATAGGGACCTTTCGAGGCTCTCCCATGTGGGCAGGAAACTCACAACAATTTGCCGGGTTCTCCCAGATGGAGAAGTAGGCTATAAGATATTGCGATTCCGGGAGCTTGCCTTCAAGTCATTTTTACAGAAAATGAATTAGGCTAATAATTGGAATTACAATTAAAGGGTGAGTGTTATTTGGGTAGGTGAATAGCATAAACAATCAGCTAAGGAGAAAATAGGAATACATGGTAACAAGCCTAGTCTGTAGAATTTTAGGTACATTGTCATACAGATCCTGATATCGCTTCCTGTACTTTCATCTGTTCAATATGTTTTTATATTTTCAGTAAGCCTTAAAAAACAAATTTGAAGAACATTAAAAACAATTATTTCAGCTGTTCCTTCAATTTTAAAGAATTTAGAGATTATAATGATCCTCCCCAAATAAAAACAACTAACCTTTGTAGAAGCCGTCATTTATCTTCTTAACATTAGTTTAGTACTTACATTTTGAGTACTTACATATTGAGTACTTACAAAATAACTAAGTGAAAGTGGCGGCGCTGGTCTCTCTCTCCCGCCTCTCCTGCTCATGCCCTGAGCACTTCCCCCACCCTGGCCAGCAGCCTCCACCAACAGATGCATGAAGGAGGGAGCAGGGCCAGGCTGGTTGGTGATCAGTTGCTGTTTATTCTTCCTCTGCCTCCTTCCAGTCTCGCTCACTGCCTGTATCCTCTACCTCAGCCCACTCCCCCAATTTAGTTATTCTCCCTCTCCAAGGGCTGGGGGTAGCAATTACACAGAGGTGAGGTGTGTAATTACACACAATCAACATATATAAAGGCCCATTCCTCTGGGGAAGCTCTTCTTAAGACAAAGATCTCCTGCAGTCAGGAGATTCTCCTGAGGGCCAAATACTGTGTATGGGTGTGTTTCTCCTTTCCTTAGTCCAACAACCATTCAAACATTCATCATCGTAATTCTACTCCTTAATACTGGTCATTTTGTATGGACACAATAAGAGATACATTCAGCTTGTAAGGTGCCTCTCCTGGGGAACATCTCAATATAGATCCCAGACTACAGTGTTCAGGCCAGATTAGTCTTTCCTAACCCTAGCAGGGTCCTAATCCAGTTGTTGCTCTTTGGATCATGACAGAAATTGTCCATGACCATGCCCTTAACTTATAGTTAAGTATAATGACGCTTGGCCTGGCCCATTTCGATGCCAGTGTTAGCTCACAGCTTGCTTTGGATCCATCCAGTCCCTCGTCAGGACCCTGCTTTTGGGGTGCTAAGAACTAAGGGCAACTGAAACTTAAGTTGAGAAGACAGATTCCCAGGAGTGAATAGTCTTCAGAGTCAGTGAACTCCCAAGTTACAAAAGCATAGCCTTAACTGTCCTCCTGTGTTTATACAAAAAGACATTGCTCTAAAGTAACTATGCAAAGAACATAAGGAGAAGAAAAAAGCAATATTTCACTTACAAATAAAAGATCAGAGATTTCTGAGGAATTTGACTTTACAAGTTATAAGTACTGCTTAGGGAAAATGGTGATTAACTGGTTGGGGAAGAAAGCAAGAAGAAGAGGTCAAAGGTAAACACAGAGGAATGGGGGTGCCTCAGAAGTACTGTGATGGGTGTAACCCAGTAAACCTAAGCTCCCTGCTGCCAGGGAGAAATGACAAACCAATGTTATCTTACACTTATTATCTGTCATTTACTCAACATACAGTGGCAAAAAGAAAAATTTCTGGCTTTTGAACAGACCTTACGTGAGGCATATAAGGAATAAATTAATTGGTTCTTTATAATTTCAAAATCAAAGAAGTTGAAATTGATTTTTTTCACCTCTTAAAGAGTATTGAAATTGGACTGAACCTTAACTCATTTGGGGGTTTTTAGGCCACATTCGTTTTTAGGCCACATCCATTGGTGGTTGGGGCTTACTCCTGGCTCTGTGCTCAGGGGGAAGACATTTTCTGTCAGTGTTGGGAGACCACGTGCAATGCTAGGGATCAAAATGAGTTTGACCATATGTAAGGCAAGTGCCTTAACCTCTATGGTATCTCTCCAGCCCCGAGATACTATAGAGGTTAAGGCACTTGCCTTACATATGGTCAAACTCATTTTGATCCCTAGCATTGCAAATAGTAAAACTGATAAAGTTACTCACTGTCTTTTTTATAATGTCACTGAGAATAAATGTATGCTTTGCTCTACAGCTGTCAGCATAGTTTTAAATGATATAGCAGATCTCCCAGTTGAAGGTAAAGGGACAGGTTACATAATAAGGGCATGTGTAAACCTTTAAAAATTCAAACAGTACTTAATTCCAAGGGTTCTTTAGGGATGTGTGGGACACAACACCAGGAACAGTAACACTATCCTAACCATATTACCTAAACTGTGACAAAATTTTAAAATTCAAATATATACATTTAAATTTAAAGAAACAAAATTTAAAATTTAAATATATATCTATTTAAATTTTAATAGATATGTGTATATATAATTCAATTGCTTTATGGATAGTGTTGCAGAGTAAGAATTGGAAAGAATAAATCACCTTGGCAGCTATGCATGGAATTTAGATATTTAACTGTGACTGGTTCATTTTAATAAAAGAATATTATCCCCCTTCCCTTCTTGTTACTGCTGCAATGTCCAGAAACTCACACTTGTAGTAGTGGTAGGGGTCACCACTTGATTGCTATATGACACTAGTGAAACTGGAGATCATACTAATGCCAAGGATTACACTTGGGATTAAACTTGTGTCCTGGGGCAGACACTGCAAGCAGGCATTCTACCCCCGAGGCCATAAAATATTTTAATCCATCACTGTATCACTGTCATCCCATTGCTCATCAGTTTGCTCGAGCGGACACCAGTAACGTCTCCATTGTGAGATTTGTTATTTTAATGAAATAGTATGTCTTAGATATTCTTTGATCAAAAGCTGTGTTATTCCTTTATATTATAAATATTATGAAGCTATCCATTTTTGTTGTTTCTAGTTCTAGACTTCTCTCTAAAATAGCACTAAGAAATCAACTCGGTTAGGATAATGCTTTTACTAATATTCTTCTCTCTACTAAAGCATCTCTTCTGCTTGCTGAGAAAACACCTAAATGAAAGAACTTTGGACCTGCAGTGTAAAAAACTGGTTTCTTCTTTTGCTGACTGTCACTAATTTACTGTAGTATTAATTGAACTGCTTAACCTCTCTAGATTTCAGTTTCCTCTAGAATGAAATTGAGAAATTGAATCATCTGATTGATACAGCTTTTGCTTATTTGCACTTCTAAATTTAGCAAGTGCTATTTGTAAGACACAAATTCTGAGTCATAATGAGGTCTCAAGAAACTCTGAACACATCCTTTAAATATGAATCTAGAGAAATACATAATAACTGGTTTTAGAATGGTAAATTCAAAATTGGTAAATTTGCCATTGTTTCCTTTTTAACAGGACCAAGGAATAAAGTACCATAAGCCAAGAGCACAGAATATTTTCTTTCATCCATTTAAAGAACCCTGATACTTCTCTAATTCCATCAAAAACAAAAGAATGACCACATTGGCAGATGGCCACAGAGGATGTCAACTATTTTTTGGAGGCAAGCAATGAAATATTTGTGTTATGAGTTTCTGCTATATACGTATGTAGAAACAGTAGGATTATCTTGCATTTTAATGAAAAATAAATTATTTTAATATAATAATTAATATATAACTAAGCTATTTCTTTAATTTTTCTGAATACTGTTGCATGTCAAAATTTCCGTTTCTGCATATTGTCACATATATAGTGCTATGTTTGCTCTCTATTACAAAGATAGGACTTTTTGTATCTATATTGGAGACACATATAGCTCTACAAATACTAAATAGTTTAGGAAGTTAGAGATTTAGTTTTATTTTTTAGAATTATTTATGCTAGATTTTTTGTTTAGTTTCTATATATTTCTTACTTCTTTTTAAAATACTCTTCTAATGTACTCCAAAGTCATCGAACCTCGTCTGTTTACATTTGCCTCGTCTGTTTACATTTGCCATATATTTTGGGAAAATCTTTTGTCAAAGATTTCATTGAAGCTTAAGTTACTTCCACAGTAATTCTGGAAGAATATTCGGACAAGTATTTTAGTCCAAATATGCCATTTTCAAAATTGAATTAGTTTATGGGGGCCAGAGTGGTAGTGCAGCAGGTAGAGCACTTGCCTTATACACAGCTGACCCAGGTTTGATCCCTGACATCCCATATGGTCCCCATGCACACCAGGAGTCATTCCTGAGTGCAGAGACAGGAGTACCCCCAGAGCATTACTGGGTATGATGCAAAAACAAACAAATGACACAGAAGTTGAATTGGTTTACCTTTTACAGGTGAAGTTGTTGAGAAAAAAAAATGACTATTTTAAAAGAAAACAGTGTATATATAAGAATCTCCTCCTTTGTGAAAAAATACTTAGTAAATGCATATAAAATAATACTAAAAATTAAGTAAAATGCGGCAAAATATTTTTTTCAAAGATTTTTATAAGAACAAAGAAGGTTTATGTATGTTTGGAATTTCTGATGGAGTGATAATTCAACTTACAGGCTTAAGTGAAGCCATCCAACAAAGCAGATAAATATATCTGCTTTAAATATTTAAAAAGCCCAGTATAGAGCTTCTAATTTTTTCCTCAGTAACTAGAGTCAAAATTCTTGCTTTTCTGTTCAGAAGGGGAAAATTTCATCTAATTACATTCATAATATTCTGCGACTCTTTGGGCAGTAACTCCTGATCAGAAAATTCTTTTAAAGAAAAGAAAAGGCAGTCGAGTTGCCCTTGCAGTACAGTTATCAGAAAGGCATTATTATGCAGTCACTGGCTCTCCTGAGCCATAAGTGGTTATTCACTAGCTGTCTTCTAGCAGAGACACACCTAAACCTTTCTCAATTGCTTTTAGTGTATGCCTTCTGTTTATCAAGATCGTCGAAGAAATAGATTCCACTACTTCATTCCACAGACCAATCTTTCCCCGCACCTCTCTGGAGTAGGATATTCTTTCTTCTTATAATCATTTGCATCTTTTGCATAGTTTTTGTTAATTGCAGTTTTTTAAAACGTCTTTTATTCAGAATCCTACTACTACAAGCATGATTCAAGTCTTTCCCGAGAGTCAGAATATAGTCCATGTGATATAGCACATACCTACCTGCTGTGTGTGGTAAGGTAAATGTGACTCCGAGTACCGCATGACCCTCTCCTCTCAGCTGGTGATAGCCACGGTGGCCTCCAAGCACTGCAGGGTGTTATTACTGTTGTGAGACCCAGTCACCCTTGGGCTCAAAAGTAGGATCCCTCCAAGTCCTCAAAGCAGGTCAGGAGTAGCCTCTAGCCCCCTGAGCACTGCTGGCATCCCGTTGCTCATCGATTTCTTCGAGCGGGCACCAGTAACGTCTCTCATTGTGAGACTTAGTTGTTACCGTTTTTAACATATCCAATACGCATGGGTAGCTTGCCAGGCTCTGCCGCGCGGGCTCAATACTCTCGGTAGCTTGCCGGGCTCGCCCAGAGGGGCAGTCAAACTCAGGTCGGTCGCGTGAAAGGCAAATGCCCAACTGCTGTGCTATCGCTCCAGCCCTACTGCTGGCATAGTCCCTATAAATAAGAAACATACTTCATCCATTAGCTAAGTATAATCTACTCAGCTATTTAAAAAAGCACTTGAAGGTGGCTGGAGCAGTTGTACAATGGGCAGGGCACTTGTCTTACATGTTCAATCCCCAGACTCCCCAAATGATCCTCCAAACCCACCAGGAGAGATCTCCAAGTTCAGAGGCAGGTACAAGCCCTGACCAGTGCTGAGTGTGGCTCCCAAAAGCTAATTTTTTTTAAATAAAATAAACAAAAAACACTTAAAATTAGCCTTTGCTAAATTAGTGGCTGGAGCGATAGCACAGCGGGTAGGGCGTTTGCCTTGCACACTGCTGATCCGGGTTTGATTCCTCCATCCCTCTTGGAGAGCCCAGCAAGCTACTGAGAGTATCTCGCCCACACGGCAAAGCCTGGCAAGCTACCCATGGCATATTCGATATACCAAAAACAGTAACAAGTCTCAGAATGGAGGCGCTACTGGTGGCCGCTCGGGCAAATACATGAGCAAAGGGATGACAGTACTGCAGTTCTCATAAACATTACTTCTCCATATGTTACCTATTGCTAAATTTCTTTTTCTAATATCTTTTTTTCCCTTACATCTCACTTTGCCATGGCAATACTATTTAGTCACATAACTCTGAATTACGTTATTTCCATAATATTTTTAGAACCAACTCATTGTTCTTTTGAATTTTGTTCTACATATAATTATTTCATGAATAAATATCAAATAATTAAAATTCTAATCAGAGGAATTATCCTTCTTTTTAAATTCTACCTGTTTTATTTTTTAATTTTTTTTTTCTTTTATGGAATCATCATGTGGAAAGTTACAAAGGTTTCAGATTTAAGTCTCAGTTATACAATGCTCGAACACCCATCCCTTCACCAGTGCACATATCCCACCACCAAGAATCACAGTATACCTCCCCCCCACCCCTCCACATACCCAGCCCCCCACCCCGCCTGTGTAACTGATAAATTTCACTTTACTTTCTCTTTACTTTGATTACATTCAATATTTCAACACGAAACTCACTATTATTGTTTGGAATTTCTCCTCCCTATAGTCGGACCTGCTTAAAAGGAAGCATTTAATAATTTGTTTTCCATTGCTGAGAATGAGGCGATATGAGGTCGAGTGGCCACACTAGTGGCCACATGGTTTTGGATTTCTGTATTTTAGTATTTTAGTAACTAAGTCCAGAGAAATATCTGCCAGAAATTGCATCATTGCAAACTTGTACTTCTCAGCTATATTGTATTCCACATATGAGTGCAGTCTTTCTATGTCTGTCTCTTTCTTTCTGACTCATTTCACTCAGCATGATACTTTCCATGTTGATCCACTTAAATGCAAATTTCATAACTTCATGTTTTCTGACAGCTACATAGTATTCCATTGTGTAGATATACCAGAGTTTGTTTAGCCAGACATCTGTTTTTGGGCAGTCTGGTTTTTCCAGATTGTGGCTATTGTAAACAGTGCTGCAATGAACATAGAAATGTAGATGTCATCTCTACTATACCTTTTTGCCTCTCCGGAATATATTCCCAGGAGTGGTATTGCTGGGTCAAATGGAAGCTCAATTTCTAATTTTTTGAGAATCGTCCATATTGTTTTCCAAAAGGGCTGAACCAGTCGGCATTCCCACCAGCAGTGAAGGAGAGTCCCCTTCTCCCCACATCCACGCAAACACCGGTCGCTTTTGTTTTTTGGGATGTGGGCCAGTCTCTGTGGTGTGAGATGATATCTCATGGTTGTTTTGATCTGCAACTCCCTGATGATTAGTGATGTTGAACATTTTATGTGCCTCTCAGCCATTCGGATTTCTTCTTTGGGAAAGTTTCTGTTCATTTCATCACCCCATTTTTTGATCGGGTTGGCAGTTTTCTTCTTGTGGAGTTCAACCAGTGCATTGTATATCCTTGATATCAACCCTTTATTGAATGGGTACTGCGTAAATATCCTTTCCCATTCTGTAGATTGTCTTTGTACTTTGGTCACTGTTTCTCCTGAGATGCAGAATCTTCTTAGTTTGAGATAATCCCATTTATTTATCTCTGTTCTCACTTGCTTGGCCAGTGGCATGTCATCTATGAAGACACCGTTGGCTTCAATGTCGTGGAGGGTTTTGCCGACCTTGTCTTCAATGTACCTAAGGTACATTGAAGGGATTCTGGTCTGATATTGAAAACTAAATCAAACACCTGGAAATTAAATAGCTCGATGTTGAACAATGAGTGGGTCAGGAAGGAAATCAAGGAAGAAATCAAAAGGTACCTGTAAACAAATGAGAATGAAGACACAAGCTACCAGAACCTATGGGACACAACTAAAGCCGTATTAAGGGGAAAATTTATAGCTCTGCAAGCATATCTCAGGAAGGAAGAAAGGGCCCACATAAATAACTTGACTTTATAACTCAAGACCTTAGAAAAGGACCAACAAAAGGAGCCCAAACTAGGCAGAAGGAAAGAGATAATAAAACTTAGAGCAGAAATTACGACATGGAAACCCAAAAGACAATCCGAAAGATCAATGAAACCAAGAGCTGGTTCTTCGAGAAAATAAACAAGACTAGCAAGATTCACAAAGAAAGAGAGAGAGAGACCCCTTATAAGCCGAATCAGAAATGAAAAGGGGGACATCACAACAGAAAACCAAAGAAATTCAAAAGATTATCAGAGACTACTTTGAAAATCTGCATGCCATGAAACAAGAGAACCTAGAAGAAATGGATAAATTCCTGTATTCCTACAATCTCCCAAGGCTGAACCAAGAAGACCTGGAGTATCTGAATTGTCCTATTAATATCAAGGAAATTGAAATGGTAATCAAAAGTCTTCCCAAAAACAAAAGCCCTGGTCCAGACGGATTCACTAGCGAGTTCACATTTAACGTTCACATTTAACACTAAGCACATTTAACGAGTTGTTTTTTGATGTTACTTCTCTTAGGATGAAGACTGGCAAGCATTGCTAAAAAAAAAAAAAAAAATCTCTTACCTTCTCCGCATTTGTGAGGTTTTCTTCATGCATGTATGAATCCTTTTGTGGACAATCAAATATGAACTCTAATTCTGGGTTTAGTTAAACTAAAGACAGTTGCATTTTTGTCATTGGAGTAACCTGTAAAAGTGGTGTCCTTGGGCAACTCTCTGGACAAACCTTTTTCACTTCCTAAAGTTACAGGCTCTTCCCCAATGAAATGTGGACTGAGAAAAGTATGAGATTTGCCTAAAGTTCTGTATTTTAATGAGTTCTGTGCTGTGCATATTTTCTATTGTTTCAGTTTTTGTGAAATTTCTGGTTCCTGGGAGAGCTAAGCTTGAAACCTGTCTTATCTTTATTGCACATATATGGTGTTTTACTCATGTGATCTTGAAGATGAACTGAGTACTGGTGAATGTTTTGTTATTGTTACTTTGGGTCACACCTAGCTGTGCTCAGGGCTTACCCTTGGCTCTGTTCTCAGGAATTACTCATGGTGATACTCCAAGGACCATATGCTTGCCAGGGATTGAAACAGAATCAGCTGCATTCAAGACAAATGTCTTAACGCCTGTATTGTCATTTCAATCCTGGTAACTTTTGTCACATACATTGTATTTGTAATTTGGCACCTCTTGAGTTCACATTTTTTCTTGGGCCACAAAAGACATGATATATAGGAGCAACCATTCTCACACAAAGATCACTCATGTGGTTTCTCATCTGTGTGAATTCTCTGATGCACAGTAAGAACTTGACATAGTTGAAACTTTTCTCATGTTCGAGACATCTGAAATTGGGGCTGGAGTGATAGCACAGCAGGTAGAACATTTGCCTTGCACGCAGCCGACCTGCATTCGATTCCCAACATCCCATATGGTCCCCTGAGCACCACCAGGAATAATTCCTGAGTTCATGAAACAGAAGTAACCCCTGTGCATTGCTGGGTTGACCCAAAAAGAAAAAAAAAAACAGGCCTCTGAAATTAGGAGTCTAAATTTCCTGGTACTTAATTAGATTATCAGGCACCGTGCAACTCACTCATACTCTAAATGCTTTTAAGTAAAAATTCTTATACATTGCTTGGGTTTCTATTGCTTCTTTTATGCAGCTGTTAATGGACAATAACATCTGATAAAATAACAAAAAAAAAATTCTTCTAGGCATCACATTTAATGTTTCCTCCTCGAAATGGATTTTTTTTTTTTAATGTACAATAGAACCTGAATAGTGTTGGTAACTTTCCTCACTTACATAATTTTTAGGATCTTTCACCAGTATGAGTTCTCTGGTGGTTAAGAAGATTTGATTTTCCACCAAAAAAAACCTTTTTTACTCTCCAAGCAATGAAATATTTTCTGACCTGTGTGAATTCTTTAGCTTCTTGTAAGATGCATACTTTGATTTATCATACTACTTAGCTTTGGTTTTTGCTGCCAGACAAGTAGAACAGAGCTCTGACTAAATTCTTTCCAATATTATCACATGCATAATATTTTTTGCCCTCATGTAATCTGTGTCATCCTAAGCGGTACCAGTAGCAACAAAAGCTCCACTCATTTATTGTGTTAAAAAGGTAATTTCGGATTATTTGGATTTTATACTATGAAATGAAACATCAGCTATGATTGAAGATTTATTCACACTAATAATATCTGTAAGGCCTCTCCTCAATATAGGTTTGCTCACAAATAATAACAGCTAAGTGTTCACAGAAGTTTTGTTCAGGTATATCTAATCATTTGTTAAAGTAAGTTCATGCACTTGTATACAGATCTTTTTACTTTCTGAGGAATAAGTTGCATATTCATATCTTGAGTACCTCTCCTCTCAAGTTGATATTTCCTGTGGCACTCTTCTGGGGCATTTTTCACTGGTCTTCTTGACCTAGCATTTTCTTCTTCATCAAGATTTGAGAGTACTGTTTCTAGAGCATTGGTAGTTTCTTTCTTTCCCACTTTCTCTTTGCTCTGTTGTCCTTACTGTACTTGTTACAATATCCTGGGCTCACACTCAATTTCAGTGCTCATCTACACATGATGGCAATCTTTTCAGAATCTCAACACCACTTAATGGTGCTGGTGCCAAGGTCACATCCACAGTGCCGGGATCTGATTTGGAGAACTGAGGCAATACCAGGGAGTGGACGGCTGCAACGCACAGGCGGGTAGTCTCTCACTGAGTCCCAGCCCCGGTCCCCTATGGAGTTCCTGTTTTATTGAACTTTATTACGGTGGAGGCAACATGTATACAATAGGATTAATGCTTATGCTTTTGGTGTAAAATGTTAACTGCACTGAAATCACCAGCAAAGTGCCCAGAACCATCCAACACTGTCCCCAGGTCTCTTTTGGGTAGTTTCCTGATCCTGTTCCTAGCCTGCTCTATAGCTCTATTTTTTTATAAAACAATAGCCTTAATTTTACTTGAGGATACAGTACACTGTTACGATTATTATTTTATGATAAAAGGTTTGTGTCATAGTATATGTATTAACAAAGATGACTTTAGTGATGATATAGGATTAATTTTATAAATGTACTAATACTAGGTCATATGGAAACTCAATTTCTTTTTTTTTTTTTTTTTTTTTGAGGAATGTCTGTATTGTTTTCCAAAAAGGCTGGACCAGTCAGCATTCCCACTAACAATGAATGAGTGTCCCTTTCTCGGTGAATCTGTCCCAAAACTGGTTCTTATTCTTTATCATGTGTACCAGTCTCTGTGGGGTGAGATGATATCTCCTTATTGTTTTGATTTGCAGCTCCCTGATGATTAGCAATGTAGAACATTTTTTACTGAGTTTTTTTTAATTTATTTATTTTTAATTAGTGAATCACCGTTTTTTTTTAATTTATTTATTTTTAATTAGTGCTGAGGTTTTTTTTTTTTACCTATAATAAAGCTTCCATAGAATGTATACAGCGTTTCAGCACTTTACTAAAAGGATTATATCCATAGTTATTTTTTAGCTTCTGAAAATAAAGTCTGGGGTCAAGCATTATAAAGTCCAGATATCAAGCCTTACAATTTGTACATACTTGCATGGAACAAAATTTTCCAAACACACTTTTTCTTGCAGGTAACCCCTTATTCAAATTACTCTTTGTATATAGCAGTCACTCTTGAGATGTTCTGAGTCTTTATAGACAGGACTTAAGAGGAGAGGCGTTGGGCAGTAAAACTATTCTGCAACTTAACTAGATTATACAATTTTTCATGTTAAGTATTTTCCTTAAAATTAGTATAAAAAATAAACAGAGATGGAAAACTGGAGAAATTTCCATTCTAGAAAATTGAAATGTGTTTTTTATTTCCCAAATTTGTTTTGTAAACTAAAGAAGTTACGGCTTTGGTTCATATTTTCAGCTCATTTTCCATATGCAGGTTGAGACCTGGGGAAAGGGTGACTGATTAAATGAACATTTAACTCTATTTTTAAGAAGGCTTTGACTTTCTAAAGTTTCCAATATAGTGGTTCTCCATCCTCTTTATGTGCCAGTATAAACCTGGAAAACTTTGTAAGGAACATTGATGTTTTGGACTTTTTTTTCTACCAATTAAACTCAGTTTTTCCAATTATCAGCCATTCAATTTAGAGCATTATTTACTCCACTGGTTAATTTATTAGAATGCACTGCACTCAAATGAGAAACAAAATAGTTGCTTTCCAAATTAGCTAATTTAATATAGAAAACTTTGAACTGGAAGATAAATAAGAAAATAAAATGATAATACTTTATAGTAGGAGCATCAGTAATAGAGCAGTAAATTCCCTGTATTAGTGATTAAAATTCTGCATGATAATGTTAGAAATGTTGTGCTTTTGTCCTGTTACCTACATACCAAGCCCTATGTATATCTGAAACTGGAGTGAACTGACTTATTAATTAATTTATTTATTTATTAAATGGAAGATTTATCTCAGTGATGCTGAATAACATTGCTAGGAGTGTAATAGTGCTAATTATGATATTAGACATAGGGGTAGCTTATAAAATTCTGAATTTGGAAAACCTCCAACTCAAATATACCAAGTTTATAAATATTTGCATTTCTTTATTCAGCTACGTATTTGGAAAGTGTTTATATGTCAGATATCACCCAGGAAGATAAATTTTTTGAATCACAATCACGATCACAAAATCCCCGTTAATCATCGATATCTCGAGCGGGCTGAGTAACCTCTCATTTCGTCCTTTCCCTGATATCTTAGAAATCTATCTCGACTCGCCCCTCCCAATGATGTCACACTGGAGGCTCTTTCAGGGTCAGGGGAATGAGATCCAGCTTGTTACTGGATTTAGCATATGAATACACCATGGGAAGCTTGCAAGGCTGTCCCATGTGGGCAGGAAACTCTCAGAAACTTGCCAATTTCTCCCAGAGGCAGAAGTAGGCTACAGGATATCTTCTGGGAGCTTGCTTTTAAGTCTCTGGATGTTGGCTGTTGATAGGAATACACACACCTGGATTCCTCTGCCAGTACCTTCATGTGTGAGGCCTGTCCGAACGTGTGGAAAGGGGCCTCGAGCATGGCTGTAGCTAGGTTCCGGTGGTCTTTGGCCGCCGGGAGCTCTGCTCAGGGTGGGGAGGGAAGCTGGAGCCCATCCCCTCCGAGGGGCCCCAGGGAAGACAGCCAGGCATGCAGTCAAGAGACTCTCAAATTTTTTGAATATAAATAAAAATAGAATGCACTAGTTTTGACCCGAATTTGTAATACCTGACACTATAATACCAGGAGTGATCCTTGAGCACAGAGCCAGAAGTTAAAGCCTTGTGCACTACTGAATATGATCCCAAAACAATAACCCAAATATGATAGGTTTGATCATTTCTGACATAGAAGTATGGAAGAATTATATTTTATTGATGCATATGTTGGTTAATTATTTTACCATGTAGCATTTAACAGAAGTATATGGAATGAAATTTTGAAGTCTTAAATATTCAGAAAGATATCACATTAAGGTTATTCTCAGAAAATATAATCTTGATTCACGATCTTTGAGAGGAAACTTCCTAAACTGTGAACTCTATGCAATTTTTGTATCTCAAATTACTTCCTAAAGTCGTAATTCTCAGGTCTTAACATGGGGCCCAAGACAGAATGCTTGTCTCTCATGTGACACTCTGGGTTTGATTCCTAATACCCCACTCTCCTCTCCAGTATGGCATTAGTTACTGTTTCTGTTCCTCGTTCCATGCTTCTTTACTGAGCATGCAAATGACCGAGCTGCTTTGGCTGTAACTTTTGCCAGTTATTAGTGAAAATCTTGGAGAGAAAGATTTCCTTTTGGGATGCAAAAACTGCTGAGGAGAGAGAAACAGTGTTCAGATGGGGGAAAAAGGCAGAGTGTGATGAGCCTTGGAGTAAGCACTCAGTTGCTTCCAGAGACCCAGGGAGAATAAAGAGAAAAATGTTCTTAGAGAAAGCTCTCTAGATTCTCATTTTAAGGAAGCAAAACCTAACATCAATGATTATTTACTCTTTGCTGCTGTATATTTCTAAAGGATTTCAAAGAACTAAGGACTAGTACAAAGGGGTTGAGGGCCTGCCTTGCTTACACTTACTCCAAGTTCAGTCCCGGGCATTGCATGGCTCACTGAGCACAGCGTTCCTACACTAAGCATCTAACCTTCAGGCCCACAGCTGTGGGGAGAGTATTGCACTGGGAGTGACCCCTAGGCTCCCAAGTACTCCAAAAAGAAAGAAAAATGTTCATAAGTGAAATGGATACCCTTCATGGTTGACATTTCTTATTCTAGAATTTTATAGATTGCTTTTTGCTGAATTTTAGTAAATTTTGCTCCTTTTTGAAAAATTTTTACCCCAGAATTCAGCATGTAATACTGATTATGTGTAAACACAGTAACCACAAGTGAATATATATGTATATACACACATATATATGTGTGTGTATATATACACACACCTGTGTGTATACCTATATATGTGTGTATATACCCACATATATATTCATTTGTGGTTCCTATGTTCATACATGATCATACTTATATATGTGTGTGTGTATATATATATATATATACATATATATTGATTTAAAAATCAGTGTATTGCTGGTGGTATTCTCCAGAAGTTGTTATCTGTGATAGGTTTTCCTTTCAGACGACATAAAAGCAATACATAGGATTTTTAAAACAAGTAATATGGAAAAGTGTAAAATTTGAAACAATGCTGTATCTATTTTCACAGCTAGCTTCTATTAATATTTTATTTTATTGGTTTTTAAATTAAGGTAACAGCAATTTACAGGAGGGAAAAGTCTTATATATCTGGTGTGCACGTGACCTGTAACATGCTCGCCACCTAAGTGTCCTAGAGTGCCAGTGTACATACATCCTTCCCGTGCGTGCTGTTATATTCCAAACTCTCTTTAGTCAAAGGGATTTTTAATCACTAGATATTGAATTTTCTTACTTTTTTATTTGAGTACCACATAAGAGTGAGAGGGAAATAATTTAGCATTTGTTGTTCTCTTTTCTTTTCTTTCTTTTTTTTTGTTGTTGTTGTTAATGGGAAGCAGGGATGACGTGGCACACCAGGCAGTGCTCATAACTTATTCTGGACTCTCCACTTGGGGATCACACCTGGCAGGGCTACAGGCACCATATGAGCTGCTGGAGTTCAACCCTGGGTTGACCATATGCAAAACAAGTATTCTACCACTGTGCTGTCATGTCAGCCCCTTTCTTTCTTCTGAATCATTTTGCTAGCATGGTACTCTGCAGTTCCATTCACACTGATGCAGAAGTCAAGAATTCATCTTTCCTTATAATTCTGTAATATCTTTTTGTGTGTAGCTTCTTTATTCTGTTGTGTGTAGCTGGATATTTGGATAGTTTCTAAATATCTTAGCTATTGCAAATAATGCTGCAATGAATTTGTGTGTGTGTGTTTGTGTGTGTGTGTATTTATGTTCTGGGAACAGGTATCTAGGAATGAAATTGCTAGATCATAGAATAGTTCTATTTTTAATTTCTTGAGAAATCTCCATACTGTTTTCTATAAAGTCTGAACCATTTTATATTCCTACCGAAAAATAAGGAGTTCTGCATTCTTGCCAGTGCTTTTCCATCAATAGGCCATTCTTACCTTTATGAAGAGGTGAGAGCTCATTGTTGTATTGATTTACATTTCCCTGATAAACAGAGATAATAAGCACTTTTCATATATTTATTGGTCATCTGCAAGTCTTGAGTTTTATGAATTCCTTATGTATCTTGGTTATTATTCTTTTGTTAATTATATGGTGTGTGAACATTTTCCATCATTCAGTTATTTTTTTTATTTTAATGATGGTTTTCTCCTGCAGTAAAGAAGCATTTTAATTTGATGTAATCTCTTTTGTATTTATTTTGCTTGTGTTTTCTCTGCCAATGAAATCAAATCTCTGAATATAACACTGAAGTCAATATCATAGAATATTTTGCCTATGCTTTTCTTCAGTGTATTTTATGGATTTGGGTCTAATATCTTAAGTTTTTAGTCCATTTTGAGTTAACTTTTATGCATGGTGTTAGATAGTCTGATTTCATTCTCTTACTTGTAGCAAGGAATAATTAATTGCATGTGTGCATTTCTGTGTGACATATATATATATGTGTGTGTGACATACATATACTTTTATATTGTTCTTAAAATTTTAAGCACTAAATTCATTCTTTTTTGAAAGTGGCCTGTTAACTATTTTATTATGATTTTCAGAGAATTCTTCCTATGCTGATGGTATGTACTTAAATATTCATGTGTTTAAATATTTTTCTGTAAGTTATATTCTCTTCTTAGCAGAATTTTGCATTTAGCTTAGTCAAATTTTCATTCTTTTCTTTTATGGCTTGAGGGGTTTATGTCCAAGAATATAACTTATACAGTATCATTTATTTTCCCCAACAGGTATTGCCTAATTTTTGTTAATAGCTTTTATTAATTATAAAACTAAGAAGATATTTTTTAAAATACCCGTAGGCCCTCTTCCTCCAGATACAAAGAGCTTCTTCCATCATCAATATCCCTATACCAAGGTGGTATATTTGTTATAGGTGATGAACCTACATTGACCTTGTCACATCGAGCATCTAGTTTTCATTAAAGTTCACTGTGTCATTGCACATTTTAATGGGTTTAAACAAATATATAATGGCCTGTATCCACAATTATATTATCCACATAATACTATCCACAGGCATTCAATGCTTTAAAAATCCTGATGCTCTTTTAATCCCCCCTCAACAGACACACACACAGGTACTTTTTTAATTCACTCCCCACCCTTCTCTTAGTTGTTGATGTCAAAGTTACAGTGACGGGATTGCCTGTGACCTTGTTGTGGTGCTTTCCAAGGGCTAACTACCAGTTAGACATAAGCAACTGTTTATATACTAGTAACAAAGCTAGAAACCTAATTATATAACTGGCAATCTTTCTAACATTTTTTGTAGTTCTTTCATGGATTTTCTTGGTTTCTCGAGCAAACATGCACCGCATCATGAAAATAAAGATAATATTGGATCTTTACTTCATTCCTCCAGGTTTTAATATATAGGTGACATCTAATACTGAGTCAAATTAAGAAATTCACTGTAATGATTTGAAAGATGTTATATTACTGAAGATTGTTGCAACCTTGTGGTTGTGGATATGGAGTGAGAAATTTTAAGTTTTGCTCCGTTGGTAACTTGTACTGTACAGTATTAACTATTATTCTGTTGTATAAAGTCATGTACTTTAAACTCCTACAACTTACTCATATTGTTACTGGAAACTTGTGCTCTTGACCTGCTTTTACCCATTTACTCTCCAACTTTTCTATCCTGGTAACCAAAACCCCACTTTCTATGAATTCAAACTTTACATATTGTATATGTAATATACATGCAGGGTCATCATGAATTTATTTCATTTAGTAATATTTTCAAGATTGATTTTTGTCACTAATGGCAGGATTTCCTTTTTATGGATGAGTAATATTATATTATTTAATTCATCATAAACATACAGATATTTCATAATATATATACATTTTAGAATTTTATATTACATTTACTTTCACTATTCTTATGCACATTTGCTAAGTTTTTTTCATATCTTAATGTTTCTGTATCCCAGTGATTGTGGGAGTGCAAATATCTCTACCGTGTCTGAGATGCTATCTTATTTTGATTTGTTTTTCTGTTGTGGTTAGAGATGTTGAACAGCTCACCTTTTATTGGGAAAGATGTCTTTCAATTCATTTGTTCATTTTTAGTGAAATTATTTGACTTGCTTTAGTTTGAAATTGGTTTTAGGCTCTTGAGTTATAATCTTATAATATTTTGAATATTAGTCCTTTGTCAGATGATTTTTAAATACTTTCTCCCATTTCGTATGGTGTCTGTTATTCACTCATTTTGTTCTCTACAGTCTTACGTAATGTAGCCATACTCAGTTTTTATTTTTCTTTTATGTTAAATTTGTTAGTGTTGGGCTGGAGTGATAGCACAGTGATAGGGCGTTTGCCTTTCACGCAGCCGACCGGTGTTTGATTCCTCCACCCCTCTTGGAGAGCCTGGCAAGCTACCGAGAATATCGCGCCTACAGGGCAGAGCCTGGCAAGCTATCCATGGCATATTGGATATGCCAAAAACAGTAACAAAAGTCTCACAATGAGAAACGTTACTGGTGCCTGCTCGAACAAATCAATGAGTAGCGGGATGACAGTGACAGTGACAGTTGTTAGTGTTAAGGTAATAAGCTTCCAATGGTATTGACATTTAGGGTTTTGGTCTACACATTTCACCACCACCAAAGCCACTCATTTATTTTCACTCTTGTTGCTTGTGTTTTTCATGTCATATTAAAAAACTAGTTACTGAGAGCAATGTCAAAAAGTTTTTCTTGTGTTCTCTTGCAGGAACTATCCAGTGTCAAGTTTTAAACTCATATCTTTAATCCATTTTGAGTTCATTTGTCTGCGTGATACAAGGTAAGAATCCAGATTCATTATTTTGCATGTGAATACTATGTTGGCATTATTTTATTGACAAAGTTATTTGTTTTCTAATACATTTTTCAACTTCTTTGTCAGTTTTCTCTTTAATTATGAGTGGATTTATTTCTGGACTCTTCATTTTATTCCATTATTTTTTGTGACTTGTATATCCATACCATATTTTTTTTATTACAATGCTCTTAGCATTGTAATAAAATTTTGTGAATTTTTTAAGTGGAAAGTATAGTCTCTCCTGGTTTATATTTTTGCTCAGTTACTTTGATGTCAAATTTGGGAGTATTTTTATTCATGTTGCTTAAAAGGGCATTTAAATTTTCATGCACATATACTTACAGCTGTATAGATGTTTTTGTGTACAACAAATTTACCAATTTTAATTCTCACAGTTAGCCTGAGGTCTAGTATAAGGATTATGACACTTGATTTGCACACAGCCAACTTTGGTTCAATTCCCATCACTGTTTATGGTCCTCCAAGAACCAGCACGGGTCACTCCTGAGCACAGAGGCAGGGATAGCTCTTGAGTATTTGGGGATGTGGGATATGTCCCAAAACTTCCCCCCGCCCTAAAAATATTTCTGCAACCATTATTATAGTTTTTCAAATCCATGAATATAAACTATCTTGCAATTTATTTGTGTTGCTCTTAATTAATTGCATCATTTTCATTACGTTCAGTATATAAAATACTCAGTTTTTGTATTTCACTCTTTCCTAAGATGTTACCAGTGGGAATTGTTTTCCTTTATAGATTGGACTTTGGGGTATAAGGTCATTTTAATATATTATTTAATGTGGTTGGCTATTGTTTTATGGAAAATGCGTGCTTTTTACTTGTTAAGGATATGGACTATAATTTTCCCTTTTTTTGTGGTGTCCTTTCTGACTTTCATATTGAGGTAATGTAGAATTGTGAAATGAGGTTGAGCATTTAATTTTGTTCAGTATTGTTGAAGAAATTGAGAAAAAAATGGTATTCTTCTTTAATTGAGTGGTAGATTTCACTAGTAAAAGTTTCTAGTCCTAAACTTTTGGAGGTGAAGGTGGATCGGTGGATCGTAGGGTTGGATTTTTTGGTTGTTTTTTTGTTGTTGTTGTTCTTGTTTTTACTGCTTCAGTATCTTTACCGATTATTGATCCATTGGGTTTTTTGCCTACAGTAGGGTTAAGTTTTGTGTTTTGGGGATGTATTCATTTCATCCATGTAGGTTTGCTGGTGTATTGTTGTTCACTGTAACTTCTTATAAATCTTCAAATTTTTGTAGTATGTTATGAAGTTTCCTCTTTATAATTTATTTGACTTCTCTATCTTAGAGAGTCTTGCTAAAAGTTTGTCAATATTGTTTATCTTTTCAAAGAACCAACTCTTTGATTATTTTTTCATTTTTTATTCTTCATTTATTTCTGCTTTAATCACTATTATTTCTAGGTTTTTTTTAATAACTTTAGGATGTGCTTGCTTTTTTTCTACTTCCTTGATATATATTGTTAGGTTATTTATTTGAGATCTCTTTCCTTTACGTTTTATAATTATAGCTGTAAAACTTGTTCTTAAAACTTTTTCTGTATCCTGCGAATTAGGTTGTGTTGTGTACCTATTTTAATATATGTCAACTTTTTTTGTTATCTTTTTTTCTCTTTAATCCGTTTGTTTTTCAGGATTGTGTTTCTTAACTTCCACATGTATATATTTCCCACTTTCCTCTAATTAGAATTTTTAGGTTTATCCATTGTGGTAAAATAAGGCTTAATATTACTTCTTTACATGGATTTCTTTTTTTTTTTTTCCTTTTTGGGTCACACCAAACAATGCACAGGGGTTACTCCTGGCTCTGCACTCAGGAATTACTCCTGGTGGTGCTCAGGGGACCATATGGGATGCTGGGAATCGAACCTGGGTTGGCAGTGTGCAAGGCAAATGCGCTGCCCACTGTGCTATCACTCCAGCCCCTAAATGGATTTCTTGAGAGTTATTTTATAATATAATATATTATCTATCCTACAAATATGTTTCAGACTCACTTGAGAAGAATGTATATTAAAGACTTCCATTCCTTGGAGGCAAGCTGGCTTTAGCTAAAAAAGTAAATTCAAAATCAAATGCATAGTTTAATGCTTAGAGTTTTATGAATTATATAAGCCAATTCTCTGGTGACAGAATTGAACAGTCTCTTTTACTGTGGCTGCTTTTTAATTTTTTATCTTCAGTCTTGAGTTACTTGTCAAAATAGGCCTGCATCATTGTTTTTTGAAACTATTGTGTGTGTATGTGTGTGTGTCTGTATGTGTGTGTCTTTCTTGACTTTTAATGAGCTGCTCTAGTCTGTCTATTGATGTTTGTACCAGAGATAAAGAAATTTTAGTAATGATATTACTTGAAATAATTTTGCTGTGGACTCCAAATTTATGCATATGTATATTCTTTACTTTGCTATGTGGGTATGTGGGTCACTGAGGCTGATTTTTTTCTACTAACGATTTTTTTTTTTCAGAATTTCAATTTGTCTATCTTCTGGATGACATTCCCTTTTTCTCTGATATGATATTAGGCCTAACCAGCGATTCTTTTTCTTTTGATCCTATATTTTTAATTCATGATTTTTTAATTGCCTTCTTTTAAAAATATTGAGGTGTAAATGGTATATAACTTTGTATTTGTTTCAGGTATATTACATAATGGTTTCTCATATGTGAACATTGAAATGATTCATAAGTCTGGTTGACATCATTACCATATATAGTAACAGTTTTATTCTTGAGTATTTTAAGATTTACTATCTCTGCAACCTTCAAATATGTAAGTGTCATATACTAGTTACTACACTTGTGTTATGTATCAGATTTAGTTATTTTAAAAGGAAAGTTTGTACCCTTTCACCTTCTTTATTCATTTTGACAACGTTAAGAACTCACTCTGAAACCACCAGTCTCTTCTTTAGATCTATGAGCTTAGTGCTGTTTTTTTTAATCTTCTTTTAGACTTCCACATATAAATGAGATCATATAATATTTATCTTTTGGTATCTCATTTATTTCACTCAGCCCGGTGCCCTGAGAGTTTACTCATGGTGTTACAAATCAAAGGTTCACCTTTTTTATGGCTGAATTATATTTTGTTACATTTATATACCTATCACATTTTCTTTGTACATTTTCCCATGGATGACAGGTTGTCTTCACCATAGTAAATTATGCTACAGTGACTATTGTGAAGATGAGGCAGCTAATATCTTTTTGAGTTTGTTTGTTTTTTAGATACTCTAAAGTGGAAATGCTGGATCTTATCAAAGTCCCTTTTTTAAGGGGGAAAAAAAAAAAGGCTATGAGTAATCTCCCATGTGATATCCCATCATTGCTACACCAATTTTCATTCTAATTGAGAATGTGCTAGAAAGTTCATTCTTCTCCACATCCTTATCAACCTCATTACCTTGTGTCTTTTTGGCAGTAGATATTCAAGTTGTTGTAGGTAATATCTGATCTTTTATATAGTTGTATTTCCCTAAGAGTTAGACATGTTTTGTATTGTTACTGACACCCATATGTCTTCCTAGAAAGTCTGTCTGATCAGAACATCTGCCCTATTTTTATATGGGGGCCCAAACTGTTAGTGCTCCAGGGCTGCTCCCTGGTCAGTACTTGGGACACCTCCTGGCTCTGCTCAGGCGGCCATGGAGTGCCAGAAATGAAACCCAGGGATCCCACATGCAAAATACGCACTTCCAGCCTTTTCAGATGGCCTTTAGTTATTTACCTATTCAGTTATTTGTTTATATTATATTTGTGGTTTTATTTTTGGTTTTTATGGATTATTTTCTTTTTCTTATTGGTTTTGGAGCCACATCCAACAGTGCTTAGTACCTACTCCAGGCTCTGTGCTCAGGGGCCATTGCCAGTGCTGGAGGTTGAACAGGTATCGGCTGCAGGCATTGCAAGAGGTTTACCACCTGTGCTTTCTCTCTGCCTTGCTCACAAATATCTGATGGACAGATATTTCCTCCCATCCTATACGGCCCCTTTCTATTTTGTTGATGGATATGTGTTTTGTCAGAAGCTTTGCTGTAGTCCCCCTTGCTTGTGTTAACTTTCGTTTAATTTGCTTTTGGAGTCTTAGCCTGGAAGCCTTCAAGTTCAATTTACCACTTGTGTGTTTTCTTGTAGGAGTCAGTCTTCCATCCATTTTGAATTCAGTTTGGTGTTTGGTGTATGCTAGTAATCAGATTTCATTCTTTTGCATGTTCATGCATGTCCATTTTCCTATCACCATTCATTGAAGAAAGTCTTTCCTCCATTTTATAGTCTTGATAATTGGCCGTGTAGGCGTATGACATAGGCATGGGCTTTTTATGGGCTCTTGAATTTGTTTGTTTGAGGACCAAACCCAGCTGTGCTCAGGGCTACTTCTGGCTCTGAGCTCAGGGAACCCTCCTGGTGGAGCTCAGAGAAACAAACAGGGTACTGTGGGGTCAAACTTGATGGGTGCAAGGCAAGCATCCTACCCACTGGTTCCCTAGGCTCTCAGTTTTGCTCAAGTGAGCTCATTCATCATCATCATCATCATCATCATCATCATCATCCCATTGATCGTTGAATTTCTCAAGCGGTCTCAGTAACGTCTCCATTCGTCCTAGCCCTGAGATTTTAGAAGCTTCTCTTTACTCTTCCTTCACAAGGATGCTGCATAGGAGGCTCTTTCAGGGTCAGGGGAATGAGACCCACCATTGTTACTGGTTTTGGCATATGAATACACCATGTGGAGTATGCCAGGCTCTCCGATGTGGGCAGGAAACTCTTGGTAGCTTGCCAGGTTCTCCCAGTGGGAGAAGTAGGCTATAAGATGTCAAGCTTCTGGGAGCTTGGTTTTAAGTCTCTGGATGTTGGCCTTGGTGGGATTACATGGCGCCGAGGGCAGACCCTGGGTGTGACAGCCTAGCTACAGGAAAATGGGAAATCTGGGCGGAGGAGGCCCAGTCCCGATCCGAGCAGGCTTGGAGGTCTCAGCTCCGGGTCCCACACACCTGGGTTCCTCTGTCGTTACATTTATGCGTGAGGCTCGTCCGAATGTGTGGAGAGGGGCCTTGAGCATGGCTGTGGCTAGGCTCCGGAGGTTTTTGACCGCTGGAGCTCTGCTCGAGGCAGGAGGGAAGCTGGAGCCCACCCTCTCCAAGGGGCCCTGGGGAAGACAGCCAGGCGCGCGGGCAAGAGACTGCAGAGTGTGGCAGAGAGTCTCACTTGATCTATTGGGGGTTATTTTTGTTTGTTTTTGTTTTTGTTTTTGTTTTTACCCATGCCATATTCTTAATTACTGTAGCTTAGTAATATAGTTTGAAATCAGTAAGCATGATGCCAGGGACAGGAAGCTACTGTATAAATCAGTGATACATACCTCGTGTGCAATCAGCACTTTATGGACCTCCAAGCACTGCAATGAGTAAACAAGATGTGGCCCTCCTGGACACATCGCTGGGCTGGAGCTTTAAACCATCCAGATACTGTGAAGAGTAGAACCCCATGCTCCCGAGGGCTGCTTTGGCTACCATTATTGTTTGTAGTTCCTTACACATTTTAGGGTTATTGGTTCTATTTCTGTGGAAAACTATCATTAGAATTTTTCAATAATTATTTTGACTCTGTAGATTGTTTGGGGTTATCCAGAAATGTTAATATGCTTCCGATCCATCAGTGACAAATGCACTCCCATATTAACTAATTTTTTACACAGTAATTTTTAACACATTTAATTTACCACCTATTGTTATTATATGGTGTATAGATCTTTTACCTGGGTTAAATTAATTTTTAGTCCTTTACATCCAATTACAAATAGGATTGTTTTCTTAATTTTTCTTTCATATAACTTATTATGACTGCATAGAAATCAAAATTATTTTCTTTTGTCACTTTAGTTTCTGCAACTGTACTAAATTTATTAGTTCTAACTCTTTAAGGGCTGGAGCTATAGCACAGCGGAAAGGCGTTTGTCTTGCACGCGGCCAACCCAGGTTCAGTTCCTCCTATCCTCTCGGAGGATCTGCCAGAGTTTGTCAGTTTTATCTTTTCAACAATCCAATTAAGTTTCATTGATATTTTCTGTGTCTCTTTAGTCTATTTCACTTATTTCCACTTTGACCTTTATTATTTTCTTACTTCCATTAATCTGGACTTTGTTGTTTTTTCCATAGCTCCTTGAAGTGCCAAGTTAAAATTGTGTAATCTTTTTTAATTGTATTTAAATCACTGTATCACTGTCATCTCGTTGCTCATAGATTTGCTCGAGTGGGCACCAGTAATGTCTCCATTATGAGACTTGTTGTTACTGTTTTTGGCATATCCAATACACCACGGGTAGCTTGCCAGGCTCTGCCATGCGGGCGAGATACTCTCGGTAGTTTCCCGGGCTCTCTGGGTGGGGGAGAGGAATTGAACCTGGGTTGACCATGTGCAATGCAAATGCCCTACCTGCTGTGCTATCACTCCAGCCCTTGTATTTAAATAGTGCCAATTAATTGAATAACTCTTATTCAAATAATTTAAATCATTTTGTTTTTAATTGGAATTGTTTCTTGAAATTTACAGCTCTAAATTTCCTTTCCATTTAGAAATTATTTTGATGCAGTCCTTACGTTTTGTTTTTGTTTTAAGAAACTTTTTAATTTATTTTTTTGTATTTTGACTCATATTCTTTTGTATTTTTTAGGCATTGTGGTTGACAGTACTGTTAGTGACAGGGTTCCACACACACAGCATTCCAAGACCACACCCTCACCAGAGCGTTCAGTTCCCTCCACCATTGTCTTCATGATCACTCCCGACCCCCTGTTCTGATAGACTCAGTTATTAATCTTTTTCGATAAAATTTTTCGGTAGTAAAATGCATAATAAAATTTGCCATTAATTTTCTTCTGAGAGCTCTTTATTATTTCCATTTCTCTGCTTAGATTCTGTATCTGTGGATTCATTGTGAGGATTTTTAATGCCTTTGTCAATATTTATAATAGCTGTCTTAAAGTATCTCTGGGTTATCTCATAATCCTTTCTATTGTCTTTTTTTTTATGGACTTTAGGTCTCATTTGACTCTTTTATATAACTCTGGATGTAAAAGACATATTGTAAGACTATGGAATTTGTCCTCATACTCTAAAGGGTACTGAACTTTTTCCTCACAGCTAACTCACTGACTGCCTGTCTTGATCTAGTGATGACATGGTTTTTGACATATTTTCAGAGTCAGTCTTAGTTTTATTCTCAAACTTGAGAAATTGTTTTAGTTATAGAGTTATAAATAACATTGTATTGGTTATAGTATATTTTCTTGGTATACATAATCTGTATTCCTAAATTATGCCATTTCAGTGATTTCTGTAGATATTCTCCAATCTTCTTTTAATTATTTTTGAAATTTGAATCCTGACTTGTATGGTAAACTATAGTAGAAATCCATATTTCAGTCCTTTTCACTGAAAAAGTATTGAAAAAGTAGTTTTCAACTACTACTTTTCACTGGGTTCTTTATAATTTTTCCCATGTTTGTGCAGTTCATGAATCACCACAGGTAGAAGTTATATACTGTTTTGTTCACTTCCCCTTTTATTTTCCTACTTTATGAAATCCATTTCCAAGCTTCATTTTTCAGCCTTTTTTCTCAACTCTGTGCTTTGACCTTTGATAGCTCAAGACAATTCAGAGTGTCTTTCTACTGTAGTTTTACCTGCTCCTATTATTTTTACTTAAGGGAAGAAGTAATATAAGCATAGATCTTGCACAGTGACATTCTCTGTTTCCTATGACCATTTCCTGTGTTTCTGCCACTTTTTCTCACAGCCTGTTCTTGCTTCAAATAATTTTTTTTTTTACTCTTTTACTATTTTTCCTTGGTTATATAATTGTTGTCAGTGGTATAACAAATCTGATTCAAGTTACTGCACCACTACCAGAATTGAAATTCCTCAGTGTTTTTACTTTCATATTCATTATTCATTCACTTCATTATTTTACATCATAATTCTTCAATTCATAATCATTAATCACATTGACCTGGCTCTGCCATTTATTACTGTCACTTCAGATGTCTGATGTTAAGAGTCCTTGTGTTTCAAGTGGAACTAATTATGTATACCTTAAAAGGTTGCTTGCTTTTAATGTTAAATGTGAAAATATATGTAAAACATGTGGCACAAGACCTGGCACTCATAAATGTCGCTACCCTTTATTATCATAATTTTTCTATAAGGTCATAATTACTTTATGTAATGTCTTAACAAAAATTGAACAGCTACATAACAGGGGTATAGGTTAAATAAATCAATTATCAAGACAAGTTTATGCCTACAGGCATACCTTTCAGTATTATTCCATATCAAAAAGAGAAACTACATGATTACAATTTAGAGGAAGAACCTCAAAAAAAATATTAATGACAGCAAGTGTGCATTTTCAATATTCCTTCTGTGCATTTCAGAACGATCCAACTGACAAGTGACCAAAAAATAACACTGTAGTACCCTATTTTTTTCCTATTAAAGAAAAATGAGTCTAAATAAGTTTCCAATTTTGGAATCTGACAATATTTGGATAGTACTCAGGCCCAGTAAAAAATTGAATTTACACATTTGATCATAAAATATGTAATAAAATATACCTTTGTATATTGGACACTCTAGTACAGAGTTTGCTTTTGAATAATAAATGAAAAAAATACCTTAAGCAAGAGTAATTTTAGAAATTAATTATTAAATGGGCTTTACTCTGAACATTCAGCATCAGTGTTAGTTCTGGTACCGAACTCATTTTTTTATGTTTCCATTTATTTTCTTCATATTCAAACAATGCTTGGGGGCTTATGTGTGGTTTTCAGAAATATTTTGATGTAACAGAAGCAATTTAATGCTGAAGATAAAAGGGAAAAATGTTCGAAGTTATATCAGCTCTCTCTGCGTTTTTTTGCCTGTCAAATACAAACTTACCAATCATGTACACTAAGGCCATATCTGATTTCTGTTGGGGAACATGAATTGCCACCTAACTTTTTTTTTTTGATATGTAACTGCTTTATTTTTTTTTAATTTATTTTATTGAATCACCATGTGAAAAGTTACAAAGTTCTCAGGCTTATGTCTCAGTTATACAATGTTCAAACACCCGTCCCTTCACCAGTGCCCATATTCTACCACCAAAAACCCCAGTATGCCTCCCAACGCCTGGGTAACTGATAAATTTCACTCTTCTCTTTACCTTGATTACATTCCATATTTCAATGCAAAACTCACTATTGTTGTTGGAGTTTCAACACAGACTCACTATTTTTGTTGGAATTTATCCCCCAAGAATACAGCCCTATTGACAAGGAAATATTTGATACTGAGTTCCACTGATGAGAATGAAGAGATAAAAAAGTCGTGCAGGGTAGTGGCTGCGCGGTTTACAATTTCTGTATTTTAGTAATTAAATCCAGGGAGATTAAAGTTGGAAATTGAATCATTTCCCTTCCTGGAGCAGCATGGAGCAAAATCTTAGTTCACAGTCCACATACATGGTTGCAAGCACTCGCTGGAACCCCAAGTCTTATAGCTGCCTCTGGTTCCTGCTCGTTCGGCATTCACGCGGCTGTGCAGAGGCATGGCCACCCGGGTCGAATCTCGGCCGGAGCCCAAGCTCCGGCCCCGGCCCGAGCCTGCCCAGGTGTCCCGGTTTCAAGTTCAAAGCACACATTTTTTTTTTCCGAGCCACAAAGTTCATACCTGCTCAAAGGACCCATAAAATGTCAGACTGCCACCTAACTTTTATGCACAAAAATAAATAATTAAATGCTCAGTAACATATGAAAGGAAAATCTGTCCTTTTAAATTAATCTTATTTTATTTGTTATCATTATTTAATTATTTTATTTCCTCTTCTGACAAAAATGCTTTGTCGGAAGAGAAATAAAATAAATTCTTGTCAGGATGTGGTTTCCTTTTTAATATATTATTCTTATGGAATTTATTGTCCATATATTTCTATTGTCATAATAATGGCTCAGAGCAAATGTAAAAGTTACTATTTGTCCTTTTAAAATGGAATTTTTTTATCCTTGTACTGTCGTTTGTACTAACTTATAGAGTAAAGCCATATTATAAAGAGGATATTGCCTAAGGTCATAAGATATTAAAATTAAACAAAACCTACGTAAACCTTGAGATTCGTCAACATAGATTTTATATTATTTTCCATAAAACTTTTTGAAAATTATCAATGAAATAAAATATTTCATATTATAAAATTGTCTTAGTTTTGACGTTTGGGGTGAGGAGTATGTGACAATTACAGAAAATTTAAAGATAACTCTTGGGGGCTCCAGGGGACACAGCAGGAATGCTCAGGGTTTAAACCTGGCTCTGTGCAGGGATCCTTTCTGGAGGTTTGGGGAACTGTGGGTGATGCCAGGAATCGAACCCATATTGGATGCGTGCAAAGCAAGTTTCCTACCCACTGTACTATCTCTCCAGCCCCTGAAGATTAAATCTTAATTAAAATAATTTTCTGCCCAGCATCACATATGGTCCCCCAAGCACCACCAGGGATAAGTGCTGAGCTGCCATGTGTGGCCCAAAACCAAACAGATTTAAAAAAAAAAAGTTGTATTCATGAATAAGAAGTGATCTTTAATAGAATGTAGTATAGTATCTGGAGTATAATAAATATTCAATATATATTGAAAGAATAGATGAATATTCTCTTATGCCTTGGTATTGGCACAGTCTTACTATATTGTGAGCATGTGTGTGTCAACTGCCTTTGCAGTTAAATAGGCTTTTTTTTTTTGGATAGATTTTATCTGGATTTTGTCATCTTTCTGATCTTTTGCAAATTATTTAAACTCTGTTTTCTCCCTCTGTAAAATGTGACACTGTCTGTTTTGAGTGTTATGAAGAGTGAATAAGTCATTTATTTTAGGTCACTGTGCTATCATTCTTTCCATGAGTTTTAATAAAAAGGGTGGGTGAAAATTACCTTGTTATGAAACAAAAATTGTTAAACCATAACATAATGACTATTTCAGTTTACATAGCAAGATTGTTGCTACAATTGAATTAGTATTTTATTTAATCTATATAATTTGATTTTTTGCAAAACAAAAATGTTAAGTTATAAATTTATTAGTTTTGTACTTGGTCATTGTATCTTTGCCCACAAAAATTGACATTTTGGAGGTATTATTTACTCTTTTTTCTTTACACAAAATTTTTTTTCTGCTTATTTTTTTAAAAATTATATTGAATCACCGTGAGATAGTTACAAGCTTTCATGTTTGGGTTACAGTCACACAATGATCAAACACCCATCCCTCCACCAGTGCACATTCCCCACCACCAATACCCCCCGTTGGTTGGGCATCTGTTATCATTTGCCAGTCCTTATAGCTGACAGTGGTGGTATTGTTAGTGAACAAGACTAACCAACTTCATACCTCTATATGTAGCTTATATTTAGTTAGAATTCTAGTTCATTATTCACAGACCTGGATTTGCAAGTCTGGAACTTCAGAAATAGTTTGCAGGTAGTTAATTATTCTAGAAAATGTGCTGAAGATTCAGGGGTAAAAGACCTTAGTTATGTTAGGTCTTTTATTTAGTCTACAATAAAAAGCTAATTAAACTTATCCTTTTCTGGGGTGAGAGAAATACAGTACAAGTTATTAAGCATTTGGTTCACTTTCAGCCAACCTCAGTTAATCTCTGATATACCATTTGGTCTCTTGAGCACCACCATAAGTTAACCCTGAGCACAAAGCCAGGTATAGCACCCGAGCACTACAGAGTAAGGCCTAATCCCTCCCGCCACCCAAAAAGAAAGAAATAAAAACCTTCTCTCTCTCTCCTTCTGACTCATTTCACTCAGCATAATACTCACCATGTCCATGCATTTATAAACAAATTTTATAACTTCATTTTTCCTAACAGCTACAGAGTATTCCATTGTGTAGATGTACCATAGTTTCTTTAATCAGTCATATGTTTTCAGGCACTTGGGTTGTTTCCAGATTCTGGTTATTGTGAATAGTGCAGCAATGAACATAGAAGTGCAGATAACATTTCTGCTGTGTGTTTTTGGTCCCCTGGGCTATATTTCCAGGAGTGGTACTGCTGGGTTGTATGGAAGCTTAATTTATAGTTTTTTGAGGAATGCCCACATAATTGGACTCATTGTGGGATAAAATTAATAATAATAATAATATGAGACCAATAGCCAAGGACAGTAGAAACATGGGCCAGAAGAATTGGTCCGTGATTAGAGGTCTACCTTTGCTGGGGCAGAAGGCAGTGGGGATAGAGAACGGACCATAATGAGAGAGAGAGAGAGAGAGAGAGAGAGAGAGAGAGAGAGAGAAACAGAGAGAGAGAGAGAGAGAGTGTAGTATACTCTGGTGGAGGGATGGGTATTGGAACACTGTATGACTGAAACCTGACCATGATCAGTTTTGTAACTCTATCTCACAGTGACTCAAAAAATAAATAAAAACTATAAAAAGAAAAAAATAAATAACCTCTCTTTTGGCATTAGAAAATCTTGGACTGGTACCTAGGTTGGCTTCCTTCCTTCCTTCCTTCCTTCCTTCCTTCCTTCCTTCCTTCCTTCCTTCCTTCCTTCCTTCCTTCCTTCCTTCCTTCCTGCCTGCCTTCCTGCCTTCTTTCCTGCCTTCCTGCCTTTCTTTTCCTTCTTTCTTTTTTGATTTTTGCTTTTGTTTTTGTTTGAGAGACCTCAAACCGTAGTGGCTAGGGCTCACTCCTGGCTCTGTGCTCAAGGATCATTCCTGCTGGGCTCTGGGAACCATGTGGAGTGCCAAGGATCAAATGTGGTCAGCCACATGTAAGGCAAATACCTTATCCACTGTGCTATCTCTCCCATGCTCCTATTTTCTACTTGGAATTTTTCTTCTGTCTTTTCCCCAATAGTCATTCTTTCACAATTGTATGGAAAGCCTTATTAATAGAAACATTCTAGTGAACTTCAGAAATGGTTGTATGTTCTTGCCTTCTTTATTTTCCCGTGTATTGTTTGTAGGAGACAGCTGTTTTTGGAGAAGATAGCAAACTAAGTGTTTTCAGCTTTGTTTCTCTCTCATTCTTAACCAGTGGGGGATTTGGACAAGGATGTTTGTCCTTTTTGCTCCACTATCTAGTACAGTGGGCTGGAGCAATAGCACAGGGGGTAGGGCGTTTGCTTTGCATGCAGCCGACCTGGGTTCGATTCCTCCATCCCTCTCAGAGAGCCCAGCAAGCTACCGAGAATATCCTGCCCACACAGCAGAGCCTGGCAAGCTACCCGTCACATATTCAATATGCCAAAAACAGTAACAAGTCTCACAAGGGAGACATTACTGGTGCCCGCTCGAGCAAATCAGTGAACAATGGGACAACAGTGCTACAGTGCTACATAGTACAGTTGTTTTTATAAGATTTAGATTTCAGAATGAAAAGAAAGTTTTGGGAAGTATGAACTTTGATAATGTTAGTATTTATCCAGCAAACAAATATAATTATTTTCCAAGTGCCTTATGTTTTTCCATAGACTATTGGTAATCCTCCCAGTAATTCCTCATGACAGAAATCATTATCTCTTAATTATATATAAAGGAATATGGTCTCAAAAAACATTATAGTTAATGTTTTTTAACTTAACACAGATGTTTGGATTAGTCTGTCACAGAGCCAGAATTTAAGCGATGTTTATGTAGATCTGAATCCAAAAAGCATTGTACCACATTGTTCTTCATTCAATATTAAGCCATAGTAATGGAGTGAGGATGCTAATTCAGCCTTAGATTCCTTGTTATCACCGACCCTTTGTCTTTTAATCTACATAGTTTATGTACACATTAATTCAAATACAGATGATCTTTAGAAATGCAGGCTTAATCTATGAAAGTATGGTTTTCTTCCACGGGAATTATTTCTCTCCTTGGATTCCTATTCACAGATTCAGCCAACTGCCGATGCAGATGGAATCCCTGCATACTGAACTTCTCACGCGGGACCACTAACTAGAATTCTCCATCCTTCTTCTCCCGAGGGGTGTGGTGTGTATTAAATCCCAGCCCCAGGTATTTTCATTAGTTGGAGATTTGAGTGTTCCTTCCCTGAGTATGATGTCGGTGGACCCCGTGGTGGCTTATGTGAAGCGGGGAGGAGAAAGATGGTTACTTTCTTCTGATCCTCCTCTGCCACCCAGGACCCAGGGTTCCTGAGTTCTTGTCTCACCTCGAAGAAAAGAATTTCAGGAGTAGCCAAGAGTCAAGTAAAAAAGATTTTATATGGAGTGTTTTTGAAGAGGAGGAGGAACAGAAAGTGCGAGAGAGTGAATTATGTGCTCAAGAGAACTCAGGCTTTTCCAAGGGCGCGGAGAGCCCCTACACACATCCCAGCTTTAGATAGGAAAGTACACATTTCAAGAGGGAAGATGTGGGTGACACATGTGCCCGGCCATGTGGGCGCAAGCTTATGTATACCCTTTCTTTGTTCAAGGTGGCTGTTTTATAGGGTATTTCCCAACCTGCCCCCACATGGGGCTTCTATCTAGGTAAAGGTCTGGTTGCTAAGAAGGTCACCAAGGAAGGTAGGGTTGGGTGTAGTGATGGTCTTCTTTGAAATTCCTTTATTTCTGCTGGACTCTGTTGCTGGTGCCAGGTGAGGGTCTTATCAGGCCTTCACTCCTGTCTTCTGCGATGCTGGTTGAAACTTCAGGGCTGTTAATTCCCAGGAAATGCACTGCAGTTGCCTTGGGAGGGGGCCTTCCCGCCTGCCTGCCCGCCTATATCAAGTATCCCCTAGACATTACTGCTTTTATTCATTATTACCATTATTATTTGCTTTCTGGGCCACACCTGGAGATGCTGTGGGCCTATATGGAGCACCAGAGATCAAACCCAGGTTGGCTGTGTGCAATGCAAATGCCTTACCTGCTCTCCAGACTAACCCTTCAGCCCCTGCTTTTAATTTTTTTTATAATTGCTTTTAATTTCCCCGTGTATTTAGCTACTTATTTGTACATGTTTTTACTGCAAAATTAGGTTTACCAAATTAAACATTATTTGTAGATAAAAATTGTACTTTATCTATTACCATGAATAATGACTATTCACCTATAGCACCTAGTTAGCTGTAAGCAACCATTCTGCTAATCTAGTAAAATATAATTTCTGACCTTATGAACATTATGTAAATACTGTTCACTCAAAAACCTAGTAGTACACTATAATTATGTTTCTTTCTTTGACGATGCATTTTATTGCCTAGAGTTTTTCTCTCATTCTCTGTAAACTTTTATAAATTAGAAGGTGTGTGTTCAAAAATATGCGTGGGCTCTCTCACCACTTGATGTTGGTGGCCCCGGGTTGATTTCCCACCCTAGCCCCCCACCTTCACCAACAGATGCATGAAGGGGAACAGGGTTGATCAGTTGCTGGTTGGTGATCAATTGCCGTTTATTCCCATCTCCAACCCGCCATTCATTCCAGTCTCACTGTGTGCCCCATTCCAGTTTCCCCCTGCTCCCAGTCCCTCTGCCTTAGTCAAGAGCCCACCCTCCCAGATTGGGGGTAACTACACCTAGGGGAGCTAGTAGAGTCAACATACGAAAGCCCTTTCTTCCCAGAAGCTCTTCTAAGACAAACATCTCATGCTGCTTGGAGACTGCTCAAAGGCAGAATTGTATCTAAGAGTGTGTTTCTCCTTTCCTTAGTTCATTAAACAGTCACTATAAACTTACATTTTAATAATCTCTCTAGTTATTTTATATGGACACAGTAAGGGATATATTAAGCTTAAAGGGTGGCTCTCTTGGGGACATCTCAGTGTTGATCCCAGATTACAGCCCTCAGGGCAAATTAGTCCTTCCTAACCCTGGCAGGGTCCTTGTGCAGTTACTTCTCTTTGAGTCATGACAGAATTTGTCCACGACCATGCTCTTAACTTATTGTAAGTTTTATGGCACTTGGCCTGTCCCATTTCGATGCCAGGGTAGCTTATAGCCTGCCCTGGCTCTACCAGTCCCTTCGTTAGGAACCTGCTTTGAGAGTGGTAGGAACTAAGGGCAAGTGAGGCTTAAGTCAAGTAAATATGACTTGCCCAGGAAGAAATATTATTTGGAGTCAGTTAACTCCTAAGTTACAAAAGCATAGCAAGAACTGTCTTCCTTTGTCTATACAAAAGGACATTGCCCTGAAGTAAACTATGCAAAGGACATAAGGGAAAGAGAAAAGGAATATTTCATTTACAAATACAAAATCCAGAGTCTTAAGAAGGATCAGACCTTACAAGTCACAAGGTCTGATATGGGGATATAAATGATTTACAGATAGGGGAAGCAGAGCACAGAGAAGTTAAAGATAAACACAGGAATGGGAGTGCCTTGAGCACTGTGATGGGCGTAACCCAATAAACCTAAGCTCCTGAGTCGAAGGAGAGAGGACAAACCAATGTTATACTACAAGAAGGAATTTTCATTTGAAACTATGGTTGCTATAAATGTTAATTTTTGTTCAGTTAGTTTCTTGTAGCTGATTTTCTATAGTCTACAATCCATTGCTGCCAGAAATTTATTTTAATTCTCAAAGAGATTATTCCCTGTTTCTGAAAGTTTTCCAGAAGCCATATTCAAAACATCTTTTAATAAGATGAACAAAGATGTTCAATATTTTTTTCACAGTAACATTCTTTTTAGCAGGTCCACTTTATCATACTTAATATTTCAAATAAATTATAGGTTTTCAGGACATTTTAAAAAATACATGCAACTACTACCTTGTTGGTTGGTGAACATCCAAAACTTTATTTTTGTTTTTGTTTTGGGCCACACCAAGTGATGCTCAGGAGTTACTTCTTGCTCTCCACTCAGCAATCACTCCTGGCAGTACTCAGGACACCCTAGAGATACTGGTCATCAAACCCTGATCAGCCACGGGGATGGGAAGCACCCCATCTGGCCCCAGACATCTAAGATATTGAAAATTAAAGATGTCATTAATTATTTATTTGATCCCTTGAAAGAACTATTCTTTTACTCAGATGAGAGTAGCCAGAGTTGATGATAGTTCAAAATTAATTAAAATAAAGCATCCCTTAAAGAAAGACAACAGCTACTTTAAATCCTTCAGTGTCATTTGAAACATAACTTGTTCTGAGGATATTTTATAAGCTCACAATACCTCATGGCATAAAACTGTAAATTCATTGAGGTTAATAATTTTGGATCATAAAGGTTTACAAAGATTATTTCTCTTTGATGGAAAAAATGAGTTTTTATTTTTTATAAAAGTTTGGGACCATAAAAAGAAATAAAATTAAAAGCGGGGGTGAGAGGGTAGTTTAACTGTATTTGTTTGTTTGTTTTGGAGCCAGAACCAGCTAACCAGCTGTGCACAGGGCCCTGCCAGGGTCACACTTGACTATACGCAGTGAATCAGCTCTGATGCCGAGGATCATTTTAACCTTTATTTCTTGGTAGTATATTGGATTATATGCCCAAGCATCTCATGGTAAATAGCTAAACATGATATGATAGATATAAAAGTGTTTGCATATAAATATGAACTGGAGAGATGGTGTGAATGGTGTCAGGGTAAAACAAACAAAAGAAAAAATATTGATGTATGAATATAATCCAGAGAGGTAAGCATTATTATGTTTATTGACTGAGAAAATTGGGCTAGGTTTTTCATAGACTACTTTTTCATTAGAGGATCAGAACAGTCAAGTTCAAGGTTCAGTCTGTGTGGAAAAAGTTAGGTCTCCTCAACATAAACGTCCAAGTCTGTACTCTCCTAAGAATGCATTATACGATCAGCTTATCAATTCCTATGACACTGCAAGAAAGCCTTGTTTGTTCAAAACTTAAGAGTGTCTCTGTGGTCATTTGTAACCACATGCTGTTATAAATGATGGTCTGTGTGTTTTCTATTGGAATTCATAAAAAAAAAGGAAAAAAGAAATTTGAAGCAAAAAATAAATGAGATAAACTTCAGAGTCTCCCAAGAAGCTCATAAAAACAAATACCAAACCTCTTTTACCTTGAATATAGTACCAAATACTTCATGGATAGCTTTTTCAAAAATGATCTTACAATAAATGATAAAAATACAGTATCACAAATCAGTATCAGAAACAGCATTTTGAAAATTCAGGTTCACAAATATTTCATAATACATGTCAAATACAAAATAAACTTGTTTAACAATGACCTAAAGGAAAGAATTAGGGTGATAGCATTATTCTTTTGAGGGAGTCTGGCAGAGTTGGGGCAGTGTTCAAGGCTTACTCACGTTTCTGTGCTCAGGAATCATTTCTGGTGATACTCAGAGGAGTATATGTGGTCTCAGATGTTGATCCAGGGTCAGCCACATGCAAAACACCTTAGGGGTCAGAGCCATAGTACTGCAGGTAGGTGTTTGCCTTGTATGTGGTCAACCCAGGTTCCATCCCTGGTATCCCAAATGATTCCCCCGAACACCACCAGGAGTAATTTTGAGCTCAGAGCCAGGAGTAATCCCTGAGCATTTCTGGGCATGACCTAAAAAGCAAATACAAACAAAATAAACAAACAACAAAACCAAGCACCTTAACCTCTGTGCCTCCCTCTAGCCCAATTGTAGTGGGGACTTTTGGTTTTTGTTTTGTTTTGTTTTGTTTTTTTGGGCGGGGGAAGGGGTTGCTGCACCTGGAAATACTCAGAACTTACTTCTGGCTCTGAACGCAGAAATTACTCCTGGTGGTATTTTGGGTACCATCTGGGCTGCCGGGTCGGCTGTGTACAAGGCCAGTACTCTATCCACTGTACTGGTGCTCCAGCCCTGTTTGTCTGTTTTGTTTTGTTTTTTAATTTGGTTTTATTTGTAGATAATAAACTTCTTAATTTTCTATTTTAAATATATCTTCTAGCTTTTTCAACTTTTTTTTAGAAAAAGTCTATTCTTAGCGCACTTTTACATTCACAACCAATTGAGAGGAAGGAACAGAGATTTCCCGTTTCCCCTGGACCTCATACATGCACAGCCTTCATTATCATCAGCATCAGATATACAGACTGATACATAGGTTGTCAGTAAAATATTTGTTACCTGACCGAGTGGTAACAAAGTCATCCAAAGTCCAGAGTCTATCACAGTGTTTATTCTTGGTGTAATAACATTTGTGTTTTTGGACAGGTGGATAATGATGTATAATTCATCACTATAACATCATAGAGAATTTTCATTACCCCCAAAGCCCCATATGATAGCACTGTAGCACTGTTACCCTGTTGTTCATCAATTTGCTCAAGCAGGCACCAGTAAAGTCTCCATTGGGAGACTTGTTGCTGTTTTTGGCATATCGAATACGCCATGGGTAGCTTGCCAGGCTCTTTCTTGTGGATGGGATACTCTCGGTAGCTTGCCGGGTCCTCCGAGAGGGATGGAGGAGTCAAACCCAGGTCAGCCACATGCAAGGCAAACACCCTACCTGCTCATTTATCCCTTCCGTCACAACATTCCTAGTAAACATTGATCTTTTTACTGTCTTCATGGTTTTGCCTTTTCCAATCTTAAGACAGTAGAAGCTATTATGTAATATATCACCTTTTCAGATAGTTATTTCATTTAGTAATAAGCATTAGAGATTCTTCAATGTCTTTTTACAACTTAATAAATTCATTTACTTTTAGCACGAAAGTAATATTCTACCACATAGAGAAACTGGAGTGAATTAAGACTGCAGTAAGCATCCATGGTTGTTTCACCCCTTTGGGTAAAATAACAAGGAGAGTGATTGCTGGATTATATGGTAAAAGTATGTCTCATTTTTAAAGAAGCCACCAAACTGTCTTTTAAGGCACTATTGAATTTTTGCATTCCCACCAGCAGTGTCTCAGGCGTTCTGTATCTTTGTTCTGTATCCTCACAGCAGTAGTTGACAATATTCCATACTTAGGCCAGTCCTATAGGTGTGTAGTGGTATCTCACTGTTATCTTGATTTACATTTTTCCTTACCTTTATTTTTACAGCCTCATAAAATTCTGTTTCTAGTGTAATGTTTGCTGAGTCTACATGATGCTAAAAGAAAAGGGGTGGAGGGATGCACATGGTGGCGAGAGGAAAAGCCCAATTGACTTCAAAAAGTGTCCGAAACCAGCCAGAGTAGTTATTTCAAGAGAGAAAAGGTTAGGTTTGCATTATACATTAGGACTTTACCTTTTTGATTAAGAAATACTGTTTTTGAGAAGCTCTTACTGTTTGATTTATTTGAATCATCTATTTTAATGTCAATAAGGTTAAGCATTGTGATAAATGAAAGTTGAGAACATCTATGCATTTTAAACTTCTTGTACCTTAGCACTTATTTTTTTAAAAAAAATGAGAGCAGAGAGATTGTCCAGTGGGTTAAGCATGTGCTTTGCTTACAGGAATGGGCAGGGCTCTTGCTTTGGGTGCTGGAGGCCTGGGTTCAGTTTCCTGCATCTGTACCACCTGGTCCCTAAGCACTTCCAGATGTGATGACCACCTCTCCTCCCCCTAAAAAATAAACAGATTTGTTTCAAGTTTTATAATATTTCAGTTTGTATGAGCCATATGACCATCCTGGTGAAACTGGTCGAAGTGTTGGAAATGATTAAAAACTAAAGTTCTAAGGTGTTTGCTCTACATAAGTAAACTAGATGTAAAATAGCCTATATAATTTTATTTAAAGCATAAATTTTATGTGATTTCTATTCAATTAAAAGTATTTGTTGGGGGGTCTTCTAGAGATAGCACCGTAGATGGGGTGTGAGTCTGGCTAATACCCAACCCAGGTTCTATTTCCAGCACCATGTGGCTTCCCTGAGCATCTCAGTATGCAGTCCTGGAAAACCCCAGCATCACTGGTTGACCTGCGTATCTCTGGCTCTGCAGTACCCAAGCATTATAGCATCCACAGGCCCCTATGCAAGTCAGCTGCCTGCTTTGCTGAGAATTGCCTATGGGGCTCCCTGATCTCCTGAGGACCATTTGGGAGCCAAAAGAAAATATTTTGGTTATTGCTCTCAAAAAATTATGATTTTAAAGAGGAATCCCTGGGGTTGAAGAGAGAGTACATCCAATAGGATGTGAACAGTCCTGGGTTTATCCATAGCAAGACATATGGTCTCCTGAACTTCTAAGAACAGAACCAGAAGTAAGCCCAGAGCAAAGCCAGGTGTGACTCAGAACACACACACACACACACACACACACACACACACAAAAAAAAAAAAAAAAAATTCATCTTTCAAAAGAGATTTTCAGCTCTCCATGTTTAACTTAATACAGTGTACACATAAAAATGGTTTAAAGGTACCTTTTTACACCATATTCTCTTGATTTGAGTGTTGAATTTTCCCAAAACCTTTACTTCTATGTATCAGAATTACAGATCACTTGGGGTGGGTGATGAATAAGTAACCATTAACTTCATAACTCCACTGCCTTGCTTTCATTTTATCTTGTATAATTACAAGAGCAAAATAATGAATATATTAAAGAAATGAGTACATTTTAGAGATGATGTAAGGGATCTAATTGAAATAGCACCGTAGCACTGTCATCCCGTTGTTCATCAGTTTACTTGAGCGGGCACCAGTAACATCTCCATTGTGAGACTTATTGTTACTGTTTTTTTGCACATCAAATAGGGAGCTTGCCAGGCTCTGCTGTGTGGGCAGGATACTCTCAGTAACTTGCTGGGCTCTCCGAGAGGGACAGAGGAATCAAACCCGGGTCAGCCATGTACAAGGCAAACGCCCTACCCACTGTGCTATCACTTAAGTCCCTAACTGAAATAACTTGTAATAAAATTTGGTAAATTATGTTCCCCCTCACCCCTGCTGAAGAAGTTTGGAGATTGGCTGTTCAGTGATGGGAGAGCTGCTGGGAGGGGTCCAGGGGTGTAACTTTTAGACAGAGCATAGGAAAGTCCCATTTAACAAAGATTTTTTTCTATCCAGATATCAGAAGTATCTCTATTATGAAACAAGAAGATCGTGATTTATATTCTCGTTATGGATACTTATGAAATACCACATCTTTATGAAAAATCTTTGAGAGTTGAGTGATTTCCATGGCAAAATTATTAATGCTAACAAACCTTCAGTCCTGAAGGTGTTTATTTTTTAGATCAAGTTTATCTTTGTCACCGTGACATTGTGGTATATGAATAATGTATCCTGAAAGGTTAGAGAGATTCTTCTCCAGTGCTGCGTCTTTTGGGAACAACCCAGAAATGGAAATCAGGACTGATACTAAGAGAAGATTGTTGGGACTTGGTACAGTGAAATCCAGCGGCTTGGTCCCAGAACTGAGCTCACTGATACTTGGCACTTTGTGAAGTTCAAAATTAGGAGTGAGGATCCTAGTTGAAAATTGACATACATAATGCCATTCCCACTGCAGACTGAGAAAGCTGATTAAAGGAACAGATTTATATTTATAATGACCAGTTTGCTAAACAAAGGGAAAGGCATTTCATATTTGTTCGTTCATTTATTTGCTTGATAGATTTTTGCTGTGATGTACTACAGGAAAAACACTGAGAGATCTGTATCTTCTGCGATTCAGGAGCACTCAGATTAGAGAGAGAAGAAACATGCCCGCTACAGAGGCAGGTGTGGGTGAAGGGCAGGTGGGAAACTGGACATTGAGGGTGGGAAATGTACACTGGTGAAGGAATGGGTGTTGGAACATTGTGTAACTGGAACCCAATCGTGAACAACCTTGCTACTGTGAATCTCACTGTGATTCAATAAAAAAATTAATTTTGCAGAAGCAATTAATTGTAACTTACATATGATAAATACTGTGGTAAGGAGTACAGCTAGTATATGAGGCATGTACATTTACTCCTCTGTTGGGGAATTTGGCAGTCATGGAATGCTTTCACAAAGGATATGACACCTAGCAGGAATCTCTATATCACTTAGTATAAAAAATTATATTGTAGAAATAATATCCATTTATTAATGAAGCACAGAAAAATCTCTTTAATCTAAGGCCATAATAGCAAATATTCACTGTGACTCACACGATGATGCTGACCCTGAAATTTGTGTTTATTAGGTCACAACTGAGTAAGGTATGTGAATGTCACTGTGTTAATCTATAGGTGTTTTATATTACTGTAATCCTCAGAGCCACTCTATGACAAGTAGGTCTTCTTTGTTTCAATTTTATATTAAGAAAAGCAGACCCTTCAGGATTAAGTAATTGTTCCGTCAAAAGTTTACAAAAGCCCCCATACTCTCTCTCTACTTAGCGGCATTACAGATACTGAGAGGTCATCACGTTTGGTCCTTTATCTACTTTCAGCACACATTGCCCTTCCTGACCAATCCTCCAACCATCATTTTCTTAGTGATCCCTTCTCTATTCCATCTGCCTTCTCCCCCCACTAATGAGGCAGGCTTCCAGCTATGGAGTAACTACCAGGCCCTTATGACTGCTGTCCTTGGGTGTCAGCCTCATGTGATGATATTCTATACTCCACAAATGAGTGCAGTCCTTCTATTTCTGTCCCTCTTTTTCTGACTCATTTCACTTAGCATGATACTCTCCATGTCTGTCCACTTATAAGCAGATTTTATAACTTCATCTCTCCTAACAGCTGTATAGTATTCCACTGTGTAGATGTACAAGGAGGAGGGGGGAAGAGGGCATACTGGGGAGATTGGTGGTGGGAAATGTGCACTGGTAGAGGGATGGGTGTTTGAAAATTATATGATTATAACTCAAACATGAAAGCTTGTAAATGTATCTCACAGTGATTCACTTAAAAAAATTATAAAAGCAACATTGGGTTTTGAACCAAGTGCAGTAGATCATAATGTTTGTATCCCTAACCATTATTACACTCTTCTTCCTAGTTGGCCAGTAAACCTCACACAAAACTCAACACACTCGTTAATGTCATTAATGACAAACTGAGGTTGGCATTTTGGATTGTTTTGATTGTACAGTGAGTTGCACTAAGACTGACCTGGTGACAAGAGGGAAACGTAGATGCCGGCCTGGTCTAGGGTAGCAACAGTTTCTGGGTGCAGTAGTGTCCAAATGCAATAGATCCTACTAATTACAAAGATCTGTAAATAGTGACCTGGAGTATGAATGTTATGGATAATACCCTGGCACCACACGGCAGGTACCACTGGGTGTGCTTTTGGTAACCCCTAAATTATCTCACCAGGTCAAGTTGATCACTGGAAGTGGTCCTACATCTCTGCACTGCATGGGTGTCCCCCCTTCCTACTCCCCTCTCCAAAAGAAAAGACAATAGTACAAATCAAAGAGCAAGGCCCAGTCAGTGCTAGGCACAAACAAAACAAAATTCACTTAGAAGCTGATCATTCTTGACACTGGACTCCTCTTGGATACTCAGTGGAGTCAAGTGTCTCGTTTCGCCACATTTTAGTAATCAGTGATGGTTCCCATTACCATTCAGTTAGTGATGAGTGATGCTTTCCTTAGTCTCTGCATTGCTCAAGAAGAATTCAGTGTCCTGTGGCTTTCCTATATGCAAATAATGAGAGAGAAGAAAGTGACCTGAGAAAAGCAATCCCGTTCACAATTGCACCTCAAAAAATCAAGTACCTCGGAATCAGCTTAACAAAGGAGGTAAAGGACTTGTGTAATGAAAACTATAAAACGCTACTTCAGGAAATAAAAGAGGACGTGAGGAAATGGAAAGACATCCCCTGCTCATGGATTGGAAGAATTAATATTGTCAAAATGGCAATTCTCTCCAAAGCATTGTACAAATTCAATGTGATCCCTATAGGGATCCCCTTGACATTCTTCAAAGAAATGGAACAAGCGCTCCTGAAATTCATATGGAGCAATAAGCCCCCACGTATAGCTAAAGCAATTCTTGGGAAAAAGAAAATGGGAGGAATCAACCTCCCCAACTTCCAACTCTACTACAAAGTGGTAGTCATAAAAACAGCATGGTACTGGAACAAAGGCAGAGCTGCAGATCAATGGAACAGGGTTGAATACTCTGACATACACCCCAAAATATATGATCATCTAATCTTTGATAAGGGAGCAAGAAATGTGAAGTGGAGCAAGGAAAGCATGTTTAACAAATTGTGCTGGCAAAACTGGACGGCTACATGCAAAAAAATGGGCTTAGACCTCCACCTATCACCATGTACAAAAGTCAGATCAAAATGGATTAAAGACCTCAACATCAGACCAGAATCCCTAAGGAACATTGAAGACAAGGTCGGCAAAACCCTCCACGACATTGAAGCCAATGGTATCTTCAAAGCTGACACGCCACTGGCCAAGCAAGTGAAAACAAAGATAAATAAATGGGACTATCTCAAACTAAGAAGCTTCTGCACCTCAAAAGAAACAGTGACCAAAATACAAAGACAATCTACAGAATGGGAAAGGATATTTATGCAGTACCCATCCGATAAAGGGTTGATATCAAGGATATACAATGCACTGGTTGAACTCCACAAGAAGAAAACTGCCAACCCAATCAAAAAAATGGGGTGATGAAATGAACAGAAACTTTTCCAAAGAAGAAATCCGAATGGCTGAGAGGCTCATGAGAAAATGTTCAACATCACTAATCATCAGGGAGATGCAGATCAAAACAACAATGAGATATCATCTCACACCACAGAGACTGGCCCACATCCCAAAAAACAAAAACAACCGGTTTTGGCGTGGATGCGGGGAGAAAGGGACTCTTCTTCACTGCTGGTGGGAATGCCGACTGGTTCAGCTCTTTTGGAAAACAATATGGACGATTCTCAAAAAATTAAAATTGAGCTTCCATTTGACCCGGCAATACCACTCCTGGGAATATATCCCGGAGAGGCAAAAAGGTATAGTAGAGATGACATCTGCATTTCCGTGTTCATTGTCGCTCTGTTTACAATAGCCACAATATGGAAAAAACCAGAGTGCCCAAAAACAGATGTCTGGCTAAACAAACTCTGGTATATTTACACAATGGAATACTATGTAGCTGTCAGAAAACATGAAGTCATGAAATTTGCATTTAAGTGGATCAACATGGAAAGTATCATGCTGAGTGAAATGAGTCAGAAAGAAAGACAGATATAGAAAGATAGCACTCATGTGGAATATAAAGTAGCTGAGAGGTACAAGCTTACAATGTTGCGATTCCTGGCAGACATTTCTCTGGACTTAGTTACTAAAATACTAAAATACAGAAATTCAAAACTGTGCTGCTGCTAGTGCGTCCTCCTGACCTCATATCTCTTCACTCTCAGCAATGGAAAACAAATTATCAAATGCTTTCTTTTCAGCAGATCGACTTTAGGGGGGAGAAACTCCAAATCAATAATAGTGAATTTTTTGTTGAAATATTGAATGTAATCAAAGTAAAGTTGTGGAAGTCGATGTGGAGGTCTCGTTCTGTTCAGCAGGGCGAACCCTTCGTAGGGCGCAGCCGAAGGAACAGACGCAGAGCCCGGAGGAGAGAGAAAAGGCATTTATTCTATGGCAGTTACAGTATTTATACCTCCCTGTTGGGAGGAGATGGTGCCAGGACCCCCAACAGAAATGCAGGGTGTGGCACGGGATTTAGCTAGTAATAAACAAATGTTGATAGGATAAGATCAGTAAGATTAGGAGTGGCAACCTTTGCTAGGTGTGGCATGGGGTTAGCTAGTGATTAAACAAATAGTGACAGGATAAGATCAGTAAGGTAAAATGGCTCCCTACATCTCCCCCTGTTTTGTTTTAAATTAAATGTGGTCAGGGGAGGCATTGTCCGGTATCCCTTGTGACATAAAGACTCCATTTTTGCAGGGAGAGGAAGGAAAGGATGATCGGGTCTATGCAGGGGGCTCCTCATAGGCCCCATCAATCCTTGGTTTTGGAGTAACCTCTAAGCTATACCGGAATACCTCGCAGGGAGCCGGGCCGGGGTATCAGCCCTCCCTTGCAGTGCTTTGCCTGGCAACCTGATCCACAAGAATAAATCCTTGGGAGCCCGGCATCCTCAAGGTAAAGAACTGGGGGAAGATGAGGTCCTACAAATCAAGCCAAAGATCCTTAAACACTCGAAAATCTCATTTGTTACTCTAAGATATTAACCCAGCCCTGGACCCAAAGTAGCACTTGCTGTAGAGTGTCCAATTGTTATTCAACATCATGGTTGACAGTAGCCTGCATTGTCCCAGGGTGGTAAGAGTCATTTTGTCATGTTTAGACGAAGTTGTGTGTCTGGACCGAGGCTTGAAGAACTATTCCTGCAACAGCATCAGTGGTGGTTACAGCAATGAGTCCAGGATAGCTGTGATCAGAGGTCCAAGGAATCGTCAGGAGCGCCGGAGCAGTTGTGTCAGGTCTTCAGTCAGGAGCCCTTTATCGGGGGAGCGTTGCCATTCTCTGGTCAGGTTCACTGGTAACCATATGCGATCTGGCCCTTAATAAAATTATACTGTGGGGAGAATCTTGGATTGAGAGGGAAGAATTGAGACAGGTAAATACTGCACAATCACCAGAAAAGAAAAATCTTTTTGTGAGTGATCAGAGGTAGTATGAATTTGGGACTTGGTATGAATCCAAGTCTGAAAGTGAAGAGGGAGACAGGGAGGCACTCCAATGCAGACAGGATCAAGTGAGTATCCTAGAGAAAAAAAATTAAAAGGTGTTTCTTCTTTATTCGGCAGCTGAGGCATCTGTGAATCCCATGGAGGGGGTAAAAGAAAGGAATTGTTAGCCCAGATACTGGGTCCTGGCATGGTCCAATCTACAACCTGTAAAAGTGGAGGGTGAGGAATGTAAGTCCAATAGATATGTTTAGCTTACTAGAATTCAAGAGGATTTCAACTGTTAATAACTATTAATGTTCTCCCAATATGAAATCTGGATTGAAAATTTCAATTTCTTTGTAGGCGCCACATTCTGATTAGAAATCTTTGTTTAGACCTGAATCTAGCAAGCTCCAAAGATACTTAGATCTTTTAAATTGCTGGGCTCCATATCACTCTGACCTCCCTTGATTTTGTTTGCCCAGATCTAAGAATTACTGACTTTAAACTAGCTCTAATACTCGAGTGTTCCACAGACAGAGACAGACAGTCAGACAATAAACATCACACATGTGCACAAATATATACTTGATCGATCAATCTGACCCTTCAAGAATGGCAGGAAAAAACTGATAGACTGAGAAAGGAAAGAGCAGTCCCCAGGGCAAAGTGAGCCCTGTCGGCCGATTGGGAACATTGCTCCCCGTTTCTCTGCCTGAGCAGCCAGTTTCCTGCTTGTTGAAAAAACGGGTCAAGAAAGCACTTTTGTTGATATAAGCTGGCAAAACCTTCTCAAAAGTTGTTGAAAACTAAGCAGAATTAAGAAAGATAATGAGACAATTGCACACACACTAGGAGCACATGCACAAATCTTACTCCTGCACACGCTCGGACCGGTCCTTCTTTCACGCGGGTGCGCACCCCACTCACCACATTCACACTGAGACTCCCGATCCTGCCCTATGGGCATCATCTTCGGTCTTGAAGTAACGCTGGTTCCTGCTCCAGCCAGGCCAAGTCTGAATAACTGTTCTGTGAGCGAGACCACTAGTTGGTCACTCCCGACTCGGTTGATTGAGCAGAAGCAAGTTCCTGGGCAGTGGCAGAGGGAACACTGTCCTCAGAGGATTCATTTATTCTCTGGGTGGAAGTCGGTTCAGCCAGAGCAGGTGTGTCGACCTGCCTTATCAGTCGTTCGGGGAGCCAGCGGGCTACACCGTCAACAGCATCAAATATGCAGGCTGATCCTCGGCCCCATATAAGGACTGGATCAGGGCCCTTCCATAGACCGCTCAGAGGGTCTTTCCACCTTACTTTTGCATAAGTGTGGCTGGTGGAAGTATGCCAGAAACGGTCCGCTGCGCTGCGACCTTCTTTGTCCAGTATAAGAAAGTTCATGACAAACAAAGCATGAGATAGTAACGTCTTAGGAGAAAGTGAGGCTGGGTACAGTTCCTTTTCTGTCCGGAGCTTTTGAATATATGTTTTAAGAGTGAGATGGGCTCGCTCCACTATCCCCTGCCCTTGAGGGTTATAGGGGATCCCTGTATGATGGGAAATCTGCAGCTTCTTACAAAAATGCTCAAACTTTTTTCCAGTGTATCCTGGACCATTGTCTGTTTTTATTAGCTGTGGTTTGCCCAGTACAGAAAAGCAGTGCAAGACATGAGCAATGACATTTTTTGAGGCCTCTCCAGTCTGGGCTGAGGTGCAAATAAACCCACTAAAGGTATCAATAGTCACATGCACATATTTAAGCTGCCCAAAGGAAGGAATATGAGTGACATCCATTTGCCAGATGGCATTAGGGACTAGTCCTCGGGGATTGACCCCTAAGTGAGGCACGGGTAGAAGGGATACACAGGAAGGGCACTGGCGCACAATCTGCCGTGCCTGCTCACGCGTGATTTTAAACATAAGGCGGAGAGTTTGAGCATTCAGATGGTGAAGGGCATGTGCAGTTGTGGCCTCCTGCAGCGGATCTGCTTGTAGAGTTAGCGCTGTGAAAGATCGGGTGGCCAAATCTGCCAAGTGATTACCTGCCGCCAGTGGCCCAGGGAGGTTAGTGTGGGCACGAAGATGACCTATGAAAAATGGAGCTCGTCGGGAGCGAATATACTGTTGGATTTGCAAAAACAATGACGTTGCGGGGGAGGAGGGTTTTATGTAACTAATAGTCTCCAGTAATGGTATAGAGAAGGCCACATAGGCACTATCCGTGTATAAATTAAAAGGAAGAAGGGAAAAATTTTTAAAAACCATTAGAACAGCTGTGAGTTCAACCAGCTGAGCAGAGGACTCCTTAGTGGAAAAAGAAACAGTCTCACCCTCACAGGCATAGGCGGCCTGGCCATTAGAGGATCCATCAGTGAAAATCACTTTAGCCCCAGGGATAGGGCTGGTCTTAGTGACAACAGGAAAAACCCATTGATGTAAAGCCATAAATTGTATCAACTTATTGGGGGGATAATGATTATCTAAAATTCCTGAAAAGGAAGCGCAGGCGATGGGCCAATCATCAGTATTTTGAAGAAGCCAATCTATCTGTTCCTTATTGTAGGGTTGAATAACAGAAGCCGGTTCAAGACCAAAGTGTCTACGAGAGAAACTCCTTCCTTCAATAATTAAGGATGCCACTAAGAGATAGTAGGGTACAAGAACTTTCTTTGGTGTGGCAGGAAGGTGAATCCAAGAAACAGGGTTTTCCTGCCAAATTAAGCCTGTAGGAGAATGAGGAGTAGCGAAGATAAGGAGGTGAAAAGGGCGCTGATAATCTAGAGAGCAAACAAAGTGACCTTCAATCGCTTTTTCTATGAGAACTAGGGATTCTCGGGCTGCTGGTGTCAGACTCCGAGGGGAAGAAGGGTCAGCGTCACCGCGCAAAAGGTCATACAGGGGCATAAGGTCTCCTTTGGTAAGTTTCAGATAGGGACTGAGCCATGTAATATGCCCAAGCAGTTGTTGAAAATCATGTAGTGTCTTTAATGAAGTAAGCTTCAGCTGCATTATTTGCAAAAGTACACGGGACCCCTGAAGACGAAATCCAAGAAAGGTATAAGGGTCAGCGATCTGAATTTTTTCGGGGGCAATTTGAAAGCCAGACTGAGTAAATGCACGGATCACCTGATTGCAACAGAGCATAGTGGCCTGTGGGTCAGATCCAGCAAGCAGTATATCATCCATATAATGGATCATATAGATGTCGGGCCATTGTGCCCTAATGGGAGCAAGAATTTGAGCCACAAATTTTTGACACAGTGTGGGGCTATTTGCCATTCCCTGGGGTAAAACCTTCCATTGAAAACGTTGCATGGGCTCTTTATAATTAATAGCTGGCAAACTAAAGGCAAAACGGGGGCGATCATCAGGATGCAAGGGAATTGAGAAGAAGCAGTCTTTTAAATCGAGTACTATCTTATACATTTCTGAAGGGATGGCTGCTGGGGACGGCAGTCCAGGTTGAAGCGCCCCGAAAATGACCATGGTTTTATTTACTGCTCGTAGATCCTGTAGCAGTCGCCAACTGCCGTTTTTCTTTTTTATAACAAAAATGGGTGTGTTCCAGGGGGAAGAGGTGGGTTCTATGTGTCCCGCCGCGAGTTGTTCCTGCACTAACAACCTGGCGGCCTGTAATTTTTCAGTGGGAAGCGGCCACTGGTCCACCCATACGGGCTCATTGGACTTCCATATGATCTTATCCGTATGGGGTGCAGGAGGAGCCGTGGCAGTTACTGAGAATAAACCTAAGCCTGCGCGGTCATTTTTCACTGGGTCGAGGGCTAGCGGCGCAGGCGTGCCCTGGAGGTATTTTCCTAGAACCTTTCCGGGAGAATAACCTGCTGAAAGGAGCATGTCTAGGCCCTTGGCATCAATTAGTATAAGGTCCATCTGTGAAAGAATATCCCTGCCCCAGAGATTGAGTGGGAGCCCAGGCAGAACATAGGGGCGTACCATCCCGGATTTTCCCTCCTTGGTGCGCCAATCAAGCGTAAATGAGCTTAACATAGGGTTTTGGGATTGACCTATACCCTGAAGGTGAGTCAATGAGGGGGTGAGGGGCCACCTTTTTGGCCAGTCTTTTTCAGCAATGACTGTTACATCCGCACCAGTGTCAATCAGACCTAAAAACTCCTTCCCGTTGATCTCTAAAGTCATCAGGCCCTTGTGATTAAGAATGCGTTGGGCAAAAAATGCAAAAGTCTCTGACATTGGGGGTGGTTTTTGTACTGTTGTTATTGGAATGAGTATTAGCTGTGCTAGCCGCGCGCCAGCGTCCAAGACTGAAAATGGGGAGAGTGATTCAACTACTACTCCAATCTGCCCTTGAAAATCAGCATCTATAATCCCGGGGAGTACTTGCACGCCCTGAGGGAGCATATTGCCTCGCCCAATAATTAGGCCAAAAGTTCCAGATGGCAAAGGGCCACAGGCGTTGACATACACTATCTGGGGTCCCTGTTCTTTAACTAATATTGTGCGGGAGGTGGCACAGAGATCCAATCCGGCTGAGTATGGGATGGCTCTGCAGAGGGGTTGGGTGCCGATGGGTTGAACAGCCCATGATTTTGAGGTGCCCCGGTCATGGGAGAGGGAGCGAATTGGGGGCTGGACGCCGATGGGTTGAACGGCCCATGATTCTGAGGTGCCCCAGACACGGGAGAGGGAGTGGACTGGGGGCCCTGGGGCTGGCCCTGTGCCCAGTTTCCCGGCCTGGCCTTCTGGCGGCACTCTGACGCCCAGTGGAAACCCTGTTTGCACTTAGGGCAAGGACTTCTAGGTCTGGGCCGCGATTTTTTATTGGGACAGTTTCTTAAGAAATGTCCAGGCTGCCGACAGCCAAAGCACAGCTTGTTCTGACTGCTCGATGGTTGAATAGAGAACTGTTTGAAGGCAGCCCCTATAGCATGCCCTATTTTTTGGGTGGTGGGATCAACCTCGGAGCATAGCCGAATGTATTCTGAGAGGGTCTTCCCACGCTTATAGGGGCGGAGTGTGGCCTGGCAGATGGGATTAGCATTCTCATAGGCCAAATGGCGGATCAGCTCATTATCCGTCTCTTCGTTTCCCATGAGTTTTTCAGCCGCCTCCGTGAGGCGCCCTATGAAATCACTATAGGGCTCGTTAGCTCCCTGACGAACCTTGGCTAAGGATGTTACCACCGACCCTTTAGAGGGAAGTGCCTTCCAGGCCCGGAGGGCAGCCACATGTATTTGGGCAAGTAGCCCTGGGGGAAATTGAGCCTGCACCTCATTAGAATCAAAGGGTGCCTGACCCTGAAATTTAGCAAAGATCCAGGATGAGGAAGAGCCTCCTGCCTCGACGTTGCGGCGCGCCATTTCTTGGCATCGTTCTAAATAATCTGCTTTCCACAAGAGATAGTCTCCCCTACTCAGGACAGCCTTAGCGACTGAGAACCAGTCGTTCGGCGTGAGCCATCCCTCACAAAAGGAGTCCAAAAGGCCAAGCGTAAAAGGAGCAGTGGGGCCGCAAGAAGAGACAGCAGCCTTTAAATCTTTCAGGTCTTCGAATTTCAATCTACGGGAGCTTTGGCGGATTGGTGCCTGCGGAGCTAAGTCCTGAGGGGAATTTTCCTCTTGGGAATGTGCCCCTTCCTCAGGCTGATCGGCCTCCTCAACTTCTCTGTCTGAGGGATCATCATCAGGTGGAGCCGTGGCAGAGGTGGGGTATTTGGGGGCCCGAGAATGGGACCTGGTAACTGGGAAGGCAGCCATAGGTTTTGAAGCTAGAGTGTGGCAGGGCGGAGGAGAGACCGAATTTGCACTAGATTCTTGGGAGAGGGTAGAAGGCTACAGGGCACTCACTAGTTCCTGAACCACCTGCCTTATTAAGGCAGCGGTGTCCTGGGCAAGCTGGCGGGGTGCCTCACTGGCGTATGGGGGATTAAAAAAGGCAGTGTCATGGGACAGATAATGGAGTGGTGGAGCTGACGGCTGACACCTCTCCTCCTCATCTACCTGGGTAGCCTTGTCCTCCAGCTTACACCTCTCCTTCTCATCTACCTGGGTAGCCTTGTCCTCCAGGGGCAAGGATTTAAGTTCCGGAGGAGAGGGATCGGGGATATCAGAAGTCACAGGATAAAGTCTCAGAGGTGCCTCTGCGCGGGAGGAGTCAGTCCCCTGCATGGGGGGTGCCTCATCCCCAAAGACTGAGGAAGCCTCTGAACACTCATACTTTTTCCTCAAAAAAATCTCAATTTCGGAAACACGGTGCTGAATCTCTGAAAATGGCTGACTTTTTCTCGCCTTAAAAATCTCATTTAAGATCCAAATAAAATTAGCGAGACAAAGGATGCAAATAACACAAAGGATGCAAATAACTGGGGATTCCCAGGAGTAGGTAGGGATGGAGGAATCAGAGGGTAAGTAGGCCATTCCCGCACCACGGTGTGTGCCAAGAGAAAGGCGACCCTCAGAAATACTCACTTTTTCCGTGAATTCGACAGCCACGTTGGGCGCCAGGTGTGGAAGTCGATGTGGAGGTCTCGTTCTGTTCAGCAGGGCGAACCCTTCGTAGGGCGCAGCCGAAAGAACAGACGCAGAGCCCGGAGGAGGGAGAAAAGGCCTTTATTCTATGGCAGTTACAGTATTTATACCTCCCTGTTGGGAGGAGATGGTGCCAGGACCCCCAACAGAAATGCAGGGTGTGGCACGGGATTTAGCTAGTAATAAACAAATGTTGATAGGATAAGATCAGTAAGATTAGGAGTGGCAACCTTTGCTAGGTGTGGCATGGGGTTAGCTAGTGATTAAACAAATAGTGACAGGATAAGATCAGTAAGGTAAAATGGCTCCCTACATAAAGTGAAAGTAAAGTGAAATTTACCAGTTACACATGCAGGGTGGGGGGCTGGGGAGGTGGGGGGAAGGGGGAAGGTATATCATGATTCTTGGTGGTGGAATATGTGCACTGGTGAAGGGATGGGTGTTTGAGCATTGTATAACTGAGACTTAAACCTGAAAGCTTTGTAACTTTCCACATGGTGATTCAATAAAAGAATTAAAAAAAAAAAAGAAAAAAAAATTTTTTAAAAAGAAAGAAAAAAAATAAAAAAAAAAAAAGAATTCAGTGTCCTGGATGGGAACTTCATTTCAGCTGAGACTGATCAAAAATTTGCTCCCCAGTAACCAAAGGGCTAAGATTCTGATTTGCTTTGAGATTATCCTAATAAGATGTGTACAGATATTGAGCAAACATCAATATATAATTTATACATACACACATTTGCAATTTTGTATACCTCAGTATGAAAGATTTTTATGAAATTTGTAATAGTGCTATTAGCATGTTTTTCTTTTAAAGCTTGTTCTACTTCTCAGAATATTTATGATAACTGTAGCACTATCGCTGTAGCACTGTCTTCCCTATGTTTATTGATTTGTTCCAGACACCAGTAACATCTGCATTGTGAAACTTGCTACTATTTTAGACATATCAAATACACCACTGGTAGCTTGCCAGGCTCTGCCTTGCATGCTGGATACTCTTGGTAACTTGCCGGGCTCTGGGATGGAGAAATCGAACCTGGGTCGGCTCATGCAAGCCAAGTGCCCTATCCACTGTGCTTATGGTAAAAGATAGAAAATATTTTTCTTAGCCTTGTACCTACTACAAGCCAAGTGCCCTACCCACTGTGTTTATGGTAAAAGAGAAAATATCTTTCTTAGCCATGTACCTACTGATAAATAATTTTTTATTATATTCCTTCATTTTTGTTTATTGTTTGAAGATTTTTGTGTGTTGGTTTTGTTTGGGTCGGGGAGGTGGGGGGCACATCCAGCTATGTCCAGAGACTATTCCTTCCAGTATTCAGGGGACCATATATGGTGTCAGGGATAAAACTGATTTTGAGTCATATAAAGCAAGAGCATTTGTGTGTGTACTATCTGGCCCCTAAAAATGAACATTTCAACCAAAGAAGTATGATACATTCTTACACCATCCCTTTTTCCTTTCCAGAGGGGTGGGGACAGGCAGGGGACCTTAAATAGAGAGAGAATTATGCCATCTTTCTATCATAAAATGTATCTTAAACATCTGAAAATTTTAGAAATATGCATAATTTATTTTTAAATTGCATATTATTAAATATTTGGTCAATTAGTTTTTTTTTATAAACTTGCCTTGAAAAGTATTTTACATCACATTATTTTATAAAAGTTCATTGATTTCAGAAAAATTTAAAGGTTAAAGGTATACTTGCTCAGTCAGAAAGTATCACATTTTAAAGACTCTGGTGGTTACCTTCAAATTGCTTTTAGAAATATATATCTGTATAAATGTGTTTATTCTCCCCCCTCTAAAGTCCCAATATTCTCATTTTAAGCTTTTTATCTTTGTAATCTGGTAGAGGAAAAGTAAAATTTTATTTCTTTCACTTCAATCATATATATCATATATGCATATATTGTATATATCACACATATGAATATATTATACATGTCACGGGCTGTAGCAATAGCACAGTGGGTAGGGCGTTTGCCTTGCACACAGCTCACCCGGGTTTGATTCCTCCGCCCCTTGGAGACCCTGGCCAGCTACCGAGAGTATTCCACCCGCACAGTAGAGCCTGCAAGCTCCCCGTGGCGTATTCGATATGCCAAAAACAGTAACAACAAGTCTCACAATGGAGACGTTACTGGTACCTGCTCGAGCAAATCGATGAACAACAGAACAACAGTGCTACAGTGATCTATGTCACATATGTGCATATATTATATATCACATATATGCACCTTATATGTATATTGGCTTTGGGTCACACCTGGCAATGTGCAGGGGTTACTCCTGGTTATGCACTCCTGGCTCTGCTTGGAATATCATATGGGATGCTAGGGATCAAGCCCAGGTCAGCCATGTGAAAGGCAAACGCCTTACCCATTGTGCTATCACTCCAACCCCTTAAATAACATATTTCTGAGTCCCTACTTTAGGTTTAACACAAGCTTTATTTGCTGGGTAAAGATAAAATACTCTTGTGGAGCTAAATTACTCTTGTGGATCATCTAAACTGTGGTCAAATAGAAGGAAAGAAGAATTTCAGGAAAGTGAGGAAGATTCCTCTCTTAATTTCATTGTGTAAATCAGCACCAACAAAAAAATTTCAAGAAAAAGGATATAAAATAATCTCATATGAAAACTTTACAAAATTCTAAATAAAATGTTTATTGAACTAAGTGGTGTTCATATGTCTGAGTATTGATATTTCATGACCATTATAGGCTTTATCCAGAGAATAGAAGAGTAGTTTAATGTTTTTTAAATTTTGATCTAATCTTCTAAATTGAAAGAGGAATATCATATAATCATTGATTCATAAGAATATTCTATAAATTCAATAATTAGTATAAGAAAAATAATAAAATACAAATAAAATTTCTAATCTAATAAAAGATATTTATTAAAAAATTAAACATAAAACAAAAATAGCAAGCTTACCATCTAAAAAAATAAGAAAAGGTAATCTGACCTGTTTCCAATTTCTCAGCATACTTGTTTTACTCAATTCTGTGAAACAGGAAAAGGAAAAAATATATGCAAATTGACTAGCAAGGCATATAATGTCTTCCTGGGCAGATTTTACCTTTATCTAGATAGAATGAAAAGATAGCAAATTTACTGGATAGAAAATGAACTTCTATCCAGCAATAATCTATTTTTAAATAAAACCAGTATTGATAATAATAAAATCTATGCCAACAGTAAGGAATTTTATGGACCATTTACCTGAAGCTTAGCTGAGAGACATTGTATAATATTTAATATGTCAATCTGACTAAGCAACAAATATTTAAATTCTGCATACTAATGTAATAATATTATGTAAGCCTAGTGTTTCAGTTCTCTTAATGTTTTGGAGTTGATGGCTTTTTGAGTGGGGGAGGCTTGCTTGTTTTTGTTTTTTGTTTTTGGATTTTTGTTTTGCAGCAAAAATGAGTGAATTTACTGACCAAGTAAATAAATTCAATATATAAATTCAATATGGTCTCAGGAACTATGGTACTTCAAACTCTATGGATACTGTTGGAATTCAGAAAATTTCAAAATGGGAAAATTTCTGTTATCTTGAAGTTAAATGTTTCCAGGCTTTATCAGGAATTATTCCAAAATATATTTTCCAAAATATACTTTCAGTGCTCACAGGAACACTAAAACCAAAGGAAACAAGCTAGTGCTGATTTAGAATGGAGAAAATAAATAGAAGGGGAAAAGTTGTGAAGTTAGTCATTTATCATTTTAATATTTACTAAAGAAGTATATTTTTATTCTGTAGTAATAAAAAATATTGCACTGACAGGTGCCACTGGGGTCATATTGGTAGTGCTTGGGGAGGAGGCAGGCAGTGCTGTCAACCCAGAGTGTCCACAGCCCAGGTACAACTGTACTTGGCCAATTGAACAATATTTCTGACGGCCAAAAGCTTTAAGAACTTAAATGCAATGTGTAGTTCAGAATCTGGGCTGGAGCGATAGCAACAGGTCTCACAATGGAGACGTTAGTGGTGCCCGCTCAAGCAAATTGATGAGCAACGGGATGACAGTGACAGTGATAGTTCAGAATCTAGAATAAAGAACAAAATTTAAAAGACATTAAAGAGTCAAATATAGAAAAATATATGATATGATATAAAATTCGATATAACTAGATGGTATTTCAAATTAAAAATGGAATAGAACTATTCCATAAATAGTGCTGTGACAATTGGAATAAAATTAATATGCTGGTCTCACAATGTACACTAAACTATGGATCAAGTCAATTTAGAGATGTTGTAATTTTTCTTTTTCATTGTGAAATATTTTCGACATACTGAAAAGTAGAAAGTAATTCACTGACTTTTAATAAATCAAACTGCACTTAATTATATCTCCCACATTTAAAAAATTTTTAGTACTGACAAAGATCAGCCCATTTCCATCTCCCGCCTCCTTCCCTACTTCTCTAGTCATGACTGCTATTCTGAAATTAATATTAGTATGCATTGGTTTCATTTTTTACTAAATATGTGATTTATAATAACACAGGGTGCTTTAATATTTTAATGGTCTTATATTTGTCTTCTAATTCCAGGTCTTTTAACTCACCTGGAATTTTTATAACAAATAATTTGAGATAGGGTTCTAATCATCTAAGTAAACTTTTCTATAAAAGTAATTGCTTGGGGAAGGGAGGAAATTGTCAAAAAAATCTCACTCTAATACTACTGTTTAAGTTCATATCATGATATGTCTGAAAATTTAATTGTGTTGCTATTGTGAGTTCTGTTCTTTCACATTTTACATTCTGATTTTATGTATGTGAAACTCCTCTTGTTATTTTTATTGTACATTTATATTTTACCAGGCCATCTTCGTGAACTGCCATGTTGGATTGTGCATTTGGGAGTTTTATTTAGATAATTTTATCAAAATAATGATAATTTCAAATAATTCTCAATATTTTGTCATCATTTTCTTATTTGGTTGCACTGATTCTGACAGTAATATTAAATAAATATATTCTGTATAGAATATTTTAAATAAAAGTAGATGCCCAATTTGATCAAATAACTAGTAATTTTATGGTTCTAGCCATGTAGTTTTTCTTCTTGACCTATTTAATAATTTTTAATTATGTTTCCCAACTTAAATATATTATATTTCCCATATAAACTCAGTTTGGTAATATATTTGATTAGTGCATTTAAAAAATCTAATCTCCATGGGCATGGAAAAGAAACATGGAATCGGAGTTGGCATTTTATTTACTGCTTTTTCTTCAGAGAATCAGATAGTGCCTGGCATGGAGCAGAACTCAATATTTCTTAGATTAAATCAGCTCTATATTTTTTGTTTTGTTATTTTCATGGTTTGTACCAAGTACATTGGTTTCATAAATCGAAAGGTTTCACTTCTATCTCTAAAATCATTGAAAGTATTGAAATTCACCAGGCTGTCTTTCAAGTTTACTTTTTTGGCTTTTGTTTTTTGCTTAATTCTGTTTTTAATCACTCTCTTTTTTCAAGTTTTAGATAATCATTCTGTTAACCTTGAATTAAATGCTTGGTTATATATTTCAAAACTAAAATTTGAAATATAAATATTTTTGTTAATAGATGGATTTAGAACTCCAAGTTTCCTAAAGACCTATATTTTACTTTTTGTCCTTTTTTAGTAAAAGCATTTACATAAGCATTACTTGGCTCTTTTTAGTTTTATGAGGAAGTACATTATTTTGATACATATTTATAGTTTATTTCTTAGTTTAGATAATGTGAGCTGCATGATTTGGGGAGTATATGGATTTTTTTACTTCATATGACTTTATGGACATTAAAAATAATATATATTCTCTCTTAAAGCTTGTTTGTATTCTATCATTTGTTTCTTGACTTATCTATTGAAGGTACTAACTTTGGTTTTCCACTATGGTTATAGATTTTTCCTAGTATAAACATGTATACCATATATGTATTTCTATATGCACATATATCTAGGCAGTGCCTTTCTAAATACATATAGACAATCCCTTTCTAAATATGACTAAAGCATAAATTATTACATACTGTTGTTGAATTTGGCTTTTTCAATTTTAGTATTATCTTTAGTGAATTATATATTTTTAACCTTCGTTTAATTCTCCCCTCCCCACCCTTCCCTTCATTGGTCCTTATTTAGGTGTTGTGATTGGCAATGTTTGTAATAATAGGATCTCAGATAGACACTATTTCAGTTTTAAGTCCACCATCGTCCAGTACCCCCACTCCACATTACCTCCTAAACAGACTCACTGTTTTGATTTAATTACTATAGCTTGGGTCACATGTTCACATCAGTTATGCCTTTTGTACTTTTGATGTATGCAGTTATCGTCCCTGTCCCCCACCAAAGTGCCCAGGGCCAATTCCCTTATGTTACCACCAGTCCATCTCTACGCCCCCCACCCTTACCCCACTTCCCACTTCCTTGATGTTCTCATTTCTATAATCCATGGCCAAAGGTTTCCCACCATTAGATAGCTTCCATTCCCTTGTCTTGTTACTGTATGTGCCACAAATCAGTGAGAACATCTGATATTTTTCCTTCACATCCTGGCTTCCTTCACTTAACATGACACCCTCCAGCTGCATCCTAGTTTTGGTGAATTGCATCATTTCATTCTTCCTGTGACTGCATAGTATTCCACTGTGTAACCCCTTAATTTATTTGTTTACCTGTCATTGGACATTAAATTTGTTTCCATATCTTGGCTATTCCAGTATGTACTGAAATAAACATAGGTATGCATATATCTGTGTGAATTACTGTTCTTATATTTGAGCAGTATATGCCAAGTAGTAGACTCATTGAGCCAAAAGTCAAGTCTGCCCTTACTTTTTGAGATATCTCCATATTGTTTTCCATAGATGCTAAACTATACAATATTCCCAACTGTGAAGGAGAGTTCCTTTTTCCCCACATTACCACCAGCACTGGTTGTTTCTAGTCTTTTTAATATATGCCATCCTCAGTGGGAGATGCTGCTTGATTGATAATAAGCATTGTGTTCACCAGGGGTTGTATCTATTTCAGTTGTGCTTATACACATATTCATTGGATTCACTCTTTGGGTGAGCTCATTTTCGTTGTTGTACTCACCAGCAGTCACTCTTTCTCATCGTGATCCTTATATGTCTTTTTGTTGAGTGATTGATTTGGGGGCGGGCGGGGGGTACAGAGAAGCACCCCCCTCCCACCTTTTAAGTTTCACTGCTCACACACTTTTGACTACAGTGCTACCAGAAACCCCTTGCAAAGCCAGGGTCACAGAGGGTAAAATTGCTAGAATCAGGCTCAGTGCATATAGTGACACGAGGAATTGAACTTGCAGCCTTAGGTACAATGATTGCAAATGTAAGCCAGTCTGATACTCCTTTAGGCCCTGAATTGTATACTTAATTTTTTTTAATGTTTCCTCCTTTATTTCAACATTTTCATGGCTTATCTTTTTTTTTTCCTCTTGTGACTTTTCAATATTTTTTCAACTTTTAATATTTCTTTATATATTTGATTTGAATGCACCTGTTTTAACTACTGTGTCTTAGTCCTTTTTGTTTTGGCCAAAGACATTTTCTTTTAACAGCAGACTATTAATCGTGTGCGTGTGTGTGTTATGACATATTTGCACTCAGTTCAGAACTGTAAGAGTTTTGTTCAGAACTATATTGCATATTTCTTAATCTTTCGAGCGATAGCACAGCCGGTAGGGCATTTGCCTTGCACATAGACAACCCGGGTTTGGTTCCTCCGCCCCGCATGGCAGAGCCTGGCAAGCTACCCATGGCATATTTGATATGCCAAAGACAGTAACAAGCCTCCCAATGGAGACATTACTGCTGCCCCCTCAAGCAAATTGATGAGCAACAGTATGACAGTGATACAGTGATTTATTAATCTTATTTATTTGCTTATATATTGATGACATTTTGGATGTGTGGGAGTGAGGGTGGTTTGTCCACACCCAGCACAGCTCAGGGCTTTTTCTTAGTTCTGTGCTCAGAGATCACTCCTGCTGGTGCTCAGGACTGTATGCAGTTCGAGGGATCAAACTGACGTCAGTTTTGTGCAAGGCGTGGGCATTAGCCCTGGGACTGTCTCTTCAGCCCCCGTTTCCCATTTATCTCTTTAGACTGATTTTTTTTAGGTGGTCTGGAAATGTTTAGTTTGATTTTAATTTTTTCATGTGATGTGTATGTTAATTTTCTAATAAATTTTTAAGTAATTCAAACATCCTAAGAAATGAAAATCTTTAAAGGTTCTTGAATCTTCTCTCAGGTTTATAACAATAGTCATTATGGCATGTTACTAATTTTCTTTTTTCTGTTGTCATTAACTGTTAGAATTAAATGAAAATTTGCCTGTGGTTTGATGCAGATTCTTTCCTAAATCACTCAGCCTTCCCAAAGTGCATTTTTTTCTCAGTTTATAGACTATTTTAGTCTCACCCATAAACAACTCTCCTGAATGAGATAAGTATATTTCTTAAATACCATGGTCTTTTTTCTTAATTTTCTCTTTCAATGCTAGGATAAAGATTCAGCAACTGACCAGAAAGGATAGATATGTAGTAAGTTAATCTTTAAAGGCCTTGTATACGTGTAGAAGTTTTTGTTCTATTTTTATATTAGAAAACTACTTTTATTAGATACTCAAATTCAAATCACATCTCTCATAACTTTAAAAACATTGTTCCATTTCTTCTAGGATTACCAATTATATAATCTATATAGACCTGTTCAACTTTTTTCTGAAAGATTTAAGTTCTTATTTAGTGATTCAAAATCTAATAAAAACATATTTGGCTATAGGTTTTTTAAATCTATATTTCTTGGCATCCAGGTATTCTTTAATCCTGAAATCTTATATCCACTTTATCTTTGACTAAATTCTATTATTTCTGTATTACTTTCCTTTTGTATGTCTTTTTTCTCATTCTGTGATTTCTATTAGTTGAGTGTTATCCTTGTGTTTTTTAGTCTTAGGAAGATTTTTCTTAACTTTATTTTCTAAACTTCCTATTGAATTTGATAATCATTTAAATTCTAATAGCTCATTCTGTTTTCAGACATCTTCCTTCTTAAAATTTCTAATCTTGTTTGATGGATGCAATATATTGGAAGAGTTGTAGGTACTTTCATATCCTGGAAATATTCTCCTTTTTTCTTTGTTGTTGATTCCAAAGCCCTCTCCCCATTTATTAACTCTTCTTTTCTTCACTATGGCAGCTATACCTCAAGTTGTGGTGACCTTTGGTGTCTGTTTACATTTTAAATGAAGTAATAGAAAAGCCTCTTCAAGGATTGGATAGATAGTACAGAGTATAGGGTGTTTGCCTTACACGTATCTGACTGGGTTTGGTCCTGGTACCCGGTACGTTCCCTGGAACCTGCCAGGAGTAATCACAGAAAATCAACAAGTGTCAATCAACAAGTGTGGGTCAAAGGAAGGGAGACAGGAAGGAAGAAAAAAAAGGAAGGAGGGGTGGAAGGAAGGAGCTCTAAGTTCTGTGTATGGGGACAGATTGCTTACACTAGCTCCCCTTAGGTGTAAGGGATGTAAGAAATTTACCTGTCTGTTCTACAACCATAAATGTCAAATTCGGTATCTCTAACAGGGTCATGTCCTCTCTTAACAGATACTGTTTGGTCCTTGAAGGAACCAGACACAAACACCCCCTCTGCCCCCCTCCGTGCTACTCCCCCAGCTTGTAATAAGGGTGGAGGTTGCTTGTTTGCCGAGCATTCTAGAGTGACAGGGAAATGCACAGCTTTGTCTTCTGATGTTCAGTTATTTCTTATTTTCAGTCTTACTCTCTTTAACAGTCAAATTGTTTCTTCCCTGCCTCTTGGCTTGCAGGTGATGCGCCTTCTCTCGCTGTGCTCTCCCCATCCGGCCACGGAACAGTCTCTGCTTCTCCTGTTCCATTTATAAATACATTGCCCATGGGGGCTGTGTAACCTGTCCTACTGGGGCTAGAGGACACCTCACCTCCTTTCCCTATTGTGTACTTTTATCTTTAAAAAAAATTTTTTTTAACTGATGCTTTCATTAATCACAAAGAGAGGAAATAATGAATATGAGTTCAACTTACCATTTTATAATGGAACACATCTGAAAAGATTTGACCACTATGTCATTTTTTAAAGATGGACCCTAAAAATTATGTTTTTGTGTTTGCTTTTGGGGAAGGGGGTACTGAATTAGAACCAGTCTCACTGTGCCTCCTTGAGACCAGGAGTTGGCCACATATAAGGAAAGTGTCTTAACCCCTTTGCTATCTCTCTGGGCCTAAGTAGACTGTTTTTATTTCATCATAGAAGAATGCTACTCTCCAAATATTAGTCTCATTATCTGTGATTGGTTTTTACAAGTAGTTTTGTCCTGTTACTAGTAGCTTTCCTGCAGATTTATCTTGAAATATTCTTTGTAGTATGAAATATAATCAATTAGATAAATATTATACTGATAGGGTGGAGTGATAGCACAGCAGGTAGGGTATTTGCCTTCCACACGGCTGAACCAGGTTTGATTCTTTCGTCTGTTTCGAAGAGCCCAGCAAGCTACCAAGAGTATCCCACCCACATGGCAGAGCCTGGCAAGCGCCCTGTGGCGTATTCAATATACCAAGAACAGTAACAACAAGTCTCACAATGGAGACGTTACTGGTGCCCGCTCAAGCAAATCGATGAACAATGGGAGGACAGTGCTACATTATACTGACATTTAAAGAAAATTATGCTCTCTGTCAGATAAGTCATGTTTTATGTATTATATGGGTTATTTGATTCTAGGTGTTTGGTTTATAAATTGCTGTTTGAGAGAAATTATTTTCCCCATTATTTTGATCATTTTCTATTCCATTTCATTTGGCTTTGTTTTGTATTTCAGGTTCTCTTCTCTGTGTTATAAAAGTTCACAAATACATATCCTTATTGTAGATATATACTAGTGAATCAGTTTACAATCATTCACTCCAGGCCAAGCACCAAGCAATCTCATTCATTATTACAGGACAGTATACCCCGTAGTGGTTCCAGAGTCCAGTCATGTTGGGCAATGCAGTACCCTTCAAAAATAATAATTTGCTTTGCTTCTGTAATACGTGCTGCCCTTATTTCTAGCAGTAGGCTATTAATGTTGTCACTTTTCGTTTTATAATTTGTATTTGCTAATGTATCTTTAACTTTTCCTTTAATTTTAATCTTTGCTTAGAAATTTTTAAGATGTGAGTCGTATGGCATATAATTGCTTTTGTAATTACTTTTGTAGCATGAAATTGCATTCTTATACCATAGAAAACATAATTTTATTTTTCAGACTAAGGGTCTTACTTTTCTAGGCAATGAAATGATACCACAATTCTTATGAAAAGATATCTTTGTCCTTATTTCAGGTTCTCTATTTTGAATACCTCTTCATAGAGAACATTTCTCTTATTTTCTTTCTTTATATCATCTTTTCCATGCCCAAGAATGTGAGAATGCTTGAATTTACCTGTGACCCTTATAGATCTTGGGAGTTTACATCCATCATTTGTAATACTCAGTCCTATTTATTTTTACTTTCCTTATTCCTCCCTCTTACTTCTTTCTCATATTTTTCTGCCTAGGTTTTCTGCATAGGTTTTCTTGATATTTCTTATTTTCTATTTCCCACTAGAAGTTTTTTTTGTTTTTTTTTTTAAATTTTATTAAATCACCATGTGGAAAGTTACAAAGTTCTCAGGTTTATATGTCAGTTATACAATATTCAAACACCCATCCCTTCACCAGGCCCATATTCCACCACCAGAAACCCCAGTATACCCCCCGCCCCCACCCCCTACCCCCTACTGTATAACTAATGAATTTCACTTCATTTTTTCTTTACCTTGATTACATTCCATAATTCAACACAAAACTCCACTATAGTTGACATAACTCTCTCTCTCTTTTTTTTTCTTTTTCCTTTTCCCATTTTTTTTTTTTCCTTTTTCCCCCTCATCCCCCTTCCTGCGCCTCATAGTATGATGTACGCCACGCCGCGTCGGCCAGCATGGGGCTTTTGCTTAGTTCACAGTCCAGAGGTGGCTGCTACATTAAAAACTTCAATATTTCAACAAAAACTTACTGTTATTATTTGGAGTTTCCCCCCAAGTCAGACCTGTTCAAATGGAACCGTTTCACATTGCTGACAATTATAAATGTTAAGTCGCGCATCCGCGCGGTTTTGGATTTCTGTATAAAGTCCAGGGAAAATTCTGCCAGAAATTACATAGCCCAGCTCACAGTCCCAGTGCATTGCTGTAAGAAGTCTCTGAATTCAAAGTCTTTAGGCGAGAGGGTCCGATTCGCGCTCAGCGGCTCCGGATTTATCTGGGCCGAGGGCGTGCCGGTTACGCCCCCTTCCCATGAGTTCCTGGGAGCCCCCAAAGTAAAATCCGAATACCTGTGGGTTTGGAGTCACAGAAGATGGCGCCTGCCACATGGGTGCCGCCAGCCCGCCGCTTTCCGTGCAGGAAGACAGGGTGGGGAGGAAAAAAAAAATCCACCCCCGGCAGCACAGAGTTGTAGCCCAGTTTGGTGTCCCAGTGCATCGCTATCGGATGTTGCGCTGGATGCCCGAATGTGTTATATCTCTGGAATCAAAGTCTTTAGGCAAGAGGGTCCCCCACTAGAAGTTTTACATGTTAGTTTTACTGGTATTTCACTCTTCTTTCATGCCCTGAATAAAATTGTGGACTGAGAGTAGCATAGGAAGTAAGGCACTTATCTTGCATGCTTTCAACACAGACACCACCTGGTCCCCTGAGCACTTCAGGGAGCAAGGCACCACCAGATGTGGCCTCAAAATATATATATATACATATATATACTATATATCCAGTAATATATACATGTTACTGGTGCCCACTCGAGAAAATCAATGAGCAACAGGATGACAGTGACAGTGATATGTATATATGTGTATATATGTGTATACATGTGTATATATGTACATATATGTATGTATTTTATATATGTATAAAATACATATTTTATATATGTATTTTATATATATACATATATGTATATGTACATATATGTATGTATTTTATATATGTATATATGAAAATATTATATAATAGTTCCCTATAAAAACAAAGACAGATATAATAGGGTATTACTCCCTCTTCATATTCATGTGCATCATTAGGTTTAAATTATTTTATATATTAATTAAAATTTGATTTGAATTATTGTTTTAGCATGTTCATTTCCATAGAGCCATATTCATATTAGCCTATAACCTGGTTTCCACAGCTTCATTGCTTATGCTTCCTCATAATTGAAATATTTGATACTGCTTAAAGTCTTTTTTAGAGTGGATGGTAAACTTTCTGGGTCCTTGCTTGCCTTTGAATACTTTTATATCTAAAAATGAATTTTTTTAACTAGATTTATTTGAGCTCTTGAATGGAATTCTTTGATTTCAAAAAATAAATAATATTCCAGTGTTTTTTTGTTATACATGGTTTTATAAGCTCAATCTAGTATGATTGTTTTTATATTTTACAGGACTTGATTTTCTTACTGAAATTCATACGGGGGTATTTTTTCCCTTTTATTCTTTGAATTCTTAAATATTATCAGAATATTCTAGATGTAAGCTTTTGTTTTCTACTAAATTTGAGTAAACCAATTCTGAAAGAAAATACTTTCTTTCATCTCAGTAAAAGTCCTGGTATAAATCCCTTTTTTTTTTTTTGCCTATCTTTTACCAACTCTTTTTCCTATCAAAATTCTTATTTTCCTTACTCCCTGAATTTGGTCTATTAATGAAGATTTTTCCACAGAACTTATGTGTGTATATGAATATGTGTGTATGTGTGTGTGTAGGGTGTGGGGGTATGTCTGTATACTAATATATGTACAATGTAAAATATTTCTGTATATATGTAATATTAGTGAGGGTTTTCCTCAGAACCAGTGTGGGTAGGAAATTGACTAGTGGAATTATGAGCCAGATACTGGCAAGTCTGAAATCTGTAAGGTAAGCCAACAGGCTAAAAATTCCAACAGTCTTACATCCCAAGGCAGTTAGGGGACAGATTCCTCTCTGGGAATCTCACTCTTTAGATACTTAGATTACAAGAGGTCTATTAAATTACCAGAGTTATCTGCTTTACTCAAAATCTGTTGATTTAAATGTTAATCACATCCAAAAATTCTCTTCATGGGAATATCTAGGCTCATGTTTACTATATAACTATGCACCTGGCCAAGTTAATACATAAAATTATTAGTTAGATGGTTCTCTAAATCACTTTCTTTCTACCTTTTATTTCTTCTTCCTTTTAGGTTCACTTATAGAATTTCTCCAGATATTCTTCTAAAACCTCTATTTAGAATTTGTAACAGTTTTTTTTCTTTTTATAGATTTAGTGATCATGTTTTGTATTTATTTTGAGTGGGTGTGATCAAATATGTTTTGCTACAGAAAATGTGCATTCAGGATTTGTTTAGCAATTTAATACAAAATGTGTACTCTCAGAAAGGTGGGACAAAAAATATAGCAACACAAGTATTATTTTACTTGTATTATTTTTGTTTAGACACACAATTTGAAAGTTGTTTATGATAGTTTCAGGCATATAATGTTCCAACACTGATTCCGAAATCAGAGTCTGTTCACTCCACCAATGTCCCAGGGTTACCTCCCACCCTCCAGCCTACCCTTGTAACAAGAATATTTTTTAGTTGTGCCAGCACCATTTGTTAAAGAGACTTTCCTTGCTCCACTTCACATTTCTTACCCCCTTATCAAAGATTAGAGGATCATACATTTAGGGCTGTGTGTAGGGATATTCCACTCTGTTCCACTGGTCTGCGGCTCTGCCTTTGTTCCAGTACCATGCTGTTTTAATTGTTACTGCTTTGTAGTCAAGTTTAAGGTTGGGGAGGGTGATGCCTCCCATCATCTTTTCCCCAAGAATTGTTTTAGCTATCCTTGGGCATGTGTTGTTCCATATGAATTTCGGGATTGCTTGATCCATTTCTTTGAAGAATTTCATGGGTATCTTTATTGGGATCACGTTGAATCCGTATAATGCTTTGGGGAGTATTGCCATTTTGACAATGTTGATTCTCCCTATCCATGAGCATGGGATATGTTTCCATTTTCTCATGTCCTCTTTTATTTCATGGAGTAGCGTTTTATAGTTTTCTTTGTAGAGGTCCTTTGACCTAGCAATACCACTTCTGGGAATAAATCCCAGGGAAGCAAAAAAGTATAGTCGAAATGACATCTGCACTTATATGTTCATCGCAGCACTGTTTACAATAGCTAAAATCTGGAAAAAACCTGAGTGCCCAACAGATGACTGGTTAAAGAAACTTTGGTACATCTATACAATGGAATACTATGCAGCTGTTAGAAAAGGTAAAGTCATGAACTTTGCATATAAGTGGTCAACATGGAAAGTATCATGCTAAGTGAAATGAGTCAGAAAGAGATAGACATAGAAATATTGTACTCATCTGTGGAATATAAAGTAACAGAGTAGGAGACTAACAAACAAGAATAGTAGAAACAAGTACCAGGAGGTTGGCTCTTTGGGTTGGAAGCTGGCCTCACATGCTGGGGGAAAAGCAGTTCAGATACAGAAGGGAACACCAAGTAAAATGTGGTTAGAGGACCTGCTCAGGAAGGGAGATATGTGCTGAAAGTAGACTATAGATTGAACATGATGGCCACTCAGTACCCCTATTGCAAACCACAACACCCAAAAGGAGAGAGAAGAACAAAAGGGAATGCCCTGCCACAGACGCTGGTTGGGGTGGGGAGGGGGGAATAGAATTGGGGGTGGGAAGGATACTGGGTTCATTTGTGGTAGAGAATGGACACTGGTGGAGGTAGGGTGCTTGAACATTGTATGAGGGAACGAAAATGTGTAAATTTGTAACTGTACCCTCACGGTGATTCACTAATTAAAAAATAAATAAATTTAATGAAAAAAGAATATTTTTAGTTTGTTTATTATAGTTTGGGCCCCATGCTTATGGTATTATTTGCTCTGTGGTTAGATATACACTACATCTCCACACCACCCTTGTGTGCACTGCACTTAACCATTGCCCCTGTTACTTCTTGTCAGTCTCAGCCTACTTCTGCCTAATTCTTTCCTAAATCTTTCCTAAATCTTTTCTATCTAATCATATGTAGATGGACATTTAGAATGTTTTCATGTAAATGTGTGCGTATCCATTTGCATTACTGTTTTTAATCTTCAGATAGATAATCAAAAAATTTGAATGGTTAGAGTATGTAGTAGCTCCGTATTTTTTTCAGAAAACTCCTTAATATTTTCCATAGAATCTGTATGCATTTACAGTCCCACTAACGACATATGTCATTTCCTTTTTCACTTCAGCCTCATCAATACTTGTTCTTCTGGTCTTTTTGATATATTCTCACTGTTGAGAGATGATAGCTCATGGTTATTTTGATTTGCATGTCCCTAATCAGTGATAGTTTTTCATGTACCTTTAGACAATCCATATGCCTTCTTTAGAGAAGTATCTTTTTAGATCTTCTCAGTTTGGGGATGGATTTTTTTTTTTCCTTATTGTTGATCTGTAGAATAAGTTCTTTATATGTTTGGGATACTAATATCTTTTGACTTGTGTCTGTATCTTCTAAATGATTTATTTTTTCCTTAGTGCATTGCATATCTTCTTTCGCTAAACAGATGCATTTTAGTCCAGTGTAGTCACATTTGTTTATATTTGCTTTTGTTTCCCTTGTCATCAAAGGTCACTGTTGAGAAGCATATGCAAACTAATATAAAAAGTATATCACCTATGTTTTCTTGGAAATATTTTGTATTTTTAGGTCATCAAGCAAATCCTTAACTCATTTCATTGTTTTGTGTGTGACGTAATGCTGCAGTAATGTTCCTTCTGCGTGTCTGATTTTCTGAGCACCAATTGCTAAAGAGACTCCTTTCTTCACTGCATGGTTTTGGCTCCTTTGTCGTAAACAAGCTATTTATATATGTGCAAATTTAATTCTTGACTGCAAGTTCTAACTGATCTGGTTTTATGTCTGTTTTTATTTATTCACCATACTGCTTTAATTACTTTTGTGTTGTAGTATAGGTTGACGTCAGGGAGCATGATCATTTATTTTATTTTTTTAAAGAGCCATGATTTGCAATGTCATTGATAGTTGACTTTTAGGCATATAGTGTCCTAGCAGCAATCCCACTACCAGTGTCAATTTTCCCCATCAGTGTTCCCATGTTTCCTCTCCTGCCCCATCCCACCTCAGCCTGCCATCTTGACAGGCACATTGTAAAGTTTGGTGATTGTAGTTTAGATCTTGTGTTTTCAGTGTTGTTGAGTCTGTGGTTGGGATATTTAGCTCTACCACTCCCCACGTTACCAGTATGTCTGATGCCACTGACCCCTGATCCCCTGTATACTTTCTTTTTTTACATATTTATTTATTTTTTATTGTTCCCCTTTACCAATTTTATTTCTAGTAGTTTTTAAAATGCATTTTATGTCATCGACAGTGATAGGTTTGCTTCCTTTCATTACTCATTTATTGTTATTTTTTTCCTAATTGTTCTAGCTAGAATTCCCAGAACTACTGAGCAGTAGAGGTAGAGATGAGTGTAGAAATAAAACAGATTTTATTTGAAGGTTTTCTAGGAAGGGGAAGGAGGGAGAGAAAGTGAGAGAGAGTACCACATTCAAGAGAGAACATATTCTTCTTCAAGGGCGGAGAGAGCTCCTATACACACCACAGTGTTAGAGATGGAAGTAGGAAAGGACACATCTCAAGAGGGGAGATGCGGGTGCCACATGTGCTCGGGTACCACATGTGCTCAGGCAGCAAATGTACTTCTTTTTTTTAATTTAAATCTTACTTACCCCTTACACTTTACTTACAGTATGGATTACAGAGTTGTTCATGATGATTTGTTACAGACATTCAACATTCAAACACCAGTCCCACCACCATTGCACCTTCCCACCACCATTATTTCCAATTTCACAACCATCCCTTTTCCTGCCCCCATAGCAAGGCCTCAATAATTTATTTTATATTCCTTGTTATAAATAATTTGCTAAAAGAATGATTAAAAAATATTTCCTTAGAAGAAAATTAGTGAAGATTACCCTTATAAGAGATTACTAAATGTTGTTCCAGGTTAAACCTTCTGTGAGATGAGAATAGACATTCTTGTCCTATTCCTTACTTTGTCCTCTTACAGAAAATATTTTTTATCATAAAGTACATTTTATATTGTTTTTAGGGATACACACCTGGCAGTGCTTACTCCTGGCTTTGCAGTCAGGGATGACTCATGACAGTCCTTAGAGACCATACCATATGTGGTGCTGGGGATGGAACCTGGGTCAGCCAATGCAAGGCAAGCGCCTTACCTGTTCTTTCATCTCTCTGGCTCCTCAGCATGAAGTATGATGTTACCTAATATATTTGTCATATATTATTATGTTGAGGTATATTCCTTGTATTCACAGTTTATTTTATCATAATAGGTGTTAATTTATTTTGTGGACCTAGCTGTGATCAGGTCTTACTCCTGGCTCTGTGTTCAAGGACCACTCGATGGGGCTCAAGGGACCATTGGGGGCACCGAGGATAAAACCTGGATCAGCTAATGCAAGGCCTTACCCTCTGTACCCCTCTCTCTTTCCTACCCACAACCCCCTAAGTTGGTATTGAATCGTTTCAAGTGGTTTTTCAGTCTCTATTGGTGATGTGAATATTCTTTTTCTTGTTATATGTTTTGCATTAAATGTTCTGTATAAATTGACATATCCCTGCATTCCTAGAATAAGTCTCACTTGTTTGTGATGTATGATTCATCTTATTGCTAAATGCAGTTACCAAGATTTTCTTGAGGAGTTTTGTGTGTATATTCATTAGGGATACAATTCTGCAGTTTTCTTTTTTGGTCCTACCCTTATCTGACTTTGGGATCAGCTCAACTCTGGCCTTAGAAAATGTCCCTAGGAATATTTCCATCCTTTAAGAAAGAGGGACAGACTAATGAAGTCTTGTAGTCCCGAGTTCTTGTTCTTACAGAAACTTTCTTTTTATTGAATCACCATGAGATACAATTACAAAGCTTTCATGTTTGAGTCTCAGTCATACAATGATCAAACACCCATCCCCCCACCAGTGCACATTTTCCACCACCCATGTCCCCAGTGTGCCCCACCGCCACCCCACATTTCCCTCGGCCTCTATGGCAAACTATTTCCCTCGTACTCTCTCATTACTTTCGGGCATTATGGTTTGCAGTACAGATACTAAGAGGCTGTCACATTTGGTCCTTTATCTACTTTGAGCACACATCTCCCATCATGGACTATCTTTTGATAGCTATTTTGATATCTGTACGTGTGTTTGATCTGTTCCGGCTATCTATTTCTTGCTTGGTTTAGTCATAGAAGGTTTGTATAATTCTAAAAGTATGTTCACCATCTCTACATTGTCCTATTGGATCACACATAGATCTTCTTTTTTTTTTTTTTTTGGTCTCACTTGCAGTTTATTCCAATCTTCCCTCTATACACTCTCTCCCCTCACCTTCTCTCCGAACCCCTTTTATTGATCACGCCCTTCCAAAGGGCGCAATACATTGACGTCACCAAAGGCACCAAAAGATCTTACAGGAAGAACATTGAGGCAACATAATTCTCTTGTATCTGCAGGCCGTTAATCTAGGCCCCCGGAAAGAAGATACAAAACCAAAACCGAAGCCTTCCTTGGGCTGAAAGCACTCAGATTCCAACAGTACTCTTCATCACTTAATGTCAGAGACATACAATTCTAAACAAGAGTAACTCTCCCTTCACATGAATAACATTGGCCCACATCAAAGTATAAAAGATCTTCTTGATAGACAAACTTGACCCATTGTACTTCAGGATGTAGGTTATAACTCTGAGTCTTTCATTTCTATCTATTAATAGGCTTTCTCTGTTTTGTTTTTCTTAGTGAATGAAGTTTAGGGTTTATGAAGTTTGACTACCCTTTTAAAGAGCCACCACTAAATTTGGTTTTGTTATTTATGTTTCTAGTTTATTTATTTTTGCTTCATTTTTGTTTTAATTCCTGTTTCTATTTTGTTTAGTTTGTTCTTTTTCTAGTTTTTGCAGGTGAGCAAGATTGAAGGTGTTTTGTTCTTTTTAATTTCTATCTGGGGACTTATTTTGCTGTGAATTTTCTTCTAAATGCCACTTTTGCTGCATCTCATAGGATCAGATAGTGTGTCACATCATTTTAGTTGGTTACCAAAAATTTATTTCTTTTTATCCTTTGAATTTTTTGTTGATGCAAGAGTTATTAAGCAGCAGATTATTTATATTTGAACTTAGTTCATTTTTCTTTTTGAGGTTGATGTCTAAATTCATACTTTGAGAAAGGAGAGAGTAAAGTGAAAATCATCTGCACGCAGGCAGAGGGGGAGTGGGAGGGGGGTGTGCTGGGGTTCTTGGTGGTAGACCATGTGCACTGGTGAAGGGACAGGTGTGTGATGATTGTATGACTGAGGCTTGATCCTGGAAGCCCTGTAACTGTTCTCATGGTAACTCAATTTAAAAGAATAAATAAATAAATAAATAAATAAATAAATAAATAAATAAATAAATAAGTTCATACTTTGAAAATCAGAAAATATACTGAATATAATTTTAATCTTCATATATTTGTTGAGGCTTTTCTGTGTCCCTGTATGCAGTCTATTTTGAAAATATATTGTGTATAATTGAGGAGTACATATATTTATTTCTTTGGGATCAAATTTATGAAAATTTCTGTTAATTATTAATAATTATTAATAATTAATAGTGATTATAATAATTAATAATTTTTAATGATTTAAAATTTCTGTTAATTGCTTTTGATCAGTTGCTTCACTTAAAGCTATTATTTCCTTGCTAACTTTCTGTGTGGATGATCTGTTGATATGAGAGATATATATGAGACCCATAATTATTATTGGCTTTCTATCAGTAACATGCTTTATTAATAATAAAATTGTTTTATTAATAATATGCTTTATTAATGGCAACATGGTTTATTAATGATTGTTAATAGATCCATTAATAGTTATATTTTGTATATTTTTGTATCTCCTTTGGTATATATAAATATAATTTATTATTGGTATATATTATAAATTATAAATGCTAGAGTGCGTACAGCGGTAGGGCGTTTGCCTTGCACACGGCCAACCTGGGTTCAATTCCTCCGTCCCTCTCAGAAAGCCCAGCAAGTTACTGAGAGTATCCCACCCACACGGCAGAGCCTAGTAAGCTCCCTGTGGCATATTTGATATGCCAAAAACAATAACAACAAGTCTCACAATGGAGACATTACTGGTGCCCGCTCGAGCAAATCTATGAACAATGGGATGACAGTGCTGCAGATATATTATAAATATATAGTACATATTTCATAATATATTTTATTTTTATGTCACATATTTTATATATTATAACATAATTGCATTCTATGTATAACTATATAAGATATATTATTAATAGATCTATTAATAGTTTAATGTATTTTGGTATATCTGTTTATGATACAGAAATACAAATGACAGTTACATTTTCTTTCTCTCTCTTTATTTTTTTTATTTTTGGGCCTCACTCAGGTTTCTTCTGACTCTGTACTTAGGGATCATTCCTGGCAGTGCTTATTGGACTACATGGGATTCTGGGGCTCAAACCCTGGTCAGCCACGTGCAAGGCAAACACCCTACCCACTGTACTATTGCTTCAGCCCCAGTTACATTTTCTTTATAAATTGCCCCCTTGATTATTATATGGTACCTGATCTTGTCTTTTATTACCTTTAATTGATCAAAAGTTTATTTGATCAGAAATGAGAACAGCAGTTCGTGCCTTTTTCTACTTAGTTGACTCAGATTACTCTATTACCAGCATCTTGTTAGCAGTTTTTGTTTCTCTTTGGTCTAATATATGTTATTGTAATTATTAGAGCTGCCTCCTACCTTTTTACTTATCTAGACACTCTGAATTTTTAATTGGTAAATTTAATCCATTTGTATTTATAGGAATATTTATATGTGGGGCCTTATTAGTGCCATTCTGATTTCTTTTTTCAGAGAATTTTTATCTGCATTGTATGGAATTTTTCCTAGTGATTCTCCCAATTTCTTTATTTTTTCTCCTCAGTGTCTAGCTTCCAGTTTTGTTTTGTAGTTACCCTGAGGATTGTACCAAATCTCCACTATTTGTAATAATCTTTTTAATGATGTTTTATACTGATAATCATTTTGCTATACAGGTTTTTGTCCCTTAAGTACCTTTAACTTTTTTTCTATTCTTATTCTTGTGTTTATTTCTCATTCTGTATTAGTTTGGAGCAGGCCTTGCAGTAATAAACTCCCATTAGTGTTTGCTTATCAAGGAAAACATTTATTTTGCCATCATATTTAAATGATGATTTTTGCAGGGCTAGAATATTCCTAACTGGCAGTCATCTTTTAACAGATATAGATTTGTGTTCTGTCAGCTTCTGGGACGTGTGTTTTTTCTGTCTCTCTTCTTCTTCAGCATTTATGCACCCCAACCACCCACCTTTGGGACACCAATCAGTTTTCCTTGATTTCACCTTATGAGTCTGATATTTCTCATGATGTTACTTCACTTTTTTTGTTACTTCTCTTCTTTTGAATCATTACTGTAATTTTAGTTCTTCAGTTTACTAATTCTTGCCTATGCAAAATCGAGCCTGCTCATTATGCTTTCTACTGTGGATTTTATTTCATTCATTGTGCTTTTTAGTACCAATATCTCTTTAATTATTTTATTGCTCCTTTTTTCTTTTTCTGGTGAATTCCCACTGTTCCAGTATTGATTTCTCATACCATGGACCTGTATTTCTGTTTCATCGAGCTTCTCTAATTTTGTTGCTTCATTTTCACGGCTCTTCTAATTTCTTTAGCTGTTATGTCTTACAGTTCTGTGCCTTTAAGTTTGATCTCTGGAAAGCTGTTGTTTTCTTTAAGGATTTCTACTTTATTATTTGTTGCTTGAGGTCACAGCCAGCAGTACTGGGTGGCTACTCCTGGCTCAGTGCTCAATATTTTTTTTATTTGCTATTTACACTAATTTGTGGGGTGGATCATTGGATCATACCCAGCTGTACTCAAGGTTTACTGCTTACTGCTTCCATGCTTAGGAACCACTCCTGGCAGTGACAGGATTGTATGAAATACTGGGGATATGAGGTGCTGGGGATCAAACCAGGGTTGGCATGTGCAAGGCAAAGCCCTTTTCCCAAGCCCTTTGAACTCTGTCTCCTCATTTGCTTTTTGGCTGTGGGGATGGGGGGAGGGGGGCAGGGGGCGGTGTGCTTTTAGTTTTTAATTATTTTCTTCTAAAATTTTCACACTGGATGGCCTTCTTTTGTTTGACTCTGTGTCAATGTGGCTTTAGCACTGGAAGTCTCTTCTGATTATATGACCGTAGTGGAGGCGGGGGGAGGGGGGGAGAGAGAGAGAGAGAGAGAGAGAGAGAGAGAGAGAGAGAGAGAGAGAGAGAGAGAATGAGAATGAATAAGGAATCTGGTCTTTATCAAACTGGGGAGGGGTGGAGTGTCAAGGGGCCAGTCCAGGGTCCAATTTTTGTGCTGATGCAGGGCCTCTCTGCCCTTACCAAAAACCTGCATTCGGGTCTTCACCTTTGGGCCGCAATCTTTTCTGTGAATTCCCCAAATCCAGGGTGACGCACTTGGCCAAGAATTGTCAGTGGCGTCCCCGGCTCTCCTGAACACCAAAACAGTGTGAGTGGAAGAAGACTCAGGTACCTGTGCTGCCACCAGCCTAACTCACCAAGAATCAGTGTTAGGTTCCAATCCTCCTGTCTCCGACCCCAGAGCACTCCACCCGCTTCTGAGCTCACAGATGTTAGACACTGTGTATTGTCACTGGTCTCTGCCCTCCCCCAGTGCGGGTTGGTCCATAGCACCAGCTAGTACTGCAGCCGTGAGCGCCTTTCCCTCGCCTAATTCCTCCAGCCTTTTGCAGAGAGCCACCAACATTTCAGATCTGCACCTGGGTCTCTCAGGCAGAGCAGGCTGAACTGATAAGGCATCCCTGTAGGTTATAGGTGGGTTTTGTTTGTGCTTTGGGGGAGGAGAGTTCTGACTGTTCCCTGCTGAGCCTCACCTGTGATGCCCTGCAATGTATGTTCTGATATACCATGGAGCCTCTATCCTCCATGATCAATAACTGTATATACTCTACGTAGTTCTTTGTGAATTCCTCAGTTCTTTTTGTCTTTTCTACTGTGTCTGGTCTAGAATTTTTGGTCTGCTATGATTTTCTATTTTAGTTAACACAGTTTCATTTCCAAGAATTTTTGTTGTGCTTTTCCTGTATTATTGGGTTTTTTCTTTTAATTTCATTTTATGGTATCCTTTTCTTCTTTACAAACATTGTTTCTTATTTTCTATGACCCTTAAATCATTTCATTGTTTTTATTGTGGTTAATTGGCGTTATCTCATTATTTTAGTTTCAGGTCACAGCATAATGATTCAGTATTTATTTATATTAAAAGATGACCATCATAAGTCTTAGCATGCATATGTGGTTACAAAAATTCTTTTTGCTAAGGATTTTTAATTGCCTCTTAGCAGTTTTAAATATTCAGTTATTATTAACTGTAATCATCGTGCTGTATATTGAATTTTTATGACTTTAGTATGTTGTAGCTAGTAGTTTGTACCTGTTGGTCCATATCACCCCTTTGCCTACCCACCTATCCCTACCCTCTGAAAACCACCAATATGTTTTCTGTATTTATGAAGAGTTTTTTGACTTTTGTTTACTTTGTTTAAGATTCTACATGAGAATGCGATTATTTGGTAGTTGTATTTGTTTTTTTCTTTATTACTAATTTCACTTAATATAATAAAACAGACTCTACCCTTGTTGCCACAAATGAAAAGATTTTCTTTTTCCTAATGGTCCATTGTATCTATCCCCTTGTCTGGATATACATGCACTTATATTCAAGTTATCACATGTACTTACACATACACATATCAAATCACATTTTCTTTTTCCACTTATTCAGAAGTAGATGCTTAGGTTACTTCCTTACCAACTGGGGGAGGACATGGCCAGTAGTCCCCAGGGGCCATGCCTGTCATTAGGCCAAAACTCCCTCTGGTAGTGCATGAGGCCTTGTGTCGTCCTGTGACTCAAACCATTGCCATGCCAGCAACTGCATGCAAGGCAAGTGCCTTGATTTCAGTTCTATATCTCCAGGCCCTGTTTCCTTATCTAGACTATTGTAAATAATGCTGCAGTGAAAAAAAATTTAATAAGTAGGGCACAAAAAAAGGATAATGGTCCTACAATGAGATGTAAATATCTTTTTGAATTGGTGCTTTCATTTTCTTTGAATAAATACTAAGAAATGAAATTGCTGAATCATATACATTATTTTTTTTCAGGTATAGAGAATAATTACTCAATATCTATATTTTTTTAATTTTTAGAGAATTACAAAGCTGTTCATGATTGGATTTCAGTCATACAGTATTCCAATGCTCCACCATTATACTTTTCCCAGCACCATTGTTCCCAGGTTCCCACCACCACCCAACCCCCACCCACTACCTGCCTCTGTGGCGGTTGCCTCTCTCTCTCTCTCTCACTCTGATGATCCAAGGTTGTCTTCATGCAAGGGAAGCACCTTAACCCCTGTGTTATCTCTGCCCCAGTTAGTTCTGGTCTAAATTTTTAGAGACATCTATCCTAATTTCTATAGTTGCTATACCGATTTGCATACCCACAGAGTAAAATTTTACTTCTGTTTCTCTGGATTCTAAGATTTTAGTAAGAGTGAAGAATTCTGAGTTTAAGTGCATATGATTTTTTTTGCTTCTACATGAAATTGTTAGAATATCTGGTCAAAAAATGCTTGTGGCTTGAGAAAAGTGTGGTAAATCAAAACTGGTACTTGATGTAATAATTAGGTTTAAGGGTTTGGGGGTTTTTTTGGTGCTATTTTAATGGAAAAGTTCTATTAATTTCTTTTTCTGATAGTTTATTCTTGTTTAGAAGTCCAGCCAATTTTCCTATCATATCAGCTCTTATAAGTTTAATTCATTTTGTAGTTCATCCCATTTGTGGTGTTATTTATATATGAGAGCATGACACGCACAGGAACAATTTTAGTCCTGTTTGGCTGCCTTGGTTTCTTTTTCTTTCACAACAACTCTGACTGTGTCTTTGAACACTATGTTGAGTAAAAGTACAAAAATGACTACCTTTGTTTATTCTTGATTTTAAAAGAAAATCTTTCATCTATTCATTTTTAACTATGATATTATCTGTTGATTTTTATATTGGGATACATTCCCTCTCTACATTTTGGTGAGTTTGGTTTTTTTTTATCCTTAACAGGTGCTGTATTTCACCATTTTTTTCTGCTTTTCTATTCAATATGATCAAGTTATTTTTATCCTTTTGTTAACATTAAATTTAACATTGACTGATTGATGGTTCAAACATCCTTAAATTTCTGGAATAAATCTCAATTTGTGGTTCATGATGCTTTTAATGTATTATTGAATTTAGTTGGCTAATAACTCATTGAGAATTTTTGCTTTTATGTTCATCAGGACTATTGAACTGCAGTTTTCTTTTATTCCTGAGTTTTTGGTGTGGGAGGGGAAATACCAGCAGTGCTCAGGGCCATTCCCAGCAGAGCCAGAGGAACGTGTGGTTTGGGAGATTTTTGCACACTGGAGGCACAGTCTTCATTGTCGTGCCCACGAACTGCTTATAGTGCTCGCACATGTATGTTCGCTGGAGATTGTGCTCCTTACTGTGGCACATAGACACATTTAGTTGCAGTGCTTGCTAAGGTTACACATGTTAGTTGCACACCATTACTACATGAGAGATTTGAGAAAACACAAGTGATGGGACCATGTTTGGCACATGTGCATGGCACCAGGGGATCAAACTCATGACCTGACACTTGCAGAGATTTTGCTTTCTTTTTCTCTTCTCCTCTTTTTTCTTTGGGGGGTGGAAGGGGTAGGGGAGCACAAAACCAGTAAATCTCTTGGAGGGCCCGACAAGCTACCGAGAGTATCCCACCTGCATAGCAAGCCTGGCAAGCTACCCTTGGTGTACTCGATATGCCAAAGACAGTAACAATGATGGGTCTCATTCCCCTCACCCTGAACCTCCAATGTGCCACAGTTGGGAAGGACGAGTATAAAAGAGGCTGCTAAAATCTCAGGGGGGGGACGAATGGAGACGTTACTGACACCCACTCGAATAAATCGGATGAACAACGGGATGACAGTGATACAGTGATATGTTTTAGAAATTAGATGCAAACCTAACCAAAAGTGAAACTTCTTTTTAAAAGTCTCTTTCTGCTTATCCTAGTCATTAAGTCACTAGGTGACTTTTAGGCTAAGTATTTTTTTGACTGCTTTCTCTAGCTCTTGGGGTTATAACCTTTTACTGTAGGAGCTTCCTTAAGGCTCTTTTCACAGTTTGGGGAACACACCTGAGTGAAGAATTCATGCATGGACTGACTGATGTCTTTCCAGGGCTCCATCCATGTTCCTTACCTGCATTAGTATCGCGTGGAGCTTCTGACTCTTACCAGACCTCGAGCCAAACAAGTTGCCCCGTCAGCCTTGCTTACTATTTTGTATTCTGTACATGAAGATTTTGTTTTTAGCATGTTATATTTTTTTCTGTATACTTGGTCTATAATTACAAAGTATTTGTAACAGAGAAGTCTATGATATGTTTATTCCCATTTTCTTTACTAGAAATTCTAGCAATTTTATTTTCAGATAATAGTTTGGAAATTTGGGATACAAATGTTTATCACATCTGTCATCTTTGCTTTATATATATTACACATACATATATATACCCTACCATCTTGTTCAGTTCAAAGATCTGGTATATCAAAACAAGAATAAAATATCAATTTATATTCCAGAAACATGAATTCTAGATTCAGATGGAATGAGTTCTAACAATGGTATTTGTATTTATTTCCTGTGTGACTCCTTGTGAAGTACTTTGTTTCTTCATTTTGTATTTATGAATCTGTATCTGATTTATAGGCTTCTCTAAAGAATTAACTGTGGTGGGGGGGTCAGAAAATTGGCCTAAAGAATGAAGCACATGCCTTGACCGTTGACCTTTGGGAGCCCCGATTTAGTCTTTGACTCTGTATGGTCCCCCGGGAGCAACACCTAGAACTGCTCTAGGACTATCCCCCAAACAACAGGGTGTGTGACCTAAAAGAAGGGTGGCTGGGTCAGAGAAATATTGTAGACTTAAGATGCTCACCTTGTATTCTGCTGCCCCAGTTCGCTCCCCACATAGATAGGATCTGATTCTCTGAGCACTTCTCACAGTGAGCCTTGCACATAGACTGGGAAAAATCCTGAGCCATCAAATGTGGCCGTGTGCCACAGAAAGACTTTTAAGTGTGGCTGTTCAGTGGTTGAGAACTTGATTTACATGTGTGAAGGTCCTGGGTTCTCTCTTCTGCACTGCAAACAGATGAAAATGAATTTTGATGATTTCTAAAACATTAGCATAATATGTTATGCTAACTCATAATTAGCCTTCAGTGAATGTTAGCTACTATTTATACAATAGAGCTTCATGATAGGCACATTAGAAAAGTCACCTGCAAGTGTTTTCTTTTGAGAAATATATGTAGCATAAAATTGTATTTTAGGTAGTTACTCCACCATATGTGATTAAGTATATATTCTAGCATACATGATTTTGAAATAAAATGTTAGTGGGATTGTTAAATGCCTCACGCTATATTTTTAATGACGTATAGATGGGTAAATTATTGTCGAAGGTAATTTTGACTACTGTATGTTTTTCTTAATTGTGCAATAATAGGAAGCCATTTGGCTTCAAATTCAGAAATATTGGCCTTTCAGTTGGGCCAATTTCTGGAAGGGTCTTAACCAGTCACCTCATTTCTCTGGACCTTTCTTTTTCCATAAAGCAGTAATGCCTATGCTGCAGAGTGTTTGTAAAGATTAAATTTTTACAAAAGCTATGTGAATGCAATGTGTAATCCATAAATCACTCTAGGAATATAAACTGAGATTGCTTTTCTTCGTTATAGCAGTTCTATTGCTCTCATATAAGCCTGAACTTGGGAAGTTTGATCTCCTTGCAGAAAATTCTTCTGAACTTTTTGCATAAGGGAAAGCTCACAATGAGGAATTTATGAAGAATGATTTTCAGGGGATGACAGGGAAGATACATTATCTAGCATTTGTATTTGACAGTTTAGCTGCTGAGACCAAAGTTTTAGAATCCTTTGCTCTTTCAAATAATGTTTACAATATTTAGCTCTGAGCAATTTGAAGCAGAAATAAAGGAATCCTAATTTTAGTTCTGAAGGCAGTTTAGCAGACATTTTCTTCCCTATTCATATAAACTTATTGTGTACCTTTGCTGGAATATGTTGAACAAATCTAAGAACTAAGCTGTTTATCCTTAGTTGATGGCTCTATTTTAAGTTATAAGAAATGTGTTTCCTTTCTGTGCTCTCAGTACAGTTTTCTTTTCTTGATCCAGACTTCAAATGTAGCAAAAACTATTCTATGTGGAACATATTTTGCTCTTGCTAGAGCAGGACAAAACTTAATTGAATTGCTATTCTTGGGGAACAAATCAAAGCTTAGTACATCGACTTATAGGCCCACTCTGCTGCCTTTAACCCTTTCATACTAAAAATTATTTATTCATTGTCTTACTTTGCCCTTTCTCATGATCTGCCTCCTGCATCACCCCATTCTGATTCAAGTTATTTCCAATTTCTTAATTATCGTTCCCATATTTATTATATACACAAGTAACTATAAGTAATGATACTGATATTTTCTCTTTTTTTCACACAAAGGCCAACATACCATGTGTGTTTACAGATACACACATGCGTGCAAACGCGCACACACGCACATGAGCGCATACACACATGTGCACATGCACATTGTTTTGTCAGAGATTTTGTGTTTATTCTATTTTGGTTTGGGGCCCATACCAAGCAGTGCTTAAGTCTTATTCCTGGCTGTGCGTGGGGACCATACACAGTGCAAGGGATTGAACCAGGTTGGCCACATGCAAGGCAAGAGCCCAAATCCCTGCACTGTTTCTATAGCCCAAGATGGATATTTGTACTTTGCTTTTTATTTCTGAGCATTTGTCATCATCATCATCATCATCATCATCATCATGCCATTGATCGTCGATTTTCTTGAGCTGTCTCAGTAACATCTCCATTCGTCCTAGCCCTAAGATTTTAGAAGCCTCTCTTACTCGTCCTTCCCAACGACGCCACATTGGAAGCTCTTTCAGGGTCAGGGGAATGAGACCCAGCCTTGTTACTGGTTTTGGCATATGAATACACAGTGAGGAGTTTGCGAGGCTCTCCCATGTGGGCAGGAAACTCTCAGTAGCTTGCCAGGTTCTCCCAGAGGGAGAAGTTGACTATAAGATGCTTCTGGGAGCTTGGTTTTATAGTCTCTGGATGTTGGCCTTGTTGGGATTACATGGCATCGAGGGCAGTCCCTGGATGTGACCGCCTAACTACTGGAAAATGGAAAATCTGGGTGGAAGAGGCCCAGTCCCGATCCGACCAGGCTTGGAGGTCTCAGCCCCGGGTCCCACACACCTGGGGTCCTCTGCCGGTACATTAGTGGGTGTGGCTCATCCAAATGTGTGGAGAGAGGCCTTGAGCATGGCTGTGGCTAGGCTCTGGAGGTCTTTGGCTGGGGGAGCTCTAGAGGTCTTTGGCTGGAGGAGCTCTGTCTTCCCGGGGGCCCCACCCCCTCCGAGGGGCCCCCAGAATGACAGCCAGGCACTCAGGCAAGAGACATTCTACGTCACTCTCTTCTGGGAACTTGGCTTTAAGTCTCTGGATGTTGGCCATTGGTGGGATTACACGGTGCCAAGCATTTGTCTTGAAGTCATTATCAGTTTATAGAGAACTTACCTACTCTTGTTTAAAGCTTTGTTGTATGCCATTGGAAGTATGTTGCTGTAATTTTTTATGGGGAAGGAAATGGCTTTGGGCCACACCTGGTGGTGCTCAGGTAATATCCAGGCTCTGTGCTTGGACATTGCTCCCATTAATCATTGAGGGGACAAGTGGTGTTTGGTATTAAATTGGGGTTAGCCTCCTGCACCCCAGTACTACCTGTTTCTGCAGCTCTGCTGCCATTTTATTTATTCTCTCATGAGGGAACATGAGTTTATTTTGTATCTTTTTCCCATTTAAGCACAGGTACAGAGAAAAACTTTGAAGATTATCATCGTGTACATTTGTAGATAGCTATGGGATAAAAAATAGAATTGCTAGTCAAAAAGTAAATATTTTTGGATTCTTTATTGTTTCAACAACACTGACACAACAGATAATGGGACCTTGAAAATGGAGTATGTTACTGGAATTGTGCAAATAGGTCCAGATTTTATCTGGGCTCCATTTTTCCTCACCATGTTGCTTTGGACAAATCACTCTCCTTTAATGGGCCTTCATCATGCTCTTCTATAAAAATTAGATACTAGTTTCTATATCAATTGGGCGATTAGAGAGATAAATTATGGTAATTGTTAGCTCTGCCCATCTTAATGAGTTATGATTTTAACTTGTACGTGGCCACAAGCTAATTATCTGGTACTCTCACTTACTTTAAAAAAAAAAATTATCATGCGGTAACACTTTTTCTTACAATGGACTGTTCTCTACACTTTGATATGTGCAAAAATTTGCATGACTACTTCCATGATCAGGAAACAAAATAGTAAATGCATTTTTAATTTTGATAGTGGTTACACTGTTTTTCTCTATAAAGGTTGTATAACCTCATTAGACTCTCCCCAGCAATATGAGTTTTTCACTGCCTTGGCCAATGGCACGGTTGATTGTTTGTTTTCTGTGATTGTTTGTTAGATCATTCCTCATGCAGAACGTACGCAGTCAGCTAGGGCCGCAGCAGCTGTCTCGTCGTTCCTTCCTTGATTAAAGTTGCTTAAGCCTGAAATCTGAAGCTTAAAAATGAAAGTAAATACTAAACAGAGACCTCATATTTTAATCACATTATATGGCAGCTACTTTTCCCATCTGCTCTGGAAACAAATAGCACAGTTTACAGCACTGTCACTCTGAATAACTGAGGGATAACTAAGGGAAAGCAGAAAAAGGAGTTTAGCTCACAGATACATCTTGGGGATGGGACTGTTCTTCACAAAATGCTCACAATTTCAAGTGCAGATGAAACTTCTCTCTTCTTTCTTGCCTCCAACCCCATGACTAAGCATTTAGGAATGAAAGCATGATTAAGAAGATCTTACTACTTTGTATTTCCATTTGTAAATTTACTAAAAGAAAACATTAGTAGTTGTGATATAAGAAAATTGGACTGAAATGTTTGAGCCATTCTCTTTCTTATCAATGTACATCAGTCACACATAACCAAAATAACATTCCTTTCTACTAGGTTGCAGTCAACTTGCCTATAGACTGAAGTCGGCCAGCCAACTTATATAATTAGTGTTACATAAACTTTGAAATTTTGCATTAACATCTGAATGTCTCTTGAATATCAGTATCCTGCTCACAATTGTCCATACTACGCATATCAACTGTTGACCCACTGGAATTTTCTACATTTTTATGCCTGGACCTTTGTTTATTTTCTTTCCTACTTATCTTCAGAATCCTGTGTAATTCAAGATTAAATTCAAGGTTTGAATAAGTTTCAAAATCAGCAGAGAATTCTTTTTCTATTACCAATATTTTCAAATTTTCATACAGTATTTAGTAATATTTCAGTTAAAGAGCGTATACTTATTATGATGAAATAATTTATTCTTATAAAAATGAAATGTGAAATTTGATTTAATGATTGGGCTACTTGACAGATTTCTTTTCCTCCTTGAAATAAATGAACATAATTTTATATCATCTTGGAAAACTACCATTGATTTTTATCTTCTTCCAAATGATTCTTGCTTTTTTTTCATGTGATAGATTGATTATTCCATGTCTGTGTCATATGATTTTTAGTAAATGTATTTAAAATTTTTTAGTGGCAGAGAAATGCTAAAGCAAGGTTAATTAGAAATATGATCATATTTCTTAAATATTTTGATCCGTGGGATGATGAGCTGACTTACCATATAGCTTCTCATTGATTTTAATCTTCCACACGTTGCAGACCTGTTTGTTTAGGTGAGCTTTAATCACGCAATCACCCAACATCTTACACTGTCTGCACTGTATCTCTTAGGTGTCAACAATGGATAACAGACACTGCTGGGTTTTTTTTTGGGGGGGCGGGGGTTGGGGTTTGGTTATACACAGCAATGCTCAGTGATTATACTCCTGACTCTGCACTTAGGAGTCAATCCTAGTGATGTTCGGGTATCATATGGGATGCTGGGGATTGAATTCAGGTCAGCCGCTTGCAAGTCAAGTCCCCTACCCACTATACTATTTCTCTAGCCCCAGACATTGCTTTCTTTTTTAACATATACCAGAGCTATGAAATAGTTTGTTTATAAGCTTATTTAATTAAGATTCGCATATTTGTTTAAAATAAATTTATATAATAGAGGGGCCCAAGTGGTACTACAGTAGGTAGGACCCTTGCCTTGAATACAGTCGACCTGGGTTCAATCCTTGGCATCCTATATGGTCCCACAAGCACCAACAGAAGTAAGTCCTGAATGTAGAGCTAGGAGTAACCCCTGAGCACTGCCGGGTGTGGCCCAAAAAGGAAATAAATATATAGAACTTGTCTGGTTTGGTTGCGTTCTTTGGAGAGTTGCAGGGCATACCCGGCAGTATTCAGGCGTCACTCTGGCTCTGTTCAGAGTTCCTTCCCAACAGTGCTTGGGGGACTGTGTGGTACTGGGGACCAAACCCAGCCTCGTGCATGCAAAGCATGTGCTCGATTTTTGGAGCTGTCTCTCCAGCCCAGAATTCATCTTTATCATTTATTTATTCATCTTATTCATTTATTTGTTTTGGGTCTCCTAAGTGATGCATCAAATGCCCAGAAGCCCCTCGTGGTGATTCTCAGCAAACCAGGCCAGTGTGTCAGTGCAAGAACCCAGGGATATGGAGTTGTTCAGGCTCTGGTGCCTCCTTCCCTGGGTCACCCAGGGCCACTCACAGCAGTGCTTGGGGCTTCAGGACTGGACCTGGTGATGCTCTGGGAATCATAGGGCGCCTGGGATTTTACCAGGGTTGGCCATATGCAAAGTAAACAGTTTAATCCCTGTACACTTCTCTTACTCCTGTATTCATTTTTAAGAATCCAAATTCCTTTCATGGCTTATTCTGTATCATTGTTGCTGTTATCCAGAAAACTTGGCAGCTGGACAAGAATTATCATGAAACAGAAACTATTTATGGTGAACACTGAGCACTTGGAGTTGGAAAAGGAGAATTTAGTAAGACTTTATTGGAAAAGGAATTGAACTAAAGCTAATACTAGTTATAATTGTTTAACACTGCAAATATTAAAGAATAAGTGGAATTTTATTTTCTTTTGTACTTTCTGATACAAATGATGACACATTATGATTCCCTGTCTTTAATGTGTAACTTTCTAAAACTTAAAAAAAAAATTGTATTGGAACCAGAGAAGTGCAAGGATTAGATACTTGTCCTATGTAGAACCAACTCTGGTTTGATCCACAGATGGCCCCTTGAGCACCACCCACTGTGCTCCCTAAGAACAGCCTAGTGTGGCTAAAGCCCCCACCTCCATTTTTTTAAAAAATTTTATTGAATTACTGTGAGATAGTTACAAGCTTTCATGTTTGGGTTAAAATCTCACAATGATCAAACACGCATCCCATCCCACCAGTGTACATTTCCCACCACCAATATCCCCAATATACCCCCCTTGCCCACCCTCCCCCTGCCTCCATGGCAGATAATATTCCCCATACTCTCTCTCTACTTTTGGGCCTTATGGCTTGCAACACAGACACTGAGAGGTCATCATGTTTGGTCCGTTATCTACTTTCAGCACACATCTCCCATCCCAACTGATTCCTCCAGCCATCATTTTCTTAGTGATCCCTTCTCTATTCCATCTGCCTTCTCCCCTCTGCTCATGAAGCAGTCTTCCAGCTATGGGTCAATCCCCCTGGCCCTTGTATCCACTGTCCTTGGGTGTCAGCCTCATGTGATGTTATTCTATACTCCACAAATGAGTGCAGTCCTTCTATGTCTGTCCTCTTTCTGACTCATTTCACTTATACCTCCAATTTTTTTTAAAAAGTCGGTCATATATATTAATTTACGATGTACAGCCTTATAAATCAGTATCTGGTTATACTAAATTATATTTTTTCACTCTTTTTTTTTATTGAATCACCATGAGATCCAGTTACAAAGCTTTCATATTTGAGTTTCAGTCATACAATGATCGAACACCCATCCCTTCATCAGAACACTTTTTGCACCACCAGTGTCCCAGTATCTTCCTCCTCACCCCTCCCCCTGCCTCTGTGGCAGAAATTTCTCCTATACTCTCTCTCTACTCCACCTTCTCTCCTGATTGCTATTTTATTCTTAAGAATCTAAAGTGTACTTTTGTTTTATTTGTTCTTTTTATCTTTCATATATCAGTTCAATTGTATGGTATCTAATTTTTTATCTGATTTCTTTTTCAATACTTATTATCCTCTGTAACCATCCATTTGTTCTAAATAGCAGGATTTTCTTTCTCCATTTTTTTTAGAATTATGATTATATGCCACATCTTTTTTGTCCCATTATCTGCTGCTGAGAACTTAAGATGTTTTCATTTCTTGGTTATCCTGAACAGTGATGCCATAGAGTGCATGTATGGCATGCTTGTATCTCTTGAAATTAGTGTTCTTGCTTTCTTAAGATAATATCCACAAATGGGGTACGTAGATCATATGGAATTTGGGGGATATTTTGGTTTGGGTTTTGAGGTTTCTCACTACAGTGCTCAAGGGCTATTCCTGGCACTGTGCTCAGAAGTGATTCTTAACAGTGCTCAGGGGACCCTATGTAGCACTGGAAATTTGAACTGGTATCAGCCGTGTATAAGACAAGAGCTTACCTCATGTATTATCTCTCCAGCCCTAGAATTTTAAATTTTAATTTTCTGAGGAATGTGATCATTCATAATTTTTTCATAAGGTTTCATAAGTTTATCATAATGATGACTCCAGTTCTTCTCATCAACCCAATTTGCAAGGTTCCCTTCTCTCCAACCTGTTTCTCTCTTTGTTTAGCTCTTCTCACAGGCATGAAGGTAAAGCTCATTTTCATTTTGATTTATATTAATCATAAGCAGTCATGAACATTTAATATGCCTGTCAACTATCTGAATATTTTCCTTGAAGATTTTTCTATACAAATCTTTTGCCCATTTTTTAATTGGGGTGTTAGTGGGTTTTTTGTCTTTTTACAAGTCCATTGTATGTTGTACTTATTAACCCTTATTGGATGTATAATGTGCAGATATCTTTTCCCATTTAGTAGGGTGTCATTTTGTTTTGATGGTCATTTGTTTCACTGTGCAGAAACTTTTTAGATTGATATTGTCCCACCTGTTTATTTTTTGCTTCTATCTCTTTTGCCATCGGAACAATGTCAAAGAGGTATTGCCTATACTTTTCATTTGTATTTCCTGGTTTCAGGTCTTACATTTAAGGGTTTTTTTTTTCATTTTTAGTTATTTTTTGTGTGAGATATAAGGCAATGGTCTACTTTTATTCTTTTGCATGTAGCCATTCAGTTTTTCCATGACCATTTATTGAAGAGACTTTTTCTGGTTTCATTATATGATCTTTGCTCCTTTGCCATAAATTAATCATTTATATATACATATATACATTTAGGTTGACATTAGGCTCTCAAGTCTATGCTATTAATCTGTGTGATCCTTTTCTTGTAATAATACACGATTTTGATTACTGTCACACTATAGTGTATACTGAGGTCAAGAGTCATGATACTGGGGCTGTAGTGATAGCACAGCAGGTAGGGTGTTTGCCTTGCACTCGGCCGACCTGGGTTTGATTCCCAGCATCCCATATGGTCCCCTGACACCGCCAGGGGTAATTCCTGAGTACAGAGCCAGGAGTGGCCCCTGTGCATCGCTGGGTGTAACCTAAAAAGCAAAAAAAAAAAAAATCATGATACCTTTTTATTTTCTTTTCTCAGGATTGTTTTATTATTCATAGTCTTTTCTAGTTCTAAATGAATATTATTATTTTTGTCCTATTCATATGTATCGCCTAGCATGCTTTTAAATAGACTTTTTTTTTACAAAATTATTCAGATAGTTTATTTTTCAGTTTGCCTAAGGGTTTCTCTAGTCCTTGGATACTTGGGGACATGCTCCCTTAATTCTAATATCTGCTGATTTTTCTCCATTTCACATTTTAACTTGTCTAGCTGGCTTTATATGTGACTTAGAAAGTGTTCAAATATTCTTCATTATTCCATTATAAAAGGAATAAAGTATTCCTTTTTTCCTGTGTTGACTTTTTATAGCCATAAGGTGTATTCTGAAATAACACATACATTTGCAATATCCAATGGTTTTTAAAAAGCCAACCAACAAAACTTTTGTCATAATGATTAAAAACAGACTTTTTAATGTTGAGCAGGGAAGATCATTTGAGCAGAGCAATTAGTGGGTGACCTGTGCATTACTCATTGTTTCATGCTATGAGAACTTTTGCATGGGTGGTGAGTTTCAGATACTAATGGAAACTTCCTATTTTGTCTTAGTCTTATAGATGTGGATATGGCTTTCTGGGTGGCAGAGTTTGAACTTTCAAAGTTTAATATAGTAGCTTTCCAACCTTACATAAACTCATGAGCTATGTTATGTTTTTAAAATTCAGTCATTTAAAAATGTGTATGTGAACTTCAGACCCTCTTTTTTAAGTTGATTTATTTCTTCCAATTATTAACATGGAATTAATGCATTGCAATCACTAAACTGGACTTTCAGTGTTGATAGCAATATTAACTTAACATAAATAATATTCTGCTAGTCAAGAAGGATATTTCTCTACGTGATACATACTAGACAAAAGAACTTTGTACTAATTAACTCACCATTACATGAGTGTACATCTCTATATGAAGGAAAGAAAAATCATGATGACAAGACTAAGTGAATGCACAGGAGTACTTAACCAACCACTCACTACTGAGAGGAACTTGGTATACTTTGTCACAGACTTCTTTGTTTAAAGTGTATCTTTAAATATAAATAATACAAAAAGAAAAAGCAGAGACCTAATAAATGCTAGATGTTAATAGCTGAATAATGGCCAAATACTAGAAACACTCAGCAATAGAATTATTCTGCTCCCCGGGTCTGCAATGTGGCTGAATGGTTAAGTGCATACCTTGCATGCATGAGATCTAGGTTTGGCCCCTGGCACTGGGGGAGAAAAAAATTAAGTTCTGGTATCCATTGTTCAAAAATTATTTTGAGTAATGCCAAAACAAAAATTTCTAGTGTTGCTGTATATGCAGTAAATTCTACAATTAGAAAATAAATCTCATACTAACCTGAAGTGATTTCTCCTCCGAAATTCTAGAAACAGTATAACTTGTTCTTCTTATAAGTTGTTGACAAAAAAAAATTGGATCTAAGCATGAACAATTCTTATGTTTTCTGAAATTTATTTACATTCCACAGTTATTAACTGCTTTTTAAAAAAATGTTATTTTAATGAATCACTGTGAGATATAGTTACAGACTTAGAAACTTTTGTGATTTTGTTTCAGTCATAGACTGTTTCAGTACCCATCCCTCCACCAGTACCCATCCTCCACCACCAATGTGCCCAGTATCCCACCTGCCACCCGACCCCTTCCCACCCCCTGCCTCTGTGGCAGACACATCCCTTCTTATTTTGTCTCTCTCTTATTGAGCTTCTTTTGTGCTTAGATCCTTGTGATCAAATTATAAGCTTCTTCTCATTAAATTCTACAACTTCTACCACAATGCCTAACTACTAGCAAATCAAAATATTTATGGGTGGATACGACTCATTCAAGTCCAAGCTCTTCTGGAATTAAAAAAAAAATTGAATTTGACTCCTATTAAAGTGTGATTTAGTACTTTCACAAAACTATATAAATCTTTTATAACAAATAATAACCATTACTTTTGTTACTAATATGAGTTATTCTTATAGCTTGTGAATGGAATTTTAGGTTCTTGTTCTTAAAATGTTATAAGATGTTAATACTGCAAAAAGTGAGATGGCATATTCATGAAGGTATAGAAAATAAGTATTTTCTTACTCTATTGGTAGATTTAGATTGATCTAATACTATGTGTGTGTGAGAAAGAGAGAGAGAGAGAGAGAAAGAGAGAGAGACCTATTTTTTAGCATAATTTCTAAAGCGGTATAGAAAAAGCATATCCCTCAAAAAAAGTAACATTGCCACATTGTTTAAAATAATTAAACTTGAAAATAAATTCCTGAATGATAATAAGAAAATTACGGGGCATTAACAGCTATTGTAATGTCAATAAAGAGGTTATAATATGGATTTTTTGTTAAAACAGATAAAATTTGGGTACAATATTATTGGGGTTTTTTTTAAGCATCGGGGAGAGTCTGTAAGAAGACATAAGAATAAGAGTTAGCAGTGATTTGATTCTGAGTGGTAGATTTGTTGCCAGTGGGAGTTCCCTGGTGACTTTTATGCAGGCAGGGAGCAAGGTGTTGGCCTAGAGAAGGAAATCTGTGGCTTTCTCTATTTCCACCTCTGTCACCCTGGGAATTCCAGGGGACCTAGGACTGGAGGAAGTCTGTGGTGAGCCCCTGCACAGTATAGTCCTCAGTGCCTCACCAGCCCCATGAGGCAGCCATCAAGCTACATCTGGTTCTGCCTGGCATGTGAGTGGATCCCTGCCACCCAATTTCTCTGGCAGCTGTGGACTCAGGCTGGAGCAAGAAATCACTCCTTACTGAAAAGGTCAGTCAGTCTTAGACCTTACCCAGACCTTTTGGGTCCATCGCCTTGCTCAATAGAAAAAAAAATTCAGCCCCAACAAAAAATGAGGAGATGAACAGAAACTTCCTCAAAGAAGAAATAGAAACGACCAAAAGACACATGAAAAGAATGATCTACATCACTAGTCATCAGAGAGATACAAATCAAAATAACAATGAGATATCTCACTACAAAGACTGGCACACATCTAAAAGAGCAAGAACTGCCAGTGCTGAGGTGGATGCATTGTTGGTGGGAATACTTACTGGTCCAGCATTTTTGGAAAAAAATATGGACATTCCTCAAAAAACTAGAAACTGAGCTTCCATAAAACTCATATTACTACTGTAATACCCTGAAAGCCCAAAAAAAAACACTGCAAAAAAGCCATCTGCATGTCTATGTTCACGTCTACTGGAGCGTTATTCATAGTAGCCAGAATCTGGAACAACCTGAGTGCCTGAGAACAGACAACTGAGTAAAGTATTCCATCTACACAATGGAATACTACACAGCCACCAGGAAAAATGAAGTCATGAAATTTGCTTGTAACTATCATGCTAAGTGAAATGAGTTGGAGGAAAGGGGCAGATATAGAATGACTGCAATTTATGGGATATAGTATAACAGTATATAACAGTATAAGACTAATAGCAAGAACAGTAGAAACAAGGACCAGGAGAACTGGTCCATAGTTGGAAGCTTGTCACAAGTAGTAGAATGGTAGAGGCTGGGGGAGGGGGAGATTAGTTAGATAGAGAAAGGACCACTATAGCAATGATAGTTGGAAATGGAAATGATGCTGCATGCTGAAAGTAGATAAAGGGATAAACATGATGACCTTTCAGTACCTGTATTGAAAATCATAATGGCGGGGGGGAGGAAGTGGAGGGGACGGAGAGAGAGAGCCAGCCAGCCAGCCAGCCTTCTCTGTGTCTGTCCTGGTGCCTGTTAAATCTCTGGCCGTAGTTCCTGCATCCACAAAGCAGATGTAGGCAATAATGCTTTTAGCAGCTTTAGACCTAGTGAGAGTCACTTCTTTAAATTCCCGAAGTCCTTGCTTTTATTCTGTCCCAAGAGTGCATTACCTGGGGAGACGAAAAGATCTAGGGGGCCCCCTAATTTCCTGCCTGCCTGTTTCAAAACTATTTCTTAAACTGATTTGTAATTTCTAGTAATCTGTACAGGGCATGTTTTATTTTAAGAATGATAATAACAGGCTGCCTTTGTGGGGAGGAGGGGTAGAACTCCCAAGCAGAACTCAGAAGCACCCAGGACTATCCGAGGCAGTGCCTGGCCAGCTGGGCCAGGTGGCTTTCTGGTTCAGCCAGGTGAGGTGGTACAAGGGGCCGTGTGGGTTTGGGGGGTGCACTCTCGACCCAAACCATATAAGGCTTGGATCCTCAATTATAGAGCTATCACCCTGGCCCAAGGCAGTGCTTTAAATAAGGTTTTATAGAGTATCTTGGGCTGGAGCGATAGCACAGTGGTTGGGCATTCGCCTTTCACGCGGCCGACCCATGTTCGATTCCTCCGCCCCTCTTGGAGAGCCCGGCAAGCTACCGAGAGTATGGAGCTGCATGGCAGAGCCTGGCAAGCTACCCATGCATATTGGATATGCCAAAAACAGTAACAATAATTCTCTCAATGAGAGACGTTACCAGTTCCCCACTCGAACAAATCGATGAGCAACGGGATGACAGTGACAAGTAATAATCTTGCCTTATTACTTTTTTTAATAAAAATAAAATATTCTTTTATTTAAAAATAATAATAAAATAAAACAAGGTTTTAATTTAAAAAAAAATACTTAAATCATCTCTTTGGGGAAAGACATACATTGAAAAAAAGAGAAAAAGAAAGAGAACTCTCCTTTTTAACCGTATTTCAGAACTTAAATGTGAAACAGCAGTTCTGGTATTACTGTGAAATTCTGAGCACCCGATCCAATGCATTCACGTTGCTATGACTCCTCCTGTGAAGGAGGCCTCACTGCAAACCCTTGTCCCCTTCACAGGAGAACAGGGCCAGGGATCCGTCCCCTGGGCTCGGCAGACACTGATCTGAAAACCTTTGTATTTCAGTGTGGCAGCTTCAAATTCCTGCCTTGCATCCATATTTGCACTTCACTTCCATGTTTTGAACTTGGATGGCCTCACTTAGTTTGGGTCTAGTCATGCATACCGAGTCCTACCCTCATGTGAAGTACCAAAGTCAACCTTTTACTCCTGCTTGAGACACATTACTCGTGGGTCTCTTGGCACGGATAGAACCCTAGTGGGCTGTATATAAGGCAAGTGCCTTACCCACTCTACCCACTGGCCTGGGGCCTTTAACATGTAACAGCAATCTTGACCTATAAATCATAATACCACACAGTTTACCCAATAATTCATAATACCACACAACATACCCATTTAAAGTACATAATTCGAGTTCAGTCCTATACTATTCCTCACCTGCCGGGGAGTTTCTCTCTCTTCTACTTACCAATAAACTTTTCTATTTGGAGCAATAGCAGAGCGGGTAGGACATTGCTTTGCCACCGGCTGACCCGGGTTCGATTCCTCCGTCCTCTCAGAGAGTCAGGCAAGCTACCGAGAGTATCTCACCCGCACAGCAGAGCCTGGCAAGTTCCCCGTGGCATATCCAACATACTGAAAACAGTAACAAGTCTCTCAGTGGAGACGTTACTGGTGCCCACTCAGCAAATGGATGAACAACAGGATGACAATGCTACAGTGTTATTTTCAAAGAATAAAATAAGGGGCTGGAGCGATAGCACAGTGGGTAGGGCATTTGCCTTGCACGCAGCCGACCCGGGTTCGAATCCCAGCATCCCATATGGTCCCCTGAGCACCGCCAGGAGTAATTCCTGAGTGTAGAACCAGGAGTAACCCCTGCACATCGCCAGGTGTGACCCAAAAAAGAAAAAAAAAGAATAAAATAAAAAATAAAGTATATTAATGCCTATTTTTAGAGTAGTTACACTGTCGTAAGCTTCACTCTAGCCAATCAGAGCATTGGCTTGAAGACCCTGTCTCCATCTGCAGCAGCACCTCACTTCTTCCAAAGTTGTGTCCCCCACCTTGTCCCGTTTTAGACAATGACCGATCTGATATTTGTTTCGATAGATTTTTCTTCTTCGAGATATTTCTTAGAGGTGGATTCCTGCAGCATAAGCTCTTCTAGAGCGGGCTTTTTTCACAGCATAGTGTTCTAAGTGCCCATCCACTGTGTAGCTTATATCAACTCTTACTTCATTGCTTTTGGGTTTGAAATTCAAGTAATTGAATTGCTAAGTCATATTTCATTTATGAATATACTAATGTTATTTATCCATTCATCAGTGGGTGAACATTTAGATAATTTCTTTCAGCTATTATGAATAATGCTACTATGAACATTTGTGTACACATTTTGGGATGAACATATGTTTTTGTTGCTTTTCAGTGTATAAGTAGGCATGAAATTATTGGATCATATGGTATCTCTATATTTAACATTTTAGTAAATGCTGGGCTGTTTTCCAAAGCGAATGCCCCATTTCACATTGTACCATCAGTATATAAGGGTTTCAGTTTCTTCAGGTCTTTGACAGTACTTCCTTAGTTGTCATATTTTAATGGATATAGAATGGTACCTGGTTTTGGTGTTGATATATAGTGGTTCTGGTTTTTTTTTGGGGGGGAGGGGGAGGCACATCCAGCAATATCCAAGGTTTACTCCTGGCTCAATGTAAGGGGTCCCTCCCCACAGTGTTTGGTGGGCCACAAGATTAAGGGATTGAACTCCAAAACTCACTACCACCTGTGATGGCATATCCAGGCCCCATGGAGTATTTTCCAGGCCAAATTTGAAGTTTATTGTGAATCTAGAAGAAATGTTCAGCTGTCCCTGGCAAATGTCCTCATTTCTTGATTATTTTTCTTGTTTAATAATTCTTACCTAGTTGCTTCCTAGTGTTCACTGATGCAGCCAATCATTTAGCTTTTTCTCTCCTGTGTTGGCTGCCCTGTCTTGCTCACCAAGAAAACCGCTTTGGTTTCAAATCAGGCTTCAGCTTAACTTCTCAGTATTCAATTCTAAATAAACTCAGCTCTGAGGGAGAGAACTTTGAAGCTCTGTTTTCCTGGTTTGCCACCCTTTGGGCAAGGTCTGTAAGCCACTGCCCTGAATCTATCTATCGGCAGAGCTGTGTTGGTGCCTTACTTTTCTTGGAATGACACCCTGTTTTATAAACAGGACAATGATTTTGATGTCTTTTTTGTTTGCTTGGGGTCACACCCATTGGTGCTCAGGATTACTCCAGGCTCTGCTATCAGGGATCACTCCTGGCTGTGCCTAGGATCAAATACAGGTAAGTCCTGTGCAAGGCTCCTACCCATGTACTGGTCCCAACCTTTGATTGTCTTAAATCTCTCTCCTCTCCTAGGACTGAACTGTGGCAAGGATGTTTTGAACCTCAGTTTTCTCAGCCTGCCTTACCTATAATAAAACTTTCGTTGCTTCAAATGAGGATGGCATATTGGAAGGGAATCTCTGTCTTTTCAGATGTTCTTGCTAAAATTCACTTAGCCTATTGGTGGGACCGTGAAAAATACTGGTAGCTTGCTCCTCTTGGAAGATACTGTAGCCTTTGACTGGTTGCTAAAGAACCAGAGAACCCTGTCTTCTTGGCCAAGCCTTTCCTGAGTGGAGCCTCAGTCTTACTGAGCTAGTGGACAATGAGAAGGAGTGAATGGGTCACATTTCAAGTGCCACTGACCATCACTGTTCTTACAAAGATTTAATAATTTTTCTTTCATGAATTTTTTATCATTTTCTTTGTGCCATTAGGAAAATCTCAAAAAAATGAAAATGATTGGTTTTTATACCATTTGCAATTATATTCATTGACAACTTTCTCAATCCTTATCTATTCCAGAATGGACCTGGGCCTTACCTTTTTTTTTCTTTTCACTTACAATCACTGTTTAACGTTATATCGTATATAATAATTATGTTTTCTCCTCTTCTGTTTACTGTTTTGTTTATTTTGGGTAGGAGAGTAACACAGAGCAGTGAGGACCAGTATCTCTGTTCATCCATGGTTCCAGGTTCTTTAGTATTTTCAAGATGAAAATATTGAGGAATAAAGATGCTTAGAGTTAGAAAAGTTAGAAAATAGGAAAGTTTATTGGCAAGTGAGTAAAAAAAGAAAAAACTCCCAGCAGGAGAGGAACTTAGTATAAGACTAAGTTATGGATGGCTCGTTATGTGGGTATTTTTTATGGGAATACTAGGTCTTGGTGTTATTTATCAAACAAAGTATAAAGGGATTCCCGTTGGTTTTCCAGAGGTGTATTGTTAATTTAGGGCCCATTTGTGTTAGTAAGAAAAGAGTAAAGGCTTGCAGCCTCAGTTAGGCTGGTGGGAACTGTGATTATTTTAGACTTTCTGGGTTTTATATTTCACCTCATACCCAGGGATTGTCCATTATCTCTGATGCTCCTATGAGCCGAAGAGGTGGGGAAGATTTTAGGGTCTTGGGAAATCTCAAGACCACCCAGTCTTGAGAAAAAGTCCAAAAATTTGCAAGAATGTCGCAAATGTAAGCTTAAGTTAGCTAAAATGGTGCCACAAGTAGCAGTGGAAAGGTAAAACTAAGGCATCGTCTTTCACAAGTTGGCATGATTGCAATAGTGTTAATACTCTGGCATACACCGTGACTACATACCAAATTACAGAGAGAGAGAAAGAGAGAGAGAGAGAGAGAGAGAGAGAGACCACCCACTACTGCTTTATGTCACTCAGTGCCTCTCTTCCTTCACTCCTACCCGACTTGTCACCAGTCAGCAACTTCAATTGTGCCTTCAGAATCTAAGAATTTGTCATCATCATCCATTCTTTGGTTTGTTTCTTCATGTACCACATCTGAGTGAGATCTTCTATTACTAGTCACTCTTTCTTTGTCTTACTTTGCTTAACAAAGTTTTCTCCAACTCCATACACATTTGCAATATCAGGAAAGTAAGATTTTATTCTTTTAGCTGAGTAATATTCCAATATGTATATACTGAAATTTTTTATCTACCTGTTATAGGACATTTGGGTTGCTTTCAGATCTTGGCTATTGTAAAATAGTAAATTATAGCATCCTAATATTTGTAATATGTGTATGGATTTAGGGCTAGTTTTGGAATAATTGCAACTTAATTATGATCACCTACTCATATAGACAGGCTGGAGCGATAGCACAGTGGTAGGGCGTTCGCCTTTCACGCGGCCGACCTGTGTTAAATTCCTCCGCCCCTCTAGGAGAGCCCGTAAAGCTACCGAGAGTATCGTGCCCACACGGCAGAGCCTGGCAAGCTATCTGTGGCGTATTGAATGTGCCAAAAACAGTAACAAATAAGTCTTACAATCGAGAGACGTTACTGGTGCCCACTCGAACAAATCAATGAGCAACGGGATGACAGTGACAGTGATTCATATAGACAATTTATAGGTCATCCATAAGCCACGTGGTTCTCATCAGACTCAGTTTCAGTCAGGCTCTGCCTCCATCCATACCCATTGTGATACCACAAAGATGAGTCAACTTCCCTTACTCTAAGAGACGGTGGACTCGCTGTACCCAAGCCATACTCAGCTGACCAGGTTGGATTGCGGCACCTAATAAGGTTCCTGAGCACTGCCAGATGTGACCTTTGAGCACAGAACCAGGAGTAAGCTCTGAGCACCATCACCACCAGATGTGGCTCAAAGACAAAAACAAAATTCCTGGGTTAAGGCTAATTCTAAAGCTATTAAGCTATAAAAATTCTAAAGCTATTAAGAGCCACTGCTTTTCTGTTTCTTGTCCATTTCCTGCTTTCATTTAGCCTCATAAAACCTTGCTGCTCAATGAAAGAAAGAAGTTGAATATTGCCTTCTCTGAAAAGTTTTCATCAATCCATACTTAATCTCTAAATCTTATGGAGATTTGTTATTACTCTTGGCTAATTAGTATCAGGACCCTCTTTCTGTGCTTAGAGTTCCCTACCTTCTTAATTAGACAGTTGCTACCCTCCAGGCTCAGGATGCCATCTGTTTCCTCTCCCCGCCTCCCTCACATGCTGAGCATCAGTCTGTAAGCTGGATTCTGTGGGTGGCGGCAGGAGGTTCCCAAGCATTGCTCAAAGGCCTCGGAGCCGAAGGACATGGTGTTGCCTGGGCCCTTCAGTGTTGTTGGAGATTGCTCAGGCACCCTGGGGGTGTCCTAGGGCCTCCAGGACTGCACCTGGAGATAGGAGACCATGTGTTGGTGGCAGGAACCCAGCTGGGATTGGCCATTTGCCAGCCACACACCTTAACCTCTATATGATGTCTCCAACCTGAATGCCACACTCTTTTCCTTTGTAACTTTTTTTATCTTTATTGATTGAAGTACTGCGATTTACAATACTGTTCATGATAGTTTCATGTGTACATAATTTCACTGACACCCATCTCCATCCCCTTCTTGGATATAGGGACATCTAATAGAACAGTCACCCTGCACCTTTCATAGCAGTCCTTTCCCATGCCAATAGAGCAGCAAATCACTCTGTCTTACGGCTCATTGCCAGTGTAATATAAGTTAACTGAGTCACGAGGCAGCAAGGAACATTCTATGCAAAAGGCATAACAGGAAACCATGTGGCTAGAAGCAGCATAAAGACTATCAAGGACTAAAGGCACAGTGTGTCCAGAAGATAAAGTGATGTAATTGGTATAAACATCAAGTGATGGAAAGTTTTTAGAGGAATTGAGTAATTAAATCATTCTAGCTCTGCAAGATCATGCAACAACATTTTTGATTTTAAGACAACATAAGAGTATTGGGTTGTTTATTTGGGGGAGGCGGGGGTGAAGGCACACCCAGATCCTGGTTCTGTGCTCAGAGTTCAGTCTTGGGTAGTGCTCTCAGACCTGACACCATAAGTGATGCTGGAGATTGAATCCAAGTCAGGTGCATGCAAGGCAAGCACCTTACCTCTGCACTATCTCTCCAGCCCCAAGAGTTAGGAGGTTTTGGCTGGTAAATATTATGCCCAGTTCACTATTTCTAAAAAGTTACTTTATAGTGTGAAGAATGAATTGAAATTGGGGAAGCACTGGTGATTTTACTTGGACTTTTGCTTATAGTTTTATGGATTCCTGGTTGATCACCACCACCTCTTGACTATGCCCTACCAATTCTTGATTTTTCCTTTAGTAGCTATGCAAAGTGAAGACCGTCTTTCTCTCAGCAGACATTAACCTTTGAGGAAACTAAAATGCTGAATAGCCCTGGACAATATTTCTGCCATGTTTCTTACTGTTACTAATAGCTTTGGCTAATTACACTTCATTTAGTCATATAGACACATAATTTAGATTGGAATATTTTACTGTCTAGGTATTAGGGCAGTTCTGTTTTTGTTTTGTCCTTGCAATGTGTATTGGGATAGCTTTCTGCTTATGCTTTTAAAACTAAAAATGAGAACTAAAATGGATTGACAACACTAAGACATATAGACATAGCATAGTTGCCTATTCTATGTATTATATGTTTTTATTTAAAGACCTACTCAAAACTAAAACTTTAATAATTCATTTGTATTTTAGTTGGTTTCAGAGAGTGAAACAGTGATCATGTTGATGATGGTCAACCTAACAGAATTGTTACTGGTTTTAGAGTATACAATCTTACAGATGTTAATTAATCACCCCCCAAAAAAGATCATTACAAACTGCACTCATTGCATTTGCATTTTCAGTATACTCAAAGTTTCTGAAGAATAAGATTCCCTGGCCAGAAAAATCTTTCCAAATGTTGCAAGGCATTTGGTGGCTAATGTGTACAAAGTGGATAGGTGGATGCCCTTGAGACCGTCCTGCTCAACACTCCAGCACAGCATGAGCAAATGGAAGCATCAGTGGTTTATGTAAGAGACAAATAGCAGTTTTCCAGATCTAGGGACTGGAGCAATAGCACAGCAGTAGGGTGTTTGCCTTGCATGCGGCCGACCCGAGTTCTATTCCTCCGTCCCTCTCGGAGAGCTTGGCAAGCTACGGAGAGTATCACACCCACACGGCAAAACCTGGCAAGCTACCCATGGTGTATTCAATATGCCAACAGCAGTAACAAGTCTCACAATGTAGACGTTACTGGTGCCCGCCCGAGCAAATCGATGAACAATGGGATGACAGTGACACAGTGATACAGACCAATACTGTTTGTTAAAGTCCACCTTATTTGTCCACATCATTTCTTAGTCATTTGACTATTAAAGAAATCTATACAATTTGATTAAGAAAAATCAAAATATATATTCTCTGACTCGAGTACATCTTAAAACACTAGATAGAATCATCACTGTCACTATCACTGTCATCCCATTGCTGATCAATTTGCTCAAGCGGGCACCAGTAACGTCTCCATTGTGAGACTTGTTATTGTTGTTGGCATATCAAATACACCATGGGTAGCTTGCTAGGCTCTGCCGTGTGGGCAAAATACTCTCAGTAGACCGAGATGTGACCCAAGTGGCCGCACATGTGCTCTCCATTGCTGGATGACCATGATCCCAGAGGCCAGCTAAACGACTTTTGATAACAGTAGCTTCTTGCAGAAATGTCTCTAGACTGAACTAAGCCACAGCCCCATGGCGCCCCAGGAGGGGAAAGGTTTTTCTCTCTCTTTCTCTCTCGGCTTTTCCTTTCGGCGGGGGGGTTGGGGGGGTGACGACTGGCATCTTATAAGGACCACTAAAGAGAGGTACAAGCTTGCAATGAAGCAGTTTCTGGCAGAAATTTCACTGGACTGAGTTACTAAAATACAGAAATCCAAAACTTCATATCTCTTCATTCTCAGCAATGGAAAAAAAATGATCAAATGCTTCCTTTTCAGCAGGTCTGATTGTGGGGGGCAAACTCCAAACAATAATAGTGAGTGTAACAATGGAATGACAGTGACAGTGACAGTGACAGTAATTAATGGAGTATGGAGTCATCCCTGAGCAGAAGCAGAGAGGTGGAGGGGGGAGGGGTGGCAGGAGGGAAACTGAAGACATTAGTGGTGGGAAATGTACACTGGTGAAGGAACTCGTGTTGGAACATTGTGTGACTGAAACTCAATCATGAACAACTTAAACAATAAATAAATACATAAGAGTGGGGAAAAGAATGTAGTGAGTCTTCTAGTATCCTATGAAGTTTGCATATAATTCGGGGAAAGCCCGTGGACCTGAATAGTTAAGTATTAGCTGCTGTTTAAGAATCTCAATCATCTTGCCCTGTTCCAGTGTCTTACAACTTATTATTTCACTGCATTAATCCTCTGATAGACCTGTCTCTATCCACAATTGTTTACCTCTTGTCACTGCATATTAGTCACTGCCTACTAAAGCCATTTGCACTGTGCATATTTTTACTGTACATCTTTACTTTTCTCTTCTTTCCCTCCTTGAATACTATCTTACTCGTGTATTTGTATAAGTACTAAGCCATCAAGATACGCCCTCCACCCCACCCCCAACAGTATTTGGGGAATTCTGGGCTCACTCCCAGCAATGAGTAACTTCTCTGGCCTAGAGTCACTAGGGGCCCTCTTGGGTCACCCCAGCAGTGTCAGAATCAAAGTCTGGGCCTTATGCTGGAATGTGCCCTTGGAGCTATTTCCTTCACTGCTTTCAGGTTATATTTTTTTATATTTGTGTAATTATGTCCTGCACATACATTTTTTTTAATAATTTATTTTTAATTAGAGAATCACCGTGAGGGTACAGTTACAGATTTATACACTTTTGTGCTTATACTTCCCTCATACAAAGTTCGGGAACCCATCCCTTCACCAGTGCCCATTCTCCACCACCCGTAAACCCAGCGTCCCTCCCACCCTCCCCAATCCCATCTCCCCCCCAACCCACCCTGCCACTGTGGCAGGGCATTCCCTTCTGTTCTCTCCCTCTAATTAGCTGTTGTGGTTTGCAATAAAGGTGTTGAGTGGCCGCTGTGCTCAGTCTCTAGCCCTCATTCAGCCCGCAACTCCCTTCCCCCACATGGCCTTCGACTACAATGTAGTTGGTGATCGCTTCTCTGAGTTGCCCTTTCCCCGGAACGTGAGGCCAGCCTCGAAGCCATGGGGTCAACCTCCTGGTACTTATTTCTACAGTTCTTGGGTATTAGTCTCCCACTCTGATATTCTATATACCATAGATGAGTGCAGTCTTTCTATGTCTGTCTCTCTCTTTCTGACTCATTTCACTCAGCATGAAACTTTTCATGCCCATCCACTTAACTACAAAATTCTTGACTTCCTTTTTTCTAACAGCTGCATAGTATTCCATTGTATAGATGTACCAAAGTTTCCTCAACCAGTCATCCGTTTTGGGGCATTCGGGTTTTTTCCAGATTCTGGCTATTGTAAACAGTGCTGCGATGAAAATACATGTGCAGATGTTGTTTCGATTGTATTTTTTTGCCTCTCTGGGATATATTCCCAGCAGTGGTATTGCTGGGTCAAATGGGAATTCAATATCTAATTTTTTGAGAATCGTCCAAATTGTTTTCCAGAAGGGCTAAACCAGTCGGCATTCCCACCAGCAGTGAAGAAGGGTCCCTTTCTCCCCACATCCTCTCCAACAGCGGTTGCTTTTGTTCTTTTGGATGTGTGCTAATCTCTGTGGTGTGAGGTGGTATCTCATGGTTGTTTTGATCTGCATCTCTCTGATGATTAGTGATGCAGAGCACTTTTTCATGTGCCTTTTGGCCATTCATATTTCTTCCTTGGTAAAGTTTCTGTTCATTTCTTCGCCCCATTTTTTGATGGGGTTGGATGTTTTCTTCTTGTAGAGTTCAACCAGTGCTTTATATACCATTGATATCAACCCCTTATCTGATGGGTATTGTGTAAATATCCTTTCCCATTCTGCTGCACATACATTTTTAAAGTAAGATTTCAATATACAAGACATGGAAAAAGGGACAGGTGAAGCAATGAACAAAGGTATACAAAGCATAGAAAACTAAAGTAGCATTGAGTGTTTTAGTGAATGCTAGCTCAAATGTGCTGCATATACTGGGAGTGTGAGAATAGGAGCCAGATATTAAAGGAACATTCATCTCAAGGACCAGGGAAATTGTATAGGGCATAGGGTGTTTGCTTTGCATTCGACTGACCCTGGCTAGAATCCCTGCCTGGTACCACATATGGTCGGTCAGTTACTGCCAGGGGTCTCACCTGAGCACAGAGTCCCTGAGCACTGTGAGATGTGCCCCCAAACAAAACAAACAAAGAGTAGAAATATGTAACTCAAGCTGATATATGTATGTTCCAGACACCACTGTAATAAATGGGAAACCATCAGAGAATTTAGATAAATAATGATTTCATATATTAGTCGCAATCCGTTTTAATGTTGTCTCTAGTTTTTAATATTCTTCCTTTTCTGAGATCTTACTGTGTATTACATAAATATAAAAGTATGATTTTTATGCATCATTTTCTTAACTACTTGCGTATTCTTATATTCTCTCTATGCATATATATACATATATATAAAACATTATAGACAGATTCACATTGAGGAAGAGATGGCCTTTGGTCGTTGCCTTAAAGAACAGGATAATCCCTACATATGCTCTGTACCTTGCATTTCTCATTCTATAATACTTGGTAGAAGGAGCTCTGTTATTTTTAGTAGTGTGATGTTTTAGGAATATGTATATACTGGGCCAACATAGTAGCACAGCAGGTATCACTTGCCTTAGACGTGGCTGACCCAGGTTTGATCCCTGGCACCACATACGGTTCTTTGAGTCCCACCAGGAGTGACCCCTGAGCACAGAACCAGGAGTAACCCCTGATCACCACCAGGTGTGATTTCCCCCTCCCCCAAAAAATATTTTTGTATATATCAAAATTTATTAGTCAACCCTATATGGGCATTCACCTTACCTATTTCTTGATATTTTTAAGGTCTTTTACCTAAATCAAGTCTTATGTTTATTTCACTAAAATTTCTATGGAATAAAGAAATATACCATGAACTTTTTAATAATTCATGTAGTTTGGGTATATTAGATAAAAGTAACCTTGCATTTAAATTTTCTTTTTTATTATGATTCCATCTCTTACCCTCTTTTTTACCACCAAATTCATGCTATTGAATTGTTTTGAGCAAATATAAATTGCAGTGCATGAAATAGATTCATTTAATAGTTCAGAATTTAAGTTAATGTATCAAACATGAAGAACACTGGGAATTTATGTTTTCCAGATTGAAAGCAATTAACAGGAATTCCATGACAAAAGGGCTCTATGATCAAATTATTTGTCAGATTACTAAATTTAATTGGGTTCTGCATGCATATGTTACATTTCTCTTAAGAAAACATCCCCTGCAACACCTTTTGCTTAATAGTTCTCTCAATTTTGTCAAAAAATCAGCCATTTATATGTTTTTTTAATCTGTTTATTCATTTACTTGGGTTCTGAGTTTTCATAAAACTTGGCTTTATGACAGATAATATTAAAACATCTCTATATATTCTTAGCAAGCTACTATACATATATATATATGCTCTTGAATATATACTTAACCATGGAATAATTCTATCTTATAAGAGCTATGTGGGCAAATATTCTCTTTTTTTTTTTTTTTTTTTTTTGCTTTTTTTGGGTCACACCCGGCGATGCACAGGGGTTACTCCTGGCTCATGTACTCAAGACTTACTCCTAGTGGTGCTCGGGGGACCATATGGGAGCTGGGAGTCGAACCTGGGTCTGCCGCAGGCAAGGCAAATGCCCTACCCACTGTACTATTGCTCCAGCCCCATGGGCAAATATTCTTAAGAAATAAATTATTTTTTAATATCCAAGATTTATAAAGCTCTCACAAATCTCAACAACATAAAAATCTCATTCCAAACTATATAAAAATGAATAGACACTTACCCAAAAAAGATATACAGATTAGTAGTAGGCACATTAGAAAAAAAATTCTTATTGTAAGTTTTTTTTCCAAACTTATGAGCTTTCGTGTTTGCATTTCAGTCATACAGTGATCGTGTACTCATCCCTCCATCAGTGCCCATTCTCCTCCACCAATGTTCCCAGTATCCCTCCACTAACCCCACCCCATCCCCTATCACACCACCCTGCCTCTGTGACAGGGCATTCCCTTTTGTTCTCTTTCCTTTTGGGTGTTGAAGTTTTCAATAGAGCTATTGAGTGGCCTTCATGTTCGGTCTATAGTTTACTTTCGGCACTGAAAATATTAGATAAACATAAAATAGTATGCAAATATCATTTCAAAAATCAAAGTACCTTAGTAAAAGTCTGGGCATGTCAAATATGATTTATGAATGTACATTTTGGATAAAAGTATAAAGTGTCCAGGCCAGGGAGATAGTACAGTGCCTAAGGTGCTTGCCTTGGATGTAACCGACCCAGATTCTTATTCCGGCATCCCATTTGGTCCCCCAAGTCCCCCAGGAATGATTGCTGAGTGTGGAGCCCAAAGTCAGCTTTGAGCATCATTGGGTGTGACACAGAAACAAATAAACAAACAAACAAAAACCCATAAAATGACAAATTGTTCAAATCACTCTAAATCATGCATCTGACAGCAATTTTATCTATTGAATTAATTCAGACTAGTATTCTCCAAATCTCAATTTTGTCCTTCGATATTTATGGTTTAAAACTGTATGAATCTTTTTGAAAATACATTTTCTATATTTATTGTTTCCTATTGCATTTTAGAAGATTTAATTTGTAAAACCTGGATGACGATAAATGTAATAAGAATAATCATTTTATTACTTATAAATAAAATACTAATTAAAGGAAAATGGACAAATGATACCTATAAAACACAACTGGAACGATAGCACAGCATGTAGGGTGTTTGCCTTGCACGAGTCCGACCTGGGTTCTATTCCTCTGTCCCTCTCAAAGAGACTGGCAAGCTACCAAAAGTATCTTGCCTGCACGACAGAGTCTGGCAAGCTCCCCGTGGCGTATTCAATATGCCAAAAACAGTAACAAGTCTCACAATGGAGATGTTACTGGTGCCCGCTTGAGCAAATCGATGAACAACTGGGACGACAGTGCTATAGTGCTTATAAACTTCTGAAATAAAGTACTTTAAGGTCAAAGTAAAAAAATGGAAAAGAAATAGATATTCTGAGTAAGTTTATTTACCTATCTGTAAAGTCTTTATTTTTTTTTCATAAATTAATTTCTGTTGGATTACTCTGATCTATGGGATTAAGTTATCTGGGAATTTTTTTATTTTCTGACTAAAACAGGTAAATTTTAGCTCAATTTCTATTATATTTCTTAGAGGTTAACTATGTATTTAAAATAAATGGGCTGAGAGGTAGGAACTTTGCAATGTTGTGGCTCATAGGCGATCATGGGAAGGGGGCGGTACCAGCACACCCTCGGCCCAGATAAGATCCGGAGCTGCTGCTCTCGAAACAGACCCTCTGCTCCTAAAGACTATGATCCAAGAGGTCTCCTAACCCATTTTGGCACCCAGACCGGCTTCTTAACAGAAATGCATCTAGACTGTGAACTGAACTAAAATATCAGAAATCCAAAACCGCGCGGCCACTGTTGCGGCCATGCAAGCTCATAGAATCTTCATTCTCAGCAATGAAAAGAGATTATTAATTGATCTTTTCACCAGGCCTGATTGTTGGAGGAAAATTCCAAACAATAATAGTGAGTTCTCTATTGAAATATTGAATGTATTCAAAGTATAGAGCATTAAATGAAGATCACTAGCTACTTAGGTGGGGGCTGGGTGGGAGGGGGGTATATTGGGGTTCTTGGTGGTGGAACATGTGCACAGGTGAAGGGATGGGGTTTCAATCATTATATGACTGAAACTTATACCTGAAAGCTTTGTATTTTTTTCACGGTGATTCAGTATAATAAAATAAAATTTAAATAAATAAATAGAAATAAATAAATAAAATGGGCTGGAGCAATAGCGCAATGGGTAAGGTGTTAGTTAGCCTTGCACACAGCCAACCCAAGTTCGATTCCTCCACCCCACTTGGTGAGCCCGGCAAGCTACCAAGAGTATCTCGCCCACAGGGCAGAGCCTGGCAAGCTCCCCATGGCATATTTGACATGCCAAAAACAGTAACAACAAGTCTCACGATGGAGACGTTACTGGTGCCAGCTCAAGCAAATCAATAAGCAATGGGATAACAGTGATACAATGATTAAAATAAATGCTTCTCTGTAGTACTTGTTCCATCTGAACATGTACTTGATTTTATCACCAGATTAAGCTCCTTTAAAGGGAACAGATAATCAGGTGATGATTTTTGGTTTCATAATGCAATATTATTATCTGTGACAATAAATGTAATGATAATAAAATCATGAGCATGAATGTGTGTACTTTCTCATGATGAAAATATCCAATAAAAATGGAAATAGGACCCAAGGAGGTAGCTCGGGGGACGAGGCACTTGCCAGGCTCACACCAACCCTGATTTGGTCCCTAATGGTGCATATGGTCTCCTGGCCCATCTTCCAAGACAGAGCCAGGAGAAGGGGAAGGAGGGAAGGAAGAGAGAGAAAGGGAGAGTGGGTATTTTGGCCCAAAAAAAAGAACATTTTTTTCTAAATAAAATTAAGCTATAATGCCAGAGTCGCTGGTAAAAGTTTAGTGCCAATTGAGAATAGCATTCAATTCATTTTTAGTCAGGAAACATAATAAAATATTTCTATACATCTTTTTTTTTTTCTTTTTCTTAGTGGAGTAGAGGGAGCCAGACCTTCCACAGCCATGCTTAGGGGCTAGCTCTGCAGTCATCCCTCAGTGCTAAAGGACCTTCTGTAGTGATGAGGATTAAACCGGGGTCAGCGTCATGCAGATCAATACGTTTACTTCCTGTCCTATCTCTCTGGCCCAATAACTCTTTATAACTAGAGTTACAAACTAGGACCTTGAAGAAAGGTATTAAAAGTTAACTTTTAATCAGTTTTATACTTTGAAATGGTTATTCTGGGAGATCATAACCAAGTGCAGAAATGCTAGAATTGTTCAAAATATTTTTAAATTTCACTTTGGTAACTGCCTTTTCAGTTAGCTTTCATCCCTTGTTGTTTCTCACCCTGAGAGGCAAACATAAAATTTTATCTGGTTTTAGAATTCAAATGAAGTTTGCATTTGTATTCAAAAAAGTGTGTCAGGAACTGAAAGCAATTCCATAAATATTTTGTGTAAAGACAGTACCCATGGAATCAGCCTCTAGTTTCTAGAGTGCTACTGAGAGTCAAACGATAATAATTCAAATTATTGAATTTTATCGGCAGTTGGCTCTTAAACAAGGAAGAAAGAGAACTCTGAATATGCTGACATGTTGAAGACTTTAAGATTAAATTTTGTATGAAGTGAGCAAGTCCTATAAATTAATCCTGCTTAGCACTGTTTATTGAATGTAGTCTATTTGCCCGTGCAGAATGTCCTCAAGGTACTGCAGGCTAGTGGAAGTGATGTTTTGTTACCACTATAATTCTACTTCAATTCTGGACTTGAACAATCTCATGTAGCAAAAGCCTTAGTTACTTAAGGTATGTCCAAACATTTAAGTCTGAATTAAACATTAATTTCTCTGATTGAACTTATTGCAACTAGCCATCTGTACCCTCATAAACACATACATATCAAATTATATAAATTATATAAATTTGTGTTTATATTCATTCCTAAGTGCCCTGTGAGCTTCTTCATAGTGAGAACTAGAAGTCATAACACAACTCTCATGAAGTGTGAATGAAAAAACTGAACGACTATAAGGCAAGAAGTTAAATGTTCTATTATTTAAAGAAATGCAGAATGGCATGAGGAAATCAAACAATAAATACTTTTATCCTTACTGAAGATTTAAGGTAAATAAATGCCTCAAGAATTAATATCCCGGGGCAGGAGTGATAGCACATCGGGTAGGGCGTTTGCCTTGCACAAGGCTGACCCAGTTTCGATTCCCAGCATCCCATATGGTCCCCCGAGCACCGCCAGGAGTAATTCACCGGGTATGACTCAAAAAGCAAAAAAAACAAACAAAAAAGAATTAATATCCTTTAAAGAAAATTAAGATCACTTTGAAAATTAAGATACTACTTAGAAACATGAAGAAAGAGGAATACAGAAAGATGAAATAGAAAATGTCTGCACAAGCAATAAGGTCAAATACCACTTGTACAGGAAGAAAAAAATATTCATAACCCATACTTTCAAGCGTTTTTTATTAATTGATGTGTACTAGAGCTATGAGAGAGAGCATGGAGTAAACACCTATACAAGCTGATACGATTCTGTGTGGGTCTGTTTCCCCAGGCCTCCACGGCAATACCATGCCGTGAACATGGCCCTTGAGCACCAGCCCACCTGACTGAGAACAATTCAGATGTCTCAATTATATTGAATAATTTGGTAGGAATTAAAATTCATTTGGTTGCAAGGAAGAACATGATCGTCTCCATTCCTCTTTGACTTCCCTTTCTACCCATCGTCTCTCCCATCCCCAGACACAGAGAAATAGGTTTAAAAAGAAAAAGTGTATTTGATCCATTGAAGGGGATGGTTGGTCTTCAGATAGTGTAATCTGGAGCTCGCAGCTCTTTTCCTCTGGATTGGTTACACCATCAGCCTCAGTTGGGGGCCCTGACAGTTTTGAGTGTTACTGGTCCTAAATTACGTCCACGCCCATCCTTAAACCCATTACTGTGGACAGAGGATGTGGCAACTGGCTTTAGCAGCTAGAGCTGGGAAATGAGTGAATGCTCTGATCACGGTTCAGTTACCAGAAACAGCCTTGTGGGGAGGCAGGTATTAGCTTCACTTAACAATGAGAAAACAGTCAGAGAGGTCTGATGACCTATTTAAACTTAGTTACTCTGCTTATAAATAAATGAAAGACAAAGCAACATGGATAGGAATGGGTTGGAAAGTTGGGGGGAAAGAGGCAGAGAGAACAGCTCAGAGAACCAGAGGCATAATTTGCTTATTATGGTTTGGGAGCTAAGCTACAGAGCTTAGCCCTCAAGCCCTGCTGATGTGCCGCCACCACCACACACACACACCAGTATAAAAGAAGAGAAGATGAAAGAGGAGGAAAGGGAAGAGGAGGGGGTTGCAGGCGTGTCATTCATTTCTAGTGTATGTTTTAAGATGAGCCAGGCATGATTACTCTCTCTGGATGGCTGACATTTGTAACAAATAAAATATCTCAAGGCCCGTGTATGTGATTTGGGAGCAATGTAATGGACAATATTCACGATAAATTTAGAGTTCAGACTTGGAATGAAAGTAAAATAACTAACATTTGCTAATGACTAAACTACATTGCAGACATTGTTGACACGCTCGGATTTCTGGTGAAAAATGGTTCTACCCATGTGGAATACTATAAGCAAAAGGAGGTTTAATAGACTGTTCAAAGTCTCATTACGTAACTAGACAAAAACAAAGCAAGTTTTGTTTTTGTTTCTTTTTGTATTTTCAGTATGCATATCTCCTTCTTCTTCTTCTTCTTGTTTGCATTTTATTTTAGACACCGTGGTTTATGATGCTGTCTGTGATAGGGTTTCATGCATGCAGTGTTCTAAAACTGCACCTTCTACCAGAGTGTTTACTTCCCTGTACCGCTGCCTCAGTGTCCCTCCTACATGATTGCCTACCACCACCACCCCACTCCCCCACCTTGGTAAGCTCTGTTCTGTAGGCCAATTCTCAGATTTGTAAGCATTTGGCCATTTGGTATTCCCTTAGTATGTTTTTTATAGGTGAGGCCACAGAGTCAAGAGCCAACGATGGCGCCTATTTTCGTCTATCCTTGTTATAATTCGGGCCTGGAAAGATAGTCCAGCAGGTGAGGCACTAGCCTTCCACAGGACTGACCTGGGTTTCATCCCCAGCACCACATCTCACCTCTTGATCACTTCTGTGGCCAATTGGCCAACTGGGCCAATTGGCCAATTGGGCCAATATGACCCAATTCTGTGGTTTCCCTAAAATTATTGTCCAAGTAAAATGTGATTGGAGGTCATGTGGGGGAAAGATGATGCGGGCCCAATATAGACTAGAGACTGAACACAATGGCCACTCAACACCTATATTGCAAACCACAACACCTAATCAGAGAGAGAGAACAAAAGGGAATACCCTGCCATAGTGGCAGTGTGGGTGGTGGGGAGACAGGACTGGGGAGGGGGGGGAGGGATGTTGGGTTTACTTTTGGTAGAGAATGGGCACTGGTGAAGGGATGGGTTATCAAACTTTGTAAGGGAGAAACATGAGCACAAAAATGTATAAATCTGTACCTGTACCCTCACGTTGACTCACTAATTAAAAATAAACTATTAAATTAAAAAAAATAAAATAAAACTATATGAAATCCAAAAAAAATAAATAAATAAAATAAATCCCTCTGGTTCTCTAGGTATTTGTTTCTGATTCATCAGCTGTGTCTGGTACACGTGGTGACAGATCTCTTTTCCTGTCACCACCTGTAGCTTCTTTTTGTCCCTATTTTGGGTTGGATCTTATGCTTTTTAATTAATATTTTTCCTTTATTTACTAATTTTGGTGAAAGTGTGATACTGTTATCTTTGGTCATGCTCTCTGGAAATGTCTGTATGCTTTGACAATCAAATGATTGTTGTTAGGTTGAGTCTAGAATTCTATCAATGTTTTTAGTCTTTCTTCATTGTCTTGTAGTTCCCAGTGTTGAAAGTTGAAACAGGTTCTAATTTCTCTTCTATGAACATTTTCCTTTTTGGAAGTTTTTTTGATTTTCTATTTCCCCAAATTCTGAGATTTTATTTTGATATTCCTTTTTGGGATGTTTTTATTCATCTGACTAGAATAACATTTTTTTTTAATCTAGAAATTTCTAATCTTTAATTTAGAAAATTTTCCCCCCTCTTTATTTTCACTTTCTTTTCTCTTTCAAGTCATTTGAATGTTAAATCTCCTAGATTTGTCTGCTAATAATTTTTTGGTTTTAGTCTTTGAGTCATGTGCAGCAAAAATCAGAGTTTTTGTCTGGTTCTCTGCGTGGGGGTCACTCCTGGCAGTGCTCTTTGGACCATAGATGGTTTCGGGTCAGTCTGATGGAAGATAGGTATCTTACCTCCTGTCATATCTTTCCAGGCTCTCACACTTCTAATAATCTTCTCCCTTTATTCTGATGTTTTTTTCTATATATACTTTAAAGACAATATTTTAATTTTTTTTTACTTCCTTGAATAGTTCTATTCCTGTGTGTTTTGCTACTTACTTGTTTTAGCTTCCATCTGTCATATTAAGAACTTTCCTCAAATGTCTAGTGGCTATCGCTTATATTTAAAGTAATAAGAAAGTAGAATCTTAGAAAATCCAGAATTGAGAATTAATGACTGTGAATTTCCTAGACCTGAGTATGCTGCTTTGTTCAGAAACTCCCAATATCATTTCATTTGAACACTGTTTTTTTGGATTCCGTTTGGTTCATTATAGAAGAGTCTTTCACTCTTCCGCCTACAGGTTATAAAACATGGACTTCTGGCATTCTTTAAAGAAAAATTAAAAATCAAAAGAGGGTTTGGGAGTCTGGAAACTTAGCATATCAAATTTCATTCAGTTTTAGTTTTTTCTTCCTTCCCTTCCCTATTTATAGTTGTAATGCACCAGCTTTTACGGGCTTGGTCTCAGTGCTTATGTACTTAGCTGATGCGTGCAGGGGTTGCATGCAGTCTTTGTTGCTCAGGAATTGTAGGCAGTTGTGGGTTGGGGGCAGGAAAAGAACTGGGGCCTCACACATGCAAGGCAGATGCTTTGCCACTGAGTCACATCCCTAGGCCTTTAATTCTGTTCTTAGTAGAATACTCTCTCCTCCAGAACAATCCAAAATCCCTCCATTTGAGAACCTTCGGTTTTATACACTCCAAAGAATAAACTTTAAGCAGTTTGCCAGGGTAAGAGATGTAGAGGCTTAATATAATCCCATTTGTTTATCTTTGCTTCCACTTACTTGGGAATACTATACAGCTGTTAGGAAAAATGAAGTCATGAAATTCAGATGAACATGAGAGTATCATGCTGAATGAAATAAGTCAGGAGGAGAGGAATAGACATAGAATGACTGCACTCATCTGTTGGATATATATGTTTTATATATATATAACATAGTATGAGACTAACATCCGAGGACAGTAGAAACAAGAGCCAGGAGGATTGGGGATTGGTCCACCGTTGGAAACCTCCCTCAAAGAAGGGACCATTATGACAACGTTGGTTTGAAGGGATCGCTCTGGATGGGAGGTGTGTGAGGGGGTGGCAGTAGGGATATGGGGGATATTGGTGGTGGGAAATGAACGCTGGTTGGAAGGGTGGGTGTTGGAACATTCTCCAATTGAAACCCAATCATGAAAGCTTTGTAACTTATGTCAGGTGATTCAATTAGAGAGAGAGAGAGAGATGGAGAGAAATGGAGAGAGAGAAATAGAGAGAGATGGAGAGGCACTAGCCCATCCCTTTAGTCTTCTGCTAGGATAAGAAATGTTGAGGCACTAGCAGCTCTTGTGATGGTAGAGAGGAAATGCAGGAGATTGTTCTATGGACTTCCAGCTGGCTCTGCTTTCATGCCTACCTTTGAGCCACTCCCATGTGTCCTACATTACTTTCTGACTTTACCTGTTGATGTTTTAATTCAGCTTAATTGGGTCTGCTAAGTCAGTTATCAATAGTCCACCTACCAGTACTTCTAAATTGCATTGCTATCACTCATTTTACATTCTCCTTTTCTTTCTTGGTTTATGCTTTTTAATAAAATACTTAATATGTCTTAGTGTGGTTTGGAAAGGGATGAATTAAATGTGACTGTTCCATCTACCACTTTTAACCATAAATCAGTACTGTTGATTTTATTATCTGCTCATTAATTTCTTTCTAATATTTGTCAGATTTGAGATAAATACCAGTTTACAAAAAAGGGGGGACTTTCTATTTGGAGATAAGCGAGAAATTACCATATCCAATCCCTTCCTCGCTCTCAGAATAAGATTAAAGAGATCGCTGTTTGTACATTATGTATTTATGTTTAAATGCTTTGCTGCAGACACAGACCTGCTCCCTTTCCAGCGGGGAAGAATATTTATTACTTCAGCAGCCTGGGAACAATAACTAGCAGCCATATATTTCAGGGCTCAATACCTTATAGTCAGAACATATGACAAGATAATTAACTTTTCCAAATGAAAAACCGTAACATAGTTTAAATTTTGGAGAAAGTAGACCAAATACCATGTGCCAGACAGTGTGCTACGTGCATGTCATTATCTTCGTTAATGTATGTAAGAACATTTTTTAAATTATCACACTATGTTTTATGACTAATGATCCTGAGGCACGGAAAGTTACTTCTCCAAAGGTTATTGGAAGTATGTAAATAATATCTGGAATTATAGAAGTTAGAAGAGAAGTCAAAGAAAGTAAGTATACTATCAGAAATTGTATTCAGAAAATAATACTTATACTTTTATTATTCTTGACTTTTCTTACAGTTATTTCACTGAATCTTTGTAACAGTGCTGTGAGCTCATTTTATAGATACAATTTTTATTTATTTATTTACTTATTTATGGGGCCACACTCAGCAGTGTTCGGGGGCTATTATTTTAGGTACCCAGGGAACCATGTGGTGTAAGGGATTGAACCCAGACCTCGTGCATGCAAAGCATGAACTCAAGCTATTTCTCTGAACCAGTAGGCTTAAAATTTATAGTCACTGAACTAGTGTGTAAAACATCGGTAGTGGGGCTCAAGTGATAGTACAGTGGGTAGGGCGTTTGCCTTGAACATGGCCGCCCCGGGTTCGATTCCCAGCATGCCATATGGTTCCCCCAAGCACTGCCAGGAGTAATTCCAATGCAGAGCCAGGAGTAACACACTTGCTGGATGTGGTCCAAAAAGCAAAAATAAATTAATTAAATAAATAATGAAATACATTTAAAAATTAAAAAAAAACACTTGTAACATATCAAAATTGAGTTAACTCACAAATTCACCTTCCTGGCACTACTCCCTCACCTACATTCACAACCATTTGCATAACTAACAGAAAACTTAAACATCACTTCGTGGATTCCTGACCACTTCACTTTTGGGGGGGATGGGAAGAAATTGGGGAAGGGGGTGTTACACCCAGTCTTACTTAGGACTTAACTCCTGACTTTGCACCAAGAATTCCTCTTGGTGGGCTTGAGGATTATATGGGGGGATATCAGGGACCAAACCCAGATTGGCCATGTGCAAGGCCATGGGCCCTACCCACTCTATTATCATTCCTGCCCCTCTTGATCACTTTTGAATTAAAAGCAATCAACTGTGACTTTAAATTAAGCTGCCTTCTTAACCCTTTTTTTTTTCTTCTTTCCTTCCATTCTTTCCCAAGCTCCTGTATTGGGTGGATGCATATGCTTTTCCACACACTTCTCTGCTTGCTGACTTCAACTAGTGTTACTACTTGGTCTTTGGTGTTTGACACCATGGTTAGCATCCAGAAAGACATATTCCCTCTTGCTCACCCTGTGAACTTAAAACACTGGGCCTGCTGCTGGTGCTTTCCATCATCTCTAGTTGTAGTGAACTTGCCTTCTTCCCCCTTTTCTTCAAAACCACTGTCTCTTTCATGTTTCTCAGCTAAGTCTTGTCCAGATTTGCCCTCTTTTCATGCCCGAAGCATCGATAGCCTTTGAGATGTTCTCCCAATATCCTGGCATACTTCGGATCTAAAGATGTCTTCACACAAATCTTCCCAGATACTTTCCTTAGGCATTGTCTCTCAGTGCTCTTTCCTCTTATTTCCTTTGATGAAAAATTATCTGCCATATCCTTTTGCCTTCTTATCTAGTCATTAGGGTATAAAGTTTATAATAATGATATAATAAGACAGCTGTATGTGCACTTAAGTATCCTCTTGACTACTTTTATTGAGAAAAAAAGGAAGGTATTTAGCACTGTATAGCCTGGCCTGGTAAAAAGCATGTGTAAATATAGTGATGCATTAAACTTATCTGGAAGAATACATAAATCTGATAAATGGTTGTGTCTGAAAAGGAAAAACAGATGGCTGAGGGGCAGGATGAAGAAAGAAATTTTCACTGCCTTTTTATATCATTTGAAATCTATATCATGCTAATAACCTATTCAAATATTAGATAAAAGATAATTATAAAACATTTATAGTTTGCCTTCTTCAGTCTTGCCAGAATTTAAATCATCTGATTCTCGGTCACAGGCAGAATGTAGCTCTTTTGGCAAGGCTATCTTCTCCTTCTGATGTACTGCTCTTTCTTGCAGAACTTTCCTGAGGGCTGTAGAAGCAGCAACCTGCATGAACACTCTGCTGTTTTTTTATTATTATTATTATAATTATTTTTAGTTTGATGGCCACACCGAGTAAGGATCAGGGATGATGCCTGGCTCTGCACTCAGAAATCACTCCCAGTTGTGCGCAGGAGACCATCCAGGATGCCAGGGATCGAAACTTAGCCAGTCTTATGCTAGGCAAATGCCCTACCTGCTGTACTATTGTTCCTGTCTTATTCTGAGTTTTTTCTCCATCAGAAGTGAAACTATTTCAATAGATAGAAGATGTGAGTGACAAAGTGTTAACAGATGATTTTGCTAGCATACACAGTGATAAATGTGCATGTAATAATGAATTTATATATAGGGTAAACCCAATTGGGCCAAGTAAGAGATCTTCCACGCAGGGAAATTATTTGTTTACCTCCTTCAGTGATCACTTTTTTCAAAACTTACATTAATCTGTGAGACTAACACCCAAGGACAGTAGAGACAAGGGCTAGGAGGATTGCTCCATGATTGGAAACCTGTCTCATGAGCTGGGGGAGAAGGCAGCTGGAATAAAGAAAGGATCACTAAGTCAATGACGATTGGAAGGATCTTTTAGATTAGGAGATATGTGCTGAAAATAGATAAAGGACCAAACATGGTAGCCTTTCAGTATCTGTATTGCAAACCATAATGTCCCAAAGCAGAGAGAGAGTAAGAGGGAAACTGTCTGCCATAGTGGTAAGGGGAGAGGTGAGGAGGGGGGGTGGGGGATACTGGGGACACTGGTAGTGGAAAATGTACACTTGTGGAGGGATGGGTGTTAAGATCATTGTATGGCTGAAACTCAAACATGAAAGCTCTGTAACTGTATCTCACCGTGAATCAATTGAAAATAAAAATCACTTGCATTAATCAACATTGAAAGTGACCTGAGCCCCTGACTAACAAAACTTCACAGCAAGGAATAAAAGGACAGTAACCAGATAAAGCCCCCATTGGAAAACAAGTTGTAATTGTGAGGTGCTGTAAAATATAGCACCTTACCCAAGAAAGTCGGGGGCAGGAGTGCTCCTACCATTCAGCATCCCAATCCTGTGATCTGGTACTTTCAGCACTGGAATGGAAGGCAAGAAAATATGGAGTGTATTCCGGAGTCAGGATGCCTGACAGGTGTCATCTTGGAAGACTCCAGTGATCTTGCTATATTGCTGCCATGGAAGCTAAATTAAATCTCACGAGGCAGGGGGAGGGTGGGAAAGGGGCATTATACGAGGGATATTGGTGGTGGGGAATATGCACTGGTGGAGGGATGGGTGTTTGATCATTGTGTGATTGTAACCCAGACATGAAAGATTGTAACTATCTTACACTGATTCAGTAGAATTAAAACTGTCACTGTCATCCCGTTGCTCATTGATTTGCTCGAGCAGACACCAGTAACATGTCTATTGTGAGACTTGCTGTTACTGTTTTTAGCATATCGAATACGCCACGGGTAGCCTTCCAGGCTCTTCCGTGTGGGTGAGATACTCTCAGTAGCTTGCCGGGCTGTCCAGGAGGGGTGGAGGAATTGAACCTGGGTCATCTGCATGAAAGCCAAACACCCTACCACTGTGCTATAGAATTAAAAAAAAAAAAAAAAACCTCTCACTGGGCTCATAGTAACAGAGCCACAGGGCAGATCTTTGAAGAGAGTTACCCCCAACCCCAGAGAAATAGCTGAACTAGCTGGGGCTAACAAACTATTTTATTCTGTTACTGAATCACCATGAACTGCAAAGTTGTTTAGGATTGAGTTACAGGCGTACAATATTCTCACAGCAACCCCTTTCTCAGTGTCCATTTCCCTCCACCAGTGTCTCAGTTTCCCTTCTGCGCCCCAGCCCGCCTCTGGGGTAGGCATTTCCCCCTAGCATCGCCCTAGTTTCTCTTCCCTAACTTATCCCCACACCAGTGGCAAACTGCCTACGAAAGACCAGTTCTCCTGCTCTTCACCTCTGTGGCCTTTTGGCTTTTAATAGTCCTCTCTGGAATTTCTTTATATCCCACTTACAAGAGGGAAAATTCTGTGTTTAACAGACGATTTTAAAAGTGCTTTCTCCTGCCATACAGAGCCAAATTCTCCCAGTCCACATGTGACTACCTAGAAAGTAAGTTTGCACCCTGACAGATAGGAGGTGTCCTGTGGATCTCCCAAAGCATAGCCACTAAGCGCAGGGTCACCTGCCTGCTGTGCTCCTGTAGTCTCAGTGAGAGACTACTTCCTGCCATGTCCCAAACGCATGCTACATCACTAGTCACAACCGAAGCACCAGCCTCCTCACACGTGCAGCTCTGCAGGACCACAGCAGACTGCTGGCAACTGGGTATTTGTGGACTTGAATCACTGCCAGTGTCACTGCGAAGGTTCTCTCAAACTGGGCACACAGGTACTGCCAAGTAGTCACTATTTTCAACCCATTTACCATTCAGCCCATTTCAGCACAGCTTCATGGCACTCATCAACACCAGTAACACCAGTCATAATGGGGAACTTACCTCAACTTATACATGGGTCATCAGCCCGGAAATAACTCTTATTACAATATAGCTACGCAAGCTGTCTGAGAGAGACTTAAGAGTAAGTCCTGTGACGCTTACTGAAGTGAAGAGATGAATGGACGAGAACTTCAACAAAGACAGAGAAATTTGAAATAAGCCCAAGGAGCAGTCACAGAGCTAAAGAATACAGTAGCTGAACTAAAAAAGTACATACAAAAATTAAAATGCAGTAGCAAAAATAAAATACAGTACAGAATAACTTCTCACATGGGATATAAAGAAGCATAATATGGAAATAACAAATATAATATGGGAATACAAAACAAAACACAGTTTCTTTTGTGTTTTGTTTATATCTCAAAGCAGAATGACAGTAGCCGAAGATCTAATTGGTGAACTCCAAGGTAACTTAGTGGAATTCATCCAAAAAGATCAGCAAGAAGAAAGAATTAAAATTAATGAGGATCACGCCTCATCCAAAAATGGGGAGAAGAGATAACTAGAAATTTCCTCTAAAGAAGGCATATAGACTGCCATAAGTGTATGGGGAAAATGCTTATCATAAAATAAGCATAAATCATCACTTATCATAAAAGAGCTACAAATCGGAACCACAGTGAGATTTGTCCTACGCCAGTGAGAGTGATGTACATCACACAGAACAAAAACAACCAGTGTTGGACGGATGTAAAGAGAAAGGTCCCCTCCTCCACTGCTGGCGGGAGTGCCGACTGTCCAGCCTTTTTGGAAAACAGTATGGACACGCCTCAGAAAATAAAAAATTGAACTTAAATGCGACCCAGCAATTCCATTTCTGAGTTTCCACTGATGGACCCAAAAATTCCATTCTGGAAATGCATTTGTACTACTCTGCTAATTGCAACACTGTTCACAATTGCCAAATCTGGAAAACAAACACATACACCCGCATGATTACAGCTGAACTTGAAGAAAAGACAAAACTACGCAATTTACTGTTATATAGATAAAACCAGAGGGTATCGTGGTGAGTAAAGTCAGCCAAAAGAAAAGAGACAGATACAAAATGACTTCCTGTGTGTGGAATATAAGCATAATATTGGATAGCAAATGGTCAAAGATGCCAGAACCTAAGAACTGGGGCAGGGGTGGAAGGGATCCTGAGACAGTGGACCCATGAAGAGGACACTCTGGTGGAGGGTATGGGGTTGCAACACTGTGCGTGAAACTCTGTCACTAACAGTATTGTGAATCAATCACTGTAACTTAAAATAATTATTTTTTTAAATTATTGAATCACTGTGAGATACACAGTTACAAGTCATTCATGATTGAGTTTCAGCAGTTATCTGGTGTTCCAACATCCATCCCACCACCAGTGTGCCCAGTTCCCTCCCATCCATCCCCAGCCTGCCTCAATAGCAGACACTTTTCTCCTCCCTCTCCTCCCTCCCCCTCTCCCTTTGCCTCTCCCTCTCTTCTTTCTCTCCCCCTCTCCTCTCTCTCCTTCTCTCTCCCTTCCTCTCTTGCTCTTGCTCTCGCTCTCTCTCCCCCCTCTCTCTCCCCCCTCCCCTCCCTCCCTCTCTCTCTGTCTCTCCATTGTGATTTTTCAATACAGGTAACCAAAAGGTTGTCACGTATCTCCCTTTACCTCCTTTCAGCACTCAGTTCTTGTCCAGAGTGATCCTTTCTGGCTATCATTGTCACAGTGGGCCTCTCTCTGTCCTAAGTGCTCTCCCCACCATGTACTTGTGGCAAGCTTCCAACCTTGGGGGGAGGGGGGAATTAAGCAAAAAAAAAAAAAAAAAGAAAGATAAAATAATTGCTATGTAGGGGGGGGAACTCCAAATAATAACAGTAAGGTTTTGTTGAAATATTGAAGGTTATTAATGTAGCAGCCACCTCTCTGGACTGTGAACTAAACAAAAGCCCCACGCTGGCCGACGCGGCGTGGCGTACACCATACTATGAGGTGTGGGAAGGGGGATGAGGGGGGGAAAAAAAAGAAAAAGGGAAAAAAAAAGAGTTATGTACTTGTAGCGGTGGAGCTACATATTTCTTCATTTCCAGCAATGTAAAACTAATTATCAAATGCTTCCTTGGTAGTAGGTCTGTCTCTCTTGGGTGGAAACTCCAACAACTATAGTGAGTTTTATAGTGAAATATGGAATATAATCAAGGTAAAGAGAAAATGAAGTGAAATTCATTAGTAATACAGTAGGGGGTAGGGGTAGGGGGCGGGGGGTATAGTGGGGTTTTTGGTGGTGGAATATGGGCACTGGTGAAGGGATGGGTGTTTGAATATTGTATAACTGAGACATAAACCTGAGAACTTTGTAACTTTCCACATGGTGATTTAATAAAAAGTTAAATAAAAAAATTTAAAAAAAGTAATTGCTATGTAGAATGGCATCAAAAATAACATTTATATCAGAGGGCTCTGAGGAGGAGAGAGAATGTGGTGTGATTGTTATTTGAAGATATAGTAACCCAAGAGCTTCCCCAGCAGACCCAGGAAGCTTAACGAATTTCAAACAAACCAAAAAAAAAAAACCAAGCAGGTGCACATCTATAATTAAAATGGCGAAAACCAAAGAGTGGGAGTCCTAAAATCAGCAGAATAAAAGCAGAAAACCATACATAAAGGAATTTCTTACAGACTGTCAGCATTTTTACCACAGAAACTCTACAGGCCCTAAGGGAATGACATGATATAAACAGTGTTGAATGGAAGGTCCTAAAAGCAAAAGTGCCCTCCCCAGCTAGATTAGCACTCACATCTGAAGCAGGAGTAAAGCACAGTTTTATTAACAGTTTCACAGGTAAAGGAATTCATCAACAGTATTTTGATTCTCCAAGAAATACTTAGTGGATGAAGTAACAGCTGTATGGGACAGTGTCCATAAAAGGCAAAAAAAAAAAAGAAAGAAAAGAAAAAACTTTTTTTTAAATGTTTTTAATTTTTTAATGAATCACCATGATGTACAGTTATAGACTTACAAACTTTCGTGATTACGTTTCAGTCATAAAATGATCAAGTAGCCATCACTCCACCATTGCACATTTTCTACCACCAATATTCCCAATCCCTCCCACCGCCCCCACTCCATCCCCTCCCCCCACACCTGCCTCTGGCAGGCACATTCCCTTTTACTCTCTCTCTCTCCTTTTGGGTGTTGTGGTTTGCAATTCAGGTAATAAGTGGCCAACATGTTTGGTCTATAGTCTACTTTCTGCACGCATCTTCCATCCCAAGCAAGCCCTCCATGCATCATTCACTTACTGGTCCCTTCTCTATGTCAGCTGCCTTTTCCCCCAGCATGTGAGGCAGGCTTCCAAGCCGTAGAGCAATCCTCCTGGCCCTTATCTCTGTTATCCTTGGACGTTAGTCTCCCACTCTGTTACTTTATATTCCACAAGTGAGTGCAGTCGTTCTGTGTCTGTCCCTCTCTCTCTCTGACTCATTTCAATTAGAATGATACTCTCCATGTTGATTCACTTACATGCAAATTTCATGACTTCATCTTTTCTAACAGTTGCGTAGTATTCTGTTGTGTAGATGTACCAAAGTTTCTTTAACCAGTCATCTGTTCTTGGGCACTCTGTTATTTTTCCAGATTCTGGCTATTGTAAATAGTGCTGCAATAAACATACAAGTACAGATGTCATTTCTACTGTACTTTTTTACATCTCCAGGATATATTCCCAGAAGTGGTATTTCTGGGTCAAATTGGAGCTCAATTTCCAGTTTTTTGAGAAACATCCATATTATTTTCCAGAAAGGCTGAACCAATCGGCATTCCCAACAGCAATGAAGGAGAGTCCCCTTTTCCCCACATTCACACCAACATCAGTTGCTTTTGTTCTTTTGGATGTGTGCCAGTCTCTGTGGTATGGGATGAAATCTCATTGTTGTTTTGATCTACATCACCCTGATGATTAGTGATGAAGAGCATTTTTTCATATGTCTTTTGGCCACTCAAATTTCTTCTTTGAGAAAGTTTCTGTTCATTTCATCACCGCATTTTCTGGTAGGGTTGAACATTTTCTTCTTGTAGAGTTCAACTAGTGCCTTGTTAATTAACCCCTTATCAGAATGGTATTGGATGAATATCCTTTCCCATTCTGTAGACTGTCTTCATATTCTGGTCATTATTTATTTTGAGGTGCAGAAGCTTCTTAGTTTAAGATAGTCCCATTTATCTCTGTTTCCACTTGCTTGGTCAGTGGTGAAGAAAAAACATTTTGAAGAAGTGTAAGACCTAAAATATAAAAAGTGGGAAAGGAGCATTGTATTACTATTTTCAAGTTTACTAATTGTCTTAATTCTATTAAACTTAGAGAATTTAATTTCTTTTATTGTATATTTCAGTTCTAAAATTTGTAGTTTACTTTAAATAAATATCTCTCTTTAGAGATAAGATTTTATATATCTTTATTATTACCATATCTTCCACTTTATTATTGACTGAAGTTATAATAGATGTTTGTTATTTGCTCAGTTCAACATTTGGCTCAAATCAGAGATGGTCTAAAATGATTTGATTTTCTTTTCATGTTGTCCTAAATCTTTTTTTTGATGAATAGTTTTGGATTGGATCCCAGATATTTTATATATTCTACCTTGAGTCTCTGAATTCTGTTTTATTCCTCTGAAAAATGTTGCTTTTTGTTTATTTTCATATTTAAATGTAGAGTCATTGCAAAGTCTGTTTCTTGGTTGAATTTGAGTATCTGCTCAGTTCTTTTATCCCTCAATAGGCTGCTCAGATTCTGACCTCTGTATGTATAATTTGGGGGTCAGTAAGATATTTAGGCATAGTTTATATACAAAATGTGTTATGACTTTCCCAAAATTCTTGCTGCTTAGGACTCCAGTTACTAAGGTATTACCTTAAAGTTCCCATTCCTCAGTTCTCTTAAACTCTCTTCTGATTTTCAAAAAGCAGGGGAGATGGCAGCTTTTCCATTGACATTTATCTGTTCTAGGTGCTGAAAATGTCTTGCCTACATGACAGATACTGTAAAATGGAAGGTGACCCTGCACCACTTTCTCTTCTAAGTCCTATTTCCAAAATCTGCCAGCATTCTTAACACACTGGAAAGACTTCAGATAGTTATAGCCATTGTTTGCATTTTCTTGTTTGCATTTTATAAAGTTTATAGTTCTGAGAGAGTGCTCATTTATTTTTTTAAATTTTGCCAATGTCCAGTAATTATAACTGTGCTGGTTTCTTATCTTTTCTTTCTTATAAGAAAATCTAAATCTAAAAATCTAAAGACCCTATTTTATATTTAGTTGTAAATTCATTTACTCTTCTGTGATTAAAAAATACCTAGCCTTTTCATTTCATCTCTTAACAATTTTCAAAACTCCAGCAATTGCTAAAAAGATCTCCCTTTAATTAAGTTTTTCTGAATTTTTTTAAATTACTAGCTCTATGTTAGATATGTGTAGCAGCAATACTACGTTGGTGCAGTGCCTTCTCAAGGTATAATATAAAGGGTTACGGGAAATTCTTTATATTATAGATAAGCAAACTCCTATGACTTCAAAGAAGGTCTAATTTGGATTTTTTAATTCTTGCTTTAATTTAATCTTATTGTTTTTGTTGTTCATTGCTGGTTTTTTTGGACCACACCCAACCCAGAAGTACTCAGGACATAAAAGCAAAAAGCACATATTCCTCTGTGCTCAGGAATTACTTACGGCAGGGCTTAGTTGCTAGGATTGAATCCAGAACTGAGGTATATAGTGATACACAAAACTTAAGCCAGGATCTCCTTAATTGTAAGGCTTAAAATTTCAGAAGGAAAGGTTGAGGGGGGTGAAAAATGTATGTGGGGAAAGCACTTTAATAAGATCTTTCATAGGAGTCTGACAGGTGTGTGTGTGTATGTGTATGTGTATGTGTGTGTGTGCGCCATACGCATAGACACACATATACATTATAGTCACACTCCTGTGTTTTTCTGAGAGTTGTAACTAATCACCTACCTCTATATGGTAAAGTAGCACACTGGTACAAATGAACTTAGAAAGAAGCAGCAGAATAAAAATGAACCTTGCGTCTACAGAGGAGTCCTGCAGATTGGTTATGTGCCAGGCATCACTTGTAGCGTTGCTAAGGGACCTTTGGTGCCAGAGATCAGACTGGGATCAGGCACATGGAAGGCAAGTGGCAGACCCTTGCATCTCTGGCCAGATTTCCTGTGTTTAAGCCAGGTCTCAAAGATAAACAATTCAAAGTATTACCATTTATTTGATTTAAAATTGTCATTCTTTGGCCATCCCCTGTTCTGGGAGTTGCCTGTATGTAAATCTGAGATGTGAAATCCCTTTATTTTCTTTTATGAGTGCCTTCCACTCTTTCCCCTCTGGGGAAGCTCATGTTCATTTTCTCTCTCTCTTCCTCTTATCTCTTTCTCAGTCTCCTTCCCTTTCTTCCTCTTCCTCTAATTCTCCCTCTCCGACTTATATTCTCTTATATCAAAGTACTGTACTTCAGAATTGAAAAGTGATTCCTTGGGGCTGGAGCAATAGCACAGCAGGTAGGGCGTTTGCCTTGCACTCGGCCGACCTGGGTTGGATTCCCAGCATCCCATATGGTCGCCCGAGCACCGCCAGGAGTAATTCCTGAGTGCAGAGCCAGGAGTAACCCCTGAGCATTTCCGGGTGTGACCACCCCCCCCAAAAAAAAAGTGATTCCTTTTGCTTGTTATCATGCCTGCTTATGAAGCTACTATCCTCTGACCCCATCTGATTCTTTGTCAGACTTAGTTGTTATTTAAAATAAAAAATAGAAAAGGCATTATAAAAATAATTTTAAGTGTATTTAAATTTTAAATGTATAACGTTCCTGTATATATGTATTTGTTATATTTATTACAGAGAGAAGAGGTATTTCCTTACAGGGATTCATAAAGGTTTGGAACACCAAGAGATTCACCACCTCCATTATATTACTGGGTCCCACAACACTTGTTATGTTTTCGTCAGTTTCTCTCCAGAAGGTAGGAATTGTGTTTTATCTCCATTAATTCTTAATATAATTATAGGTTATTTTCTGTGAACTTAGTCTTCATTAAATTTGCAAAGCATTTTGTATTTATACATTAGAGAAATCTATAGTTAACTGCCAGGTACCTTTGAATAATAAGCCATACAAACATATTCAAAAATACTTGTAATAAAAATAATTATTATAAAATTAATACAATGTTCATTGCATAGAAAAATAATCAATACAGAAAAAGATAGTGATCCTAACACCTTAAAGTAGCTCAATTCAATTTTGTATATCTTTCTGAATTTATTGATATATATGTCAACATATAGATTATACAATCATACATTTTTAATTATTGTTGATAACGTGTATGAATATTATGATGGAATTTTTGATGGGCTACTCTACTTGGTTGCTAACTTTTTATAACATTTCCACATTATTAAATTCCATTTCTATTTTTAATTCCATTATTAGTATTATAAAAAATTCTTGTTGTATATGACAGATTATATTGCTACTTTCCAAGTATCGAATATCTGGTACATTTTCTGTTTTTCTCTGTGGTTAGTATAACTTTAGTGAACATTCTTTTACATGCATCTTTGTACTCATATCTAATTATTTTTAAGACAATTTTAAACAGCTTCAAAAAAAATAGTTCTGCAGAAACTTTATTTCCTCTGATGACAGTGATACATTATGTAAGGCAGCATTATCAATTATCAGTCTTACAGAATATCAAGTAGAATATCACTATCTGATAAATCAAACTTATCTAACCATAAAATCATTAACTAAAGTGATATCAAAAGAAGGGCTATTGGTAGTTGGGAAGTTGGACTTGTGTAGGAATAGATGTATGGATAATCTCAGTTTCAGCTCAGTTTTTCTATATTTCTAAAATTGCTTCAAAAAATCATGTATAAGAAAAAAAAGAGAGAAACAATTTGAAGGGAAAGACTTTTTAATGCTGTTGTAAACATTTCCTTTTGCCAGGAATGCTTGGGTATTTGGGTTGGGTCATACCTAGTGATGCTCAGGGGCTGTTCCTGTCTCTGTTTTCAGGGAGCTGGAGTCAGCTGCATGCCAAGCAAGCAAGCACCTTAACTCTGCATCATATTTTTAGCCCCCAGATTTACATTTAAAATTAAATTTAAACTTAACATTAAAACATGGTCAAAAAAAAGGCCGTCATTGTCCCACTAAACACTTGAAAATGATGACTGATGACATTTTCTTTAAGAAGGAGTTTGTGGATCAAAGGTTAAATATTTGAAAAGCTCTACCAAGTTCTACCATCAGTACGTAAGAGTGCCACTTTTTTCTGTAATTTCCCCTTTGGCATTCACTGTTTTTGCTTTTAACTAAATCTGAAACAGAAAGTGTATGACATTTAATGTTCTTTATTTGATTACTACTGAGATGAATAGCTTTTCATAATATTATTTGACCTTTATATTTCTTTTATGACTATCTCATTTATTTACCTACCATTCTGAATTTTTCTTGGAGCCTTTGATGATTTTTCTTGACTAATCAGAATCAAGAATCATACTAAGAATACTAGCTATGAATCACATGAGTTACAATTATATTTTTACCTTTTTGGTTATGTTTTGTTAAAACATGTTTTTTTGGTTTACATGCTCCATTGTGCCATTAAAGTTAGCATTTTTATGTGACTAAATCTATTGTCTTCATAAGCTTTCCTTTTAATAACTATATACATCTGACCAAGCTGTATGTTTTTTATTCAAAAGCTGTTATGGCATTTTAAAAGACTATTTATTATAGGCAATTTGAAACATTAAACACTTGACAGAGGAATAGAATAAACTCCCACTCCCATATACCAAAACTTGGTTCCTACAATTTAAAACTCAAGACTAATAATATTTAATTCATGCCTCTTGTATTATCTTGATAGGGTTTTTTGTTTGTCTTGTTTTTGGCCAGTAATGTTCACGAATTACACTGGGGCCATACGGGACGTCTGGTACCGGACCCAAGTTAACCATGTGCAAGGCAAATGCCCTACTTGCTGTCCTATTACTCCAGCCAACCTCCTATATTATCTTAAAGTAAATCTATACATTAAATTATTTTATATTTTTGATACTCGGTCGTAAGATTATTTTACCTAATCAGTATTCTTCCTCTACCATTGTTTCTCCTGAAAAATCATAGACTTCTACAACATGTTATATAAATGTCAGCAATAGCAGAGCGTGTAGGGTGTTTGCCTCGCAGGCAGCCAACCCAGGTTCAATTCCCAGCATCCCATATGGTCCCCTGAGCACTGCCAGGAGTAATTCCTGAGTTCAGAGTCAGGAGTAACCCCTGTGCATTGCCAGGTGTGACGCAAAAAGCATTAAAAAAAAAAAAAGTATGCTAGGGCTTGAGGATACAACAGGTAAGGTACTTGCTTTGCACATAGCCAACCAGAGTTCGATCCCTGGCATTCCATATGATCCCCTGAGCATTGCCAGATGTGGCAAAAAACATATATATGCAATTATATATATTCAATTATATATTATCTTATATATTTTATTAAAGTATTAAAATACATTCTGTTTTTTTAAAGGACCTATAACTTTTTAATTTTTTTTTATTTTATAAGGTAGCACTGTAGCACTGTCATCCCATTGTTCATCGATTTGCTCGAGCAGGCACCAGTAATGTCTCCATTGTGAGACTTGTTGTTACTGTTTTTGGCATATCGGGTAGCTTGCCAGGCTTTGCCGTGCAGACGGGATACTCTTATTAGCTTGTTGAGCACTCCGAGAGGGACAGAGAAATCGAACCCGGGTCGGCCGCATGCAAGGCAAACGCCCTACCTGCTGTGTTATCCTTCCGGTCCATTTTATAAAGTAGTTCACAATATTTGGTTACATTTAATATTCAGACACCAATCCCACCACCATTACACCTTCCCACCACCATATTTGGGATGTTTCCATCCCAAGCCCCAATCTCTGTCCCAAAGTAGAAACAAAATAATATAATTATATTGTTTGGTATGAAAAAATACAGAAAATGCTACAAAAAACAACCATAGAAAAAAGAGTGTGAAACCATGCACAAAAATCAGATCAAAATGGATTCATGCAAAAAAAAAAATGGATTCATGCACAAAAATCAGATCAAAATGGATTAAGGGCCTCAACATCAGACCACAAACCATAAGGTACATTGAAGACAAGGTAGGCAAAACCCTCCACGATATTGAAGATAAAGGTATCTTGAAAGGTGACACAGAACTAAGCAATCTAGTAAAAACAGAGATCAACAAATGGGACTACATTAAACTAAAAAGCTTCTGCACCGCAAAAGATACAGTGACCAGAATACAAAGACAGTCTACAGAATGGGAAAGGATATTCACCCAATACCCATTCGATAAGGGGTTGATATCAAGGGTATATAAGGCACTGGTTGAACTCTACAGGAAGCAAACATCCAACCCCATCAGAAAATGGGGCGAAGAAATGAACAGAAACTTTACCAAGGAAGAAATACAAATGGCCAAAAGGCACATGAAAAAGTGCTTATATCGCTAATCATCAGGGAGATGCAGATCAAAACAACCATGAGATGCCATCTCACACCACAGAGACTGGCACACATCCAAAAGAACAAAAGCAACCGCTGTTGGAGAAGATGTGGGGAGAAAGGGACCCTTCTACACTGCTGGTGGGTATGCTGACTGGTTCAGCCCTTCTGAAAAACAATATGGACGCTTCTCAGAAAATTAGAAATTGAGCTCCCATTTGACCCAGCATTACCACTTCTGGAAATATACCCCAAAGAAGCAAAAAAGTATAATGGAAATGACATCTGCAGTTCTATGTTCATCGCAGCACTGTTTACAATAGCCAGAATCTGGAAAAAGCCCGAGTGCCCGAGAACAGATGACTGGTTAAAGAAACACTGGTACATCTATACAGTGGAATACTATGCAGCCGTTAGAAAAACTGAAGTCATGAACTTTGCATATAAGTGGATCAACATGGAAAGTATCACGCTAAGTGAAATGAGTCAGAAAGAGAGAGACAGACATAGAAATATTGCACTCATCTGTGGAATATAAAATAACAGAATAGGAGACTAATGTCCAAGAATAGTAGAAATAAGTACCAGTAGGTTGGCTCCATGGCTTGGAAGCTGGTCTCGCATGCTGGGGAAAAAAGACTGCTCAGATAGAGAAGGGAACACTAAGTAAAATGTGGTGGGAGATCCCACCCGGGAAGTGAGATGTGCGCTGAAAGTAGACTAGAGACTGAACACAATGGCCACTCAATACCCCTACTGCAAACCACAACACCAAATTGGACAGAGAGAGAGAGATCAAAAGGGAGTACCCTGCCACAGAGGCAGGATGGGATTGGGGGGGGGAGGGATACTGGGTTTATTGGTGATGGAGAATGGGCACTGGTGGAGGGATGTGTTTGTGAACATTGTATGAGGGAAAAAGAAGTTCTAACGTGTGAATCTGTATCTGTACCCTCATGGTGATTCACTAATTAAACAATAAAATAAAAGAAAATAAAAAGAGTGTGAAGATTGTTCTATTTTGGCAGGGGCCATTAGTACCCTATAAGATATCACTAACATGTTGTTAAAGGTTGAGCCTTGTGAACTTTTGTGTATGTATATATATACATATATATAATATATGGAAGTATATAGAATATATATTTATTTCCCTCTATGATTGGTTGCCCACTATTTGAACCCCATCAGTTGTGTTATGGTAGTCTTGGAGAATGGGTAGGGTGTGTCTTTTGATGTGTCTGCAACTGAGAATGCAGCCACATGATCCAGGAATAAGGAACTGTAACTTTTTTAAGACTATAATGTAAACCTCATTTTTTCTGTCTTCAGAAAGTACTACTATTCTTGGGGCTGGAGTGATAGCACAGTGAGTGAAGTGTTTGCCTTGCATGCGGCCAACCGGGTTCGATTCCCAGCATCCCATATGGTCCCCTGAGCTCCACCAGGAGTAATTCCTGAGTGCATGAGCCAGGAGTAATCCCTGTATATCGCTGGGTGTGGCCCAAAAAGCAAAGAAAAGAAAAAAAGGAAAAAAAAAAGAAAAGAAAGTACCACTATTCTAAATTGTGAATTGTATGACTGTATTTACATGGAATTTCAAAGATGTAACAGGCTTATTGTTTTTAATCCTTAGACTATAAAATTATATATATGTGTGTTAGAGATGTTACTGGTGCCCTCTCAAGCAAATCGATGAGCAACAGGATGACAGTATACATGTGTATATACATATTTCCTTCTATGATTGATTACCTACTATTTGAACCCCATCAAAGTGGTGTGGTATTCTTGGAGAATGGGTAGGGTGTGTCTTATGATGTGTCCGTGGCCGAGAATTCGGCCGCATGGCCCAGGAATAGGGAACTATATCTATAACTTTTTTAACACCATAATGTAAACCTCATTTTTTTCTGTCTTCAGAAAATACTACTATCCTAAATTGTGAATAGTATGACTATATTTACATGGAATTTCCAAAGTGTTGTGAGTAAAACTTAGGTCTTTCCAGATGTAACAGGTTTTGTTCTTTTTAATCTTTAGAATAGACTATAAAATTGTACATGCTATATATATAATTAATTTCTAACATGTCAGTTCAGAAGACGATACCTTCTTAGGGTCTTTGTTGGTTTAGACAGTAAAAGTAAAAGCTGATCCTGTAGTGTACCAGGCAGAGCACTTTCCTTGCACGTGGTTACCCTGTGTCCAACGTCCAGAGCGACAGTACAGCAGGTAGGGCGTTTACCTTGCATAGTCCCTGGCATCCCATATGGTCCCCCAAACACCACCAGGTGTAAATTCCTGAGCGTAGAGCTAGGAGTAACCCCTGAGTATCTCTGGATGTGACCCAAAAAGAAAAAAAAAAAAGCCTGTGTTCAATCCCTTGAACCCTAGATGATCCTCTGAGCACTGCCAGAAGTGATCTCTGAGTGCAGAGCCAGGAATAAGACCTGAGGACCACTTGGATGTGCATCAAACAGTAAAAGCAGACACAAAGAAACAAAAATGATGTAGAAATTAGGAAAATAGCTCATGATCTACTAGTGGCAAGATGACTACAATGTATCATTGGCTGTGTTTCTTAGAGATGAAGAATGTAAAAACTAGGATAGTTAGAACTAGAAATAGAATCGTCAGTACATATAAAAAACACAGAAAGATATAAGATTGAATCGTACTTACAGCAAAGTAAAATCATGATTTTATAGTTGAGAACTTCAGGTTAATATTGTTAGATCATTTATCTTATGAAAGAGTAAACAAAGGAGCAAAGAATTTTATTGAAGTTTGTTCATAGTTACAAGTCATTTTTCTAGTATTTTAAGGATATTTAAGAAGTAAATAAAAATAAGAGTGAATAGGGGGAAAGAGAAGTAAAGGAAAAATTCTTAAAAGTTACCGTGTTTTGTTTTATTTATTTATTTATTTATTGCCTTGTGGGGGGGGCTTCAGGAGGGGTTTGCAGGAGAGACCTTAATAATCCCAGGCCCTTTGTAGAAACAGTGCCAGGTCGGAGAACTGTTACTAGCTCACTCTGCGGGAAACTTATCTTTACTAATGAAACTCTTCTGTGTATTTACCTTGTACCAGACAATTGTCTACATACTTTAAATTATTTGTCCCATTTATGTAATTTGTTTTTCCACCTAAAGTAGCATTACATTATAATATTTGACTCATTTAATCTTAGCAGTGTAATTTGAGTAAGGACTATTGGTATCCCCTCAATTGAGAACTGGGACCCATAGTTCTTACTTTCAATTGCTCTTTGACTGGGGTGGGAGGGGATGCAGGCAGCAGTTGGCCTACACCAGCAGTTACTCAGTAATCCCTGACAGTGCTCAGGGGTTGTATGTGGTGCAAGTGATTCCAGTACTGTCTTTTCAACCCTCAATTATTATTCTTGAGAGAGAAGCCTCAAGAGCATTACGTAATCAGTAAAAAGTGTTTCACTATCAACTAAGCAGTTAACAAAACACATTAAAAATAAATAAAATGAGAATGGAAAGTTTTATAGGGTATATGGCAAGAAATATTATGTTTACATCTTCACTTTATAAAAAAGAATCAACATGGTCTGGAGAGACAGCGCAGTGTTATGGCACGTGCATTGCTGCAACAACCCTGCGTCAGTTCCCGGCACTTTATGGTGCCCTGAGCATGCTGGACGATCATAGCCTTCAGCCTCACGAGCTCCCACCTAGATGGCCTGGGTAATCCCCAGAACCAGTCAGGGCAGCACGGCGCCCTCAGGCCCCTGCAGAGAACCTCACACCAGTTGCCCATGACTGCTGGATGGGACCCCCAGACCTCCAGAGGAATACTTGGGAGGTCCCCCAGAAAATAAATAAAAACTGGGCCAGAGAGAATGTGTAACAGGCAGGTCACTTACCATGGACGCAGATAACCGGGTTCAACCCCGACCCTCCAGGAGTGACCCTGGGCACAGAGCCAAGAGTAAACTCTGAACACTGCCGAGTGTGATCCAGCCCCCTGCCCAAAAAGGAGGATAAGTAAAAGTAAGTTAATTTACTATTTAAATGTCTAATTAAATCTAAAGTATGACTTGATTCTGGCTTATTTTCTGATTTTTCTGGAACTGTTGCATCCTCTCAATTCATTTTTGCATTTATAAAATTTGTTTTGGGTTATTAAATAAAAGATGACTTCTAAAAACTATATTACATTATGCTAAATTTACAGAACACGTCTTCATTATCACTGCTTTTTATATTTCCTTTAAAACACTTTGTGTATTTGGTTGCATGTATTATGTATTTTTTATTGAAAATGATTGTCTATAAATTACACAAGAAAGCAACAGTCCAACTAGACTGATTTGTCCTGAGATTTAGTGCTGACTGTAGTTGCTCTCTAAAGGTACAAACAGACAAAAAATGAAATTGCAAAAGAAGAAAAGATCTTGAAAAATGAATTTCAAGTTTAGTTCTAAACAGCAATCACAGTTTTAAGACTTTGAGACTTTCCAGGGGATTGTGAGTAATGTTGAGATTGTAAACCCAAGGCAAAAACCTCTGGACATGAATTCTCCTAGGTACTTACTTTTTTCTTTTGGTCCTTTGCTATGGTGTTGGAAGAAATACTAGAGGGAATCAAGCCTGAGTCCTCATTTTATCCCAAATGTTAATCTCAGAAGTCTAAAGATTAAAATAGTAAGATAAGTATTCTATAAAAGACATTTGCAGCCTAATTTACTGTTGCTTTGTTTTCTTTCTTAATACTTTGGGGATGTTCTGTTTTGTTTTGGCTTTAGTTTGGAGGGTCACACCTATGAGTGCTCAGGGATTCCTCCTGATTCTGTACTTAGGGATCACTCCTGGATGCTCAAGGGATCATATATGGTGCCATAGGAATTGGTTGTATACAAGGAAAATGCCTGAAACACTCCCTCTAGCCCTGAGGAATGCATATACATTTGCCTATTTAAGGAATTATGCTAAAAATTTGTAACTGGCAAAAATGTTAATATCGCCACTGAAAAATTATATTCAAGTACCTACTCAGGAAAAAATAAAAATATTTTATAAGGATAATTAAATTCTACCTCTCATTTTTAATATATTTTCATGGAAAATTATGTTTGAGAGAATTCCCATTTATATTCTTTGCTTTAAATGTTCTTCTTATCTGATGATCTCATGTAAAAATACAAACTGGTTCATTTGATATTATGAAAGTCCCAAAGTTTTTAATTTATAGTTAATTATATATTTTCAGTTGCCAAAATCTGTTCCTTCTATATCTATATCTGGAGGGTTCTTGTTTTGTTTCTGTTTTGGGGACACACCCGGTGCTCAGTTGCTACTCAGGGCTAATCTCCTTAACCCCTAAACTCTCTCTGACCCCTCAAATAATTGGGTTTTGGTTGTATGGCCTTATGTATAGTTCTTCGGTTTTCTGAAAACTTTGAGTGCCTTTTGTTTCCCTTGCATTGCAGTTTGTGTCTACACAATATCACAGGGTCCTGTCCCAACTCTGGTCACCCAGTTTTTCCTCTTTCACTTTGCTTAAATGAAACACATCTCTTAGCAACTTGACAGATGATAACATTTTTTAATTTTCACATATTTGAGAGTTCTTTATTTTCTCTAAAGGAGTTTCCGAGTTCTGACCTCACAAGTTCCAAGTAGGCCAGAGGGCTGAGGGTAGGATGCTCGCCTTGCACACAGGCAACCTGGGTTCAATCCATCCCGTCTCCAGCATTCCATGTACTGGTCCCCTCAGCACCACCAGGAGTGATCCTTAAGCACAGAGCCAAGAGGATGCTCTGAACACTGCTGGATGTGGCCTAGAAAGCCAAAGAAAAAAGAATTTTTATTTTTAATTTTTAAGAAAGAAACGATGTTCCCAGCCTGGGAGCAAGGGCTGGCAGGATAAAAGGTGAGGCTGGGGCTTCGAAGGAGCTGAGGCTCAGGATAAGAGAGGGAAAAAATGTGAAAGGATACCACATTTTACACTTTTGACTGCCCGTTCTGTATGACACAGTAAGAATGGCAGGCATGCTGCTTCCACTGGTTCTCTCTGTAACAGTCTGACCAGTCATTGTTGTAAGTTATGGAAGAGCACCATGTGCTAGCAGCATCAATCTGAATTCTCCTTTGTGTGGGATTCTAAATTGCTGTGACCTTCTATTTGCTGGGGTTTGGGTTTGGTTTGGGGGACCACATGTGAAGAGCTCAGGGCTTTTTTTTAGCTCTGTGCTCAGGGATTATTCATGGTGGTACTCTGGGGACCATATCAGGGATCAAACCCTGGTCCACTGTGTGCAAGGGAAATGCGCCCCCACCCCAAAGTTGGGCTCTGATCTCAAAGTTGGGCTACACCATCCCCCAGAATTCAGAAACACCAGACTGAGTTCATCCTCTGCCGACTTTTAGGATCTTGTCTTAGTTTTTTATTTGCTTGTGGGCTTCTTTGTTGCATGGGGTTTGTGGGGCTTGGTGGGAGGAGTTGCATTTTTGTTTTTATTGGGTGTTTTTGTTTGGAGGTGGGTTTTGTTTTTTTGTTTTTGTATTTTTTAATTCCTAGTGATCTATCTGAGTATAAACTGTTCTCTACTCATGTTCAGTTCACCGAGAAATCCCTTCTGAGGAGCTAGAAATGTATCTAATATTTCTTTAGGTACTCTCTCACTTTCTTTTCATTTTCTTTTCTTTTTTTCTTTGTATTCTTTTCTCCTGCACCCTCTCTCTACTGTGTTGGAAAGCAGGAGCTGTACAGTGTCTTACCTTTTCTGTGATAACTTTGTTCCTTTTTAAATCTGTTCCTAACAGTGATCTCAGTTTTTTAAACCAAGATTTAAAAAATTAAACATCATAGGATATGTAAAAATGTAAGATTATGTTTTTATTCTCTAGGAGTCTTTCATAGGCTCTTAGATTTGGGTTTTATCCTGATTTGTTTTTAGCAGAAGAGAGGATAGTCTTTATAAAGAGAAAACAAATTTTGGAGCCAGGATGATGGAATTTTAATCCCTATCTCCCATACTTAGTAACGCTGTGACCTTGAGCAATTTTTTAACTCTCTCCCTCTCGGTCCCAGTTTGAAATGGAGATATACTAATAGTATATGTTTTCAGCAATTTGAGAACCAAAAGCGGCAGCCAACATAAAACAAGACAATGTATGGAATATAGATGTCTTTTATGTATTTTCTATTATCAGGTTAATGATAATCACCATCATTATTATTATATGACTTTATCTGCTGACTACCTCTAAGGATGTTCAATGGAGCTTACTCCCTCCACCCCTAAATTACCTCCAGTTCAACTTTTTTTTTTATATTCACTTGTTTTTGTTTCTCTTCTTTATGTAGGAAATTTGTTCAAAGTATCTGGTTGCCTTTGGTTATATGTTCATATTTAACTGCAAAGCAATAAACAGTGGATTGTGAGTTTTCCATACCAAAGCAGCCTTCTCCAATCTCAGGTGGTCGGGCTTGGGAACTGGCCATCATAGTAAACTCCTTGTTATATACCAGAACTATTCTTTGCTCTAGAATTGACTCCTCCAAAAGGGAACCCTTCCGTTCCCTTAGGAATGGCTTCCTTCAGTGAATGTGGTTGCCAGCTATCCTCAATCTCATTTTCAGCCCATCTCTTACTCCAGCTCTCACTGTTGCTTCTTCCATGACCTCATGAAGCTTTTAACTTTTCTGTGGTTCCACCGATCATCAGCTTTTGCTACTCCATGAAGACTTGCTAGTTCCATCTCTGCATTTTCAGCTCACATCAAGTTTTTGAAATCTCTCCTTTGTTGTTGGCCTATGCCTCATCCATTATCTTTTAAAAAAAAACTTTTGTTACCATATAGAACCTCTTAAGCAAAGTGGAAACATTTATTCTCAACCTGCCATGTTTAACTACAAGTCATTAAATGTTTATAAAAAGAAAAATGAAAAGATTAAGTGGCACTTTACAACTATCACTCTATGGAGGGTTTGAATTGTAGCAAATTAGGTTTCCCTGAATGTAATTATTCTCATAATACTTATATCCAAAATGTAGGTAGTAAAACTATTTAAGTAATGACAAAAATAATATTTTTCTAGTATACATAAAGTGATGGCTATTTAACAGAAAACAGTCATCTAGAAGCAAGTTATATAACATTGAAAACAGTATATTGCTATAACACGGAACTATATTGTTAAATATGGTTGCATAAATATATTTATGTGTATTGTAAAATATATTTATGTAAAATATCATCTCCTGTGTTAAAATAAAAGTGACTTTCTTCCAGAATAATCTACATCCTAACAGTGTTTTTCCATCTATTACTTGATAGCACTGAATGTGCAGTTTTTGCACAGCAGTAACAAAAACAGTCTCCAAACAATCTTTGACTAATAGTTTGTAGTCTCTTATTTGCAGTTGGTTGGCAGCAGTGAGAATCAAAATATGATTTCATAGGGTAACAATGACTAAAATGAAATTTAATATGTAGCCTTTATTTTGTTTCTCTTCTTACTTTGAATCTATTTTAAATCATCTTTTGAAAAAGTCTCATAGCTAGAGTATATTCCCTAAATTAAATCCCATAACTGTACTTGTATGAAAATTTCAGTTCTGTTGAAAAAAAAAAATTTTGTTTTATGGTAACGGCTGCCAACTAATGGACTGCTACATGGAAAACAAGAATAGTTCCTTATAGTCTTTAACTGCTGCTTTATGTATTTGATATTTGCAAGCTTTAGTTCTATTAAAGAAATACAGTAACAACAAGTCTCACAATGGAGATGTTACTGGTGCCCGCTCAAGCAAATCAATGAGCAACGGGATGACAGTGATATTGAGGCTGGAGAGCTGGTGCAATGGGTGCTTGCCTTGCCCAAGACAACCCTAGTTTGATCTCTGGCATCACATTTGGTGCCCTGAGCCCTCCCTCCCCTCCACCAACACAGAACTGATCCTTGAGCACAGAGTAGGAGGAAGTCCTGAGTACAGCCAGGGATAACCCTCCTCCCCCCACAGAAAGAACTGTGTATTGGCTATAGCCCATTCTATGCAGTCAGATATTTATAATACTAACAACCTCCTTACCAAAATGCAATCTCTATAGGTGTACTCACTTAAATGTGGTTTTTCAGTGTTTCCCATCTTTATTACTGGGCAGACATATATGTGACTTCCCCTTAGTTCTGATTGGTTAAGAAAAATTGGTTAAGAAGAATATTTTTATTTTTATTTCTATTTTTAGAAACTATACATATACAAAGATTTTAGTAGCAGATTATTAAAAAAAGTGATACAGAATTTTATTACAGTTTATTGTTGTCTCATTTTGCTGAGAACATTTATTTCCTGTTCTTCACATAATCACTTTGGGTGGGACTATGAGGAGAGACCTATAACCTAATAAATACAGCAGATTTCAGGAAAAATAATAGAAATGCAGGCAGAACAATTCCAGGTTCCAGATGGATACTTGAAACTATCTGTTTATGGCTAAATGAAATTTTAAGACCTCATTGTATTTTTTATAATTAAAAAATGTCAGTCCTCTATATCTCTTTCAAATAAATTGAAAGATTATAAATTCAGTTAGGTTATTATCATACCTAAACTATAAGTAGAATTGATAGTTTCTGATTTTTTTTAACTGCTATAGGATTATTTTTCTAGATTGCAATTTTTTACTAACAGTATATTTATTTTTAGTATATTCTTTGATGTATTTTAACTGTTTACACTCTCTCACTCTCTCACACACACACAGACACACACATACACACACATGTTTGAGAGTATTAAAAATAAAAGGCATTTTGTTAAGCCAATGGCATCCCTAAGAGATTTGATTCAATTTCTATAATAGGTGAGAAGCTCAATCTGGGGCCATATTTTTCAGTTTTATAACAATATAGGCACTGTTATTTTTTAAAACCATGTTATACTGGGTTTATTTTTAAATAATTTGAATGCTGCTGCAATTTCTTGGTATCTCCACAGAAATCTTTCTGCCTTTTTTTCCACTGTCCATAGTTTTCAAAGTGTCCATGTAACCTAGATATTAAAAATCGAGTTAGAATGTGCTGTACTGCTAATATTTATTGTGAAACCTCAGAAAATTCTGGCCCTTTGTACTAGAATTACAGGGTGCACAATTTAATATTTTGGATATCTCAAAGGAGCTATTATCTAAAATACCCAAAACTATTAAAATTAAAGCAATACTTTATGTTTATTTTTTAATGCACAATACTTAAATTTTAGATCATGTTAGATAAAATTCACTATGAATTTTCCCTACTATTTACCTTACATTTAGAATTAGAGTTATTACTAATTTTGAAATCTAACCCCTTGCAAAAGTTGTAACTAGACCACTACTGTTTCCTAATTTGGATTTAAGATAATTTAGTTTTATCATCTGATGTAGTGGTATAACACATTTCTTTCAAAGAGTCAAGTTTTGCACTCAGGAAGACATGTTTTCTTTTTCCTTTATACTTCTATGTATATGTTAAAGACAAAAACAAAAAAGAAACTGGAAAATAAATTACCAAATGAGGTAGAGCCATCTGCACAAATGACTATTAAGTAGAGAATCAGATACGCACTGAAAGAATCTGATTATTTTCTCTTTATTCCTTGCAAAAATAAATAATAATACTCCAACAAAAGAAATAATAGATTACATCACAGTTCTTAGCTAAAAAAAAATTAAAGCACAGATGTGCTAAGGATAAGCTCTGTTTGTCCTCTTAATGATAGAAAGATTATCCTGCCAAACTAATACAGTGGTTTCTTTACATAGCCAGAGAGAATGACAAAGTACCAGAACCGATGACTGCAATCTTTTTTTTTAATTTTACTGATTCACCGTGAGATATCGTTACAAGATTTCATGTATGAGTTGCAATCACACAATGATCAAACACCCATCCTTCCACCAGTGCACATTCCCCACCACAATCTTTACTGAGAACTCTAAGGCCATAGCTGGAAACTGAGTGCCTAAAATCAAATCTGAAGTGCAAAGAGAGACAGAAATAAGTGAGAACTACAGCTAGCTCTGTGAAGCAGAAACTAAGCAGGATAAGAGGCAGTAGACAGGACCAGTGAGATAGCACGGGGGCTAAGGCAATTGCCTTCCATCCCGCTGGTCCCAGTTCAAGTCTTCAGCACAGCCTGTGGTGCTCCAAGCACTGCCCAGGGTTCACTTCTGAGCACAGAGCCAGGAATAGCCCTAAGCAGTGCAGGGTGGTACATCAAACCCCCTGTCTTCCACCTGGAAGGATGGAGGGCCATCCCAGATGCAATCACGAATCACAAATCACAAAATCCCGTTAATCGTCGATTTCTCAAGCGGTCTCAGTAACCTCTCCATTCGTCCTTTCCCTGAGATCTTAGAAGTCTCTCTCGACTCGGCCCTCCCAAAGATGTCACACTGGAGGCTCATTCAAGGTCAGGGGAATGAGATCCAGCTTGTTACTGGATTTAGCATATGAATACAGCATGGGAAGCTTGCAAGGCTGTCCCATGTGGGCAGGAAACTCTCAGAAGCTTGCCAGTTTCTCCCAGAGGGAGAAGTAGGCTACAAGATATCTGGGAGCTTGCTTTTAAGTCTCTGGATGTTGGCCATTGATAGGATTACACACACCTGGGTTCCTCTGCTGGTACCTTCATGCATGAGGCCTGTCCAATCATGTGGAGAGGGGCCTCGAGCATGGCTGTAGCTAGGTTCTGGTGGTCTTCGGCCGCCGGGAGCTCTGCTCAGGGTAGGGAGGGAAGCTGGAGCCCATCCCCTCTGAGGGCCCTAGGGAAGACAGCCAAGCATGCGGACAAGAGACTCTCTGCCCCCAATCAGGGTTCGATTCCGAAGAGGGAGCCTGAGAAACAGCTACCACATCCAAGGAAGGCAGCAGGCTCGCAAATTACCCACTTCTAACCACAGGGAATCAGGGTTCGATTCCCTGATTCAATATGCAATATAACAAATAAAAATAAATGAATACAAAGGACTACCCAGAGCCAGAACCATAAAGAGAAAGGACAGGACAGTGAGTATTAGTACCTTTCAGCAGGGTAGGCAGGGCAGATTTTTATGACCGAAATGTTACTACAATTGAGCTGAACTGTAAAGCTAGCTCCGAGTTAGTTATTCTCCAGCTCCTTGATGAATTTGCACTTTGCTTTTTCACAAATCAGTATTTTCACAAATTTTCCAAGCTGGTATTTTTTTAGATATTCTTGTCTTCTAAATGCTATATTTTAAGGTAGAGGGGGAAAAGTTATTTTGTCAAGTAAATTTGGGCAACTAGGATATATACATACACCCCCCACATATTTACACACACGTGAATGTGTGTGTGTGTGTGTGTGTGTGTGTGTGTGTGTGTGTGTGTGTGTGTGTGTGTATTCTCCAAAGTTTCCTCTCGTGAAAATATACAATTCTATCATGTAAGAGTTCCCGGGTTGTCTGGGCAGTAGCTCCCGGGCCTGGAGGGTATACCTCCTATACTGACGCCCAGAGTGCAGTCCCTGGCAACAAGTCCCACCCAGAATCTTCAAGTCTAGCACTGCTAGACTGAACAGCACCGTGTCACTGGGCTTTAGCACTGCCGTTGGACTGCTCTGCAAGGCCAAGTCCCACTGGGAATAGTCCCTGGAACAGTCAGAAGTGTTCAGAGAGCCCTATATTAAAAGCTTCCTAGTAGTCTCAGAGAAAAGGAAACTGTAAACCCTAAATTGCTCAAACTTATTTGGCATCAAACACTATAGTATATCATAACAAATCTTAGCCTTAGGAACTCCACAGCTTTAGAAATGAAGTCGCCTGTTTCATTAGTGTTTCAGTATGGAAAGCAGGTGGAAAGCAATTTTTGTGCTGGGAAGGAGGGCATGGAGTCAGGATGGGCCACACCTGGGGGTGCTCAGGGGCTTCTCCTGGCACATTACTTAAGGATCACTCCTGGCAATACCCCAGGAATCATAGGCAATACTGGGTATTAAACCAGCATCCACTGCATGCAAGGTATGGGCCTTCACCCCTGCACTCTCTCAGGGCCTGCAGAGTCATTTTTAAAAGGGAGGGTATTTGATGAATGAATGAATGAATGAATGAATGAATGAATGAATGAATGAATGAATGAATGAATGCCCAGTGTTTGCTAAGAGGAACTCTTGCATCTTGCACAAGACCCATAATTTTATTTTGGAGTGGGGAAGATGGGGAGTAGTTGGAGGCAGTGCTTAGGGGTGCTCAGGGACTGTTGTTTCTAACAGAATGCAGTGCACTGCAGGAGATAGAAGCCAGGGCTTCTGCATGCAGCGCATGGGCTGCAATCTGTTGAACTATCTCCCTGTCCCAGTGTTTATTCAAGAAGGACATTATTTACACTATCATTAGACAAATTACTAATTACCATAGCTACTTTGTTTTTCTTAAGGTTCCATAGTGTGTTAGATTATAGCGTCTTGAGTCTGCAACACAGGATTGCTAATCCTATATTTTGGATGGTAGTCACTTAAAAAGAGCATCAAAGTAATGTTTCACAGTCACTCTGTCCTACTTTTAGTAATTTTTGATAAAGACCCCAATTGGAAAGGTGCAAAGGTGACCTTGTGTTAATAGAGGAAGTTGTAACACAGAAATGCCAGTAGCCAGGAGACTTAAGGTTTTTTATTGTGGATCTACTATAAACTATCTGTGACCACTATAAAAAATACTCTGAAAAAATGAGATTATAATTTCTGAGCTAGATATTACAAAAGAACTTTTTTAAAAAATTCTAACCTCTGTGCTCTGATTTGGAAATTATGAACTAGGTAAAATTAATGAAGTTTTTTTTAATATCCCAAATTAATATGCACTGAAATTTTTTCAAACAAAGGCCATAGTACTGAAAATTCTGCGTGATTCTCTAACTATAACATGTATAATAAGTGATCTGACAATAGGATTGGGTAAATAAATTACTAGGCATATTATAAATGTCCTTGGAATTCTGAAGTGTTATATTGAATAATTCTAAATAGTAGGTATTGTCTGCCTAAAAGGAAAAAATCAGAATACACATTTATAATCAAAGACGTCCACTGCCTCTTTGTGCGGGATAGTGTTATCTTTAAAAGTGGATTAAGTCACCTCCAAATTCTGAAATGCTAACAGCCCAGTAGGATCACAGCAAATTAGATGGGAAAGTAGTGTAGAAACCCAATAAGCTCATTAAACAAAAACATTAACACAGAAGGCTGAAATAGCAACACACACCTCAGTAAATCCTCAGACAATGACTTTAATAACACCATTGTGAAATTAACAGTTCTCACAAATTTTCTTTTACTGAACTATTTTTCTTTTTTTTTTTCTTTTTGGGTCACACCCGGCGATGCACAGAGGTTGCTCCTGGCTCTGTACTCAGGAATTACCCCTGGCGGTGCTCAGGGGACCATATGGGATGCTGGGAATCGAACCCGGGTTGGCCGCATGCAAGGCAAACGCCCTACCCGCTGTGCTATTGCTCCAGCCCCTACTGAACTATTTTTCAGTAATTCTGTTTATCATTTTGTTGCAACAAAGCAGTATTAAATGAACTATTGGGTTGGGGGAGGAAGGCGCAGTTCCAACAGCAGGTCAAATCTACCCACAGAGCATGTGTATCAGCAGCCTGATGATGCCTTTAGGCTTCCTGGTACCCCCAAAATTGCCACTGTGCCTCTGGCCGGATCCCAGCAACTTGGGACCAAGTTTCCTGAGAAATTAAATGGTGAAAAATTAGGTTTGTGGGAGCCATTCCCACAAACCATCTCCAACTCAACTACATAAGCTCATTCATCAACCCTGCTTCAGAGACCCATAAATAAATTCTCAAAGAGATCAAAAGCCACATTTAATCTTGGACCCGCACAAGGCTGAACAGAGCAGAGTAAATCAGAGGGGTGGGTCACCTGGTGCCCACCCAAGCAGAGTCCCTGGCAGCCACCTGCTTCCACAATCAAAAATTGCTGCCATCCCACCAGCCAGACTCCAGCATCTCAGGACAGACCTCACCAAGGTATAATCTGCTGAAAATTCAGGCATACAGGTTTTGTGCCTGAAATCTTCAGACTTTCTCGGGTTTAGGATGGGCTACCTTCCCCCACCTCCCTGTACTTCCACAAGTCTTGGCAGTCACATCCACACCCAAAGCTGCCACCCAGTTAAAAAGCTACTCTAGCCTTACCTTCCCGATAAAGATACTGAATGCCCTAAATAAACACAGTGACCTCTTAGTACCTGTATTGAAAACCATAATGCATAAAAGGAGAGAGAGAGAGAAGAAGAAAAGTGCCTGCCATAGAGGCATGCCAGGGATGGGAGATGGGGACCTGGGGGATGGTGGGAGGGAAACAGGGGACATTGGTGGTAGGAAATGTAAACTGGTAGAGAAATGGCTGTTGGATGTATGACTGAAACCCAATCATGAACAGCTTTGTAATAATGAATATTCAATTAAAAATTTTTTAAAAAAACTAAGCTGTGCTTGCTAAGGGGGCCCTCTTGAGAAGGGGGAAGGGAAGGGAACTGGTGACAGTGGTGGAGGAAAGTCAACTGGTGGTAAGATTGAATGACCAAAACAACTGTATTATGAACAACTTTGTAAACCATGGTGTTTAAATAAAGTTAGAAAAAGGTGTTTTAGGTCAGAAGTGAGCAATATTACAGTGCGTAGGGCACTTGTCTTGCATATGACTGACTCAGGTTCAATCCCTGGTATCACATATGGTTCCCCAAGCACTGCTAGGAGTGCTTCCTGCATGCAGAGCCAGGAGTAACCCCTGAGCATTGCTGGATATGGCCCAAAAACCCCAAAATTTTTTAAATTAAAAGAGAAAAAAATAAAGAACTAAAAAAAAGAAAAAGGAAGATACTTTTTTTCCCAACTAGGAACAGTGATATTTTTTAACCCTATTTTAGTAATCATCAGTGTTGTGCCATAACTCTAACCGTATTTATAAATTCATCATAATCATCATCATCATCATCATCATCATCATCATCATCCCGTTGATCATCGAATTTCTCAAGCGGTCTCAGTAACCTCTCTATTCGTCCTATCCCTGAGATTTTAGAAGCCTCTCTCTACTCAGCCTTCACAACGATGCCGCATTGGAGGCTTTTTCAGGGTCAGGGGAATAGATCCAGCTTGTTACTGGCTTTGGCATATGAATACACCATAGGAAGTTTGTGAGGCTCTCCCATGTGGGCAGGAAACTCTCAGTAGCTTGCCAGTTTCTCCCAGAGGGAGAAGTAGGTTATAAGATATTGCTTCTGGGAGCTTGCTTTTAAGTCTCTTGGTGTTGGCTGTTGATGGGATTACACACACCTGGGTTCCTCTGCCAGTACCTTCATGCATGGGCTTATCCTAACATGTGGAGACGGGTCTTGAGCATGGCTGTGGCTAGGTCCCGGAGTTCTTCGGCCGCCAGGAGCTCTGCTGAAGGGGGGGAGCTGGAGCCCATCCCCTCCGAGGGGCCCCGAGGAAGACAGCCAGGCCCGTGGGCAAGAGACTTTCTTAATTAATGATAATTATAATAAATTACTAATAATATTAATGTATAAATTAATAATAATTTATACATTAATATTATTTAATTTTTATGGTGATATTATTTAATTTAACATTATATTTGCTTGCTATGAACTATAACAAAAATAATGAAATCCTATTTTATTTCTTTGGCGATTGAAATGTGCAATTATTTTTTTTTTAATTTTATTTGTAAAGTAAAATTTAAAAGGTGGAGTTGTGGCCACGCAGTTCTCAGGAGTTGGTTTATATGGAGTTGAATATGGAGTTTAGCCATATTCCAAGCAAGAGCCTTAACCCATGCACTATCCCTGTGGCCCAGTCAATAAATGCTTTTTAGAAGATATTAGGCTTGGGTGATTTTGTGAGCCTGCTGGTTTATTTTGTCCTTTTATGTGATGCCAAGGATAGAACCCAGGGCCTTGTTCCTGAAAGCATGTTCTGTCCGGGCCTCAGACAGCTCAGTGGCTTTGTGGCTCACCTGCCTGCCTGCCTGCCTTCCAGGCAAGAGGCCTCGGGCTATACATCCTGAAGACAATACCAGCAGCACTGCTGTTTGAGCACCTGGTCCTGCACCCAAGGATGTGTGACTCCTGCTTCATGGGAAAGGCAAGGAGAAGTATTTTTTTTAAGTACGTACTTTATTGTGAGTTATATACCGGGCTGTAGCTCTGTTTTTCATTATTCATTTCCTTGCAGAAAGCATCAAGGAAGGAGTTGGTTTAAAGAGACTCTCTAGCCAGACAATGAATGTTAAAATAAATAAGGATGATAATAAGTCATATCGCATTGAATGAAATAATAATGCATATCAGTCAATACCAATAGGACTGAACAGATAAATGAAGGAGATAAGATTTTCTGTAAATTAGAATGCCAACTGATTAAAGGGATGATGCAGTTAGTAAATCATCAATGAATGCTAAAATGAGTGAACATTAAGCATCGTTTGAAATGGTTTCAAAATATTTCCCCACAAACTAGTTATTGATTATAAAAGTGTCAGGGTCCTGGCCCTTCGACCCCGACAAACTGGAGTATGATCCCCCAAGCCACCAGACCTACTCCCTATGGGAGAGGGAATGGGAGGGGGAGAAGCCTCTGCCCAGCCCCTCTGCGCACCTTGGCCACCCCACCACCCCCAAGAAAGATCCACACAGAGGGGGGAGAATTGGAGGTCAGGGAACTCTCATTTTATTAGCTCCCACAGGAGATACTTATACACGATTTCAGAGCAGCTTGGATATTGTGGACACCTGGTTATCATACCCTTTACAGATGTTAGCTAATGATTTATGTTTCCCGCTTCTCAAGGCCGGGTACGTTGGCTCAGACAAGTGGACTTTCAGGTTTCATCCCATTATCTCCTCAACCAGGGAGCCTTTCTGGTGGAGTGCTGCCACAGGGCCTTAGGCCCCTGTGAAGAGAGCCTGCTCCTGCTTCTAAGGGCAGGAGATTTGGCCAGGGTCTCAGGCTGGCTGCTGAGACCCCAACATAAAAAAAGCCTGGTAATCTAACAGTTGAAAGGTGGACATGACATTAACAAACCAATCAACGTTACTGCCACCAATATTGGATTAAAATGCTGATGTATTTGAAACACAGTATTTCTTCTGCATAACCAAAATGCATAACCCAAACCTAATTATGAGAAAACAAATTCAAAATGAAGGGCAGTTAACAAAATAACTACCTACATTCTTAAAATTGTCAAGACCAAGAGACTAAAAAGAAAGGTCAAGATGTCGTTTTAAAGATGCTAGAGTAACAACTAAATATAATGTGTAATAATAAATTGATCCTACACAGGTATTCTTTTTAAGTACAAAATGATATAAAGGATATGGGTATTCTTGGTATAATCTGAATATGAATATGGACTATAGATCAGGTATAATAAATTTCTTTAGAAAATTCTACTGTAGTTATTTAAAGAATGTTCATGTTCTAAGGTCATGCTTACTGTTATTTTTTAGAGGTATATTGGTACATTGTTACAAATTACTTTTTAAAAAGTAGATTAACAGGACAAATGGAGTACCAGGCACCACTAAGAGAAGGATGGACTCCTCAGGAAAGAAGCCACAGGAAAATCTAATGGTCACAATAAGAACATGAAAGTATCACAAAGAGTCAAAGGCTTTTTCCCTGTGATAATACCCAGATTAATTTTTATGTCAACAGAGCCCCAGTAATTTAAGAAAAATTGTATATGATCTTCTCCTAAAAGTCCTCTGCTGTTTCCACTCTGGAAAAGCCTATGCTCTCTCTTGAACATGTATCACTTTCTCCTTCTCCCTCTTTTTTCTTTTCCCATACATTTTTCTAAGTAAATTCTTTAAATAAAACCATTCTACTTCACTTGAAAAAAAAGACAAATGGGGAACAATGTAAATAATGAGTATTCTGGAAGTTTCTGGAAAGTTTCTTTGGCAACATTGCTGAAAAATCTCAGCTTATCCCAAAATAAAGTGCTGTGGACCAAAGAGAGAGTTCAGTGGGCTGAATGTGGCTCTCCATGCAGAAAGCCCAAGTTTGATGCCCAGTGCACCTCAGAGAACCTGGCTCAGGTTTCCTGAACCTCTGCCAGCTCAGCCCCCAAGCATGGAGACCGGACAGAAGCAGCCCCAAACAACTCTTAGATGTGGTCCAACACACCCTCCCCCCTAATCTAATTAAATTGTAAAGCAAAAACTTTAAAACTTTTTAAACTCAAATGTGCCTGCAGAGAATTAGTACCCCTTTCATTCTAAAATGTCACAATATTTCTGGTATGTAAGAACATTTATATTAGTTAGACCTTGAAATATATCCTATGGGGGATAGAGCAATAGCACAGCAGGTAAGGTGCTTGTTTTGCACTTGGCTAACCCAGATTCGATCCTTCAAACCCCCCCTTGAGCCTGCCAGGAGTGATCCCTGAGTGCAGAATCATAAGTAAACCCTGAGCATCACTGGATGTGGCCCAAAAAGAAAAAGGAATGTATGCCTTATTCTTTGCCTAAATCTATTTGTAGGCCATGTTAAATATTTTTTTGTAGTCAAAGCCCTGTTGACTACATGCAAGGCAAGAGCCCTACCCACTTTACTCTCTCTTTGCCCCTGTGTATTGAAATTTGAAGTGAATGCATTTATAGATATACAATATACAGATTTTTCAAGAGACACATAAAACTTCATTCATAATTTCCCCACTCCTACATGGTTTTTCATATATTCTCTCCATCATATCTGATGTATTCAGGTGTATCAAAGCTTTATCCGGTAACTTTTTCATCTTCTGTACATTACAATAAATTGTCACCATGCCATAGTGATGATAGACTGTGTTGAGAAATGTGTTTTTGAAAGACTTCAAAAAAATTTTTTTTAAACTTTTGGGGCTGGAGTGGTAATACAGCGGGTAGGGCACCTGCCTTGCATATGGTTGATGTCCTGGAATCCCACATGGCCCTCTGAGCACTGCCAGGGGTAATGTCTGAGTGCAGAGCTAGGAGAAACCCCTGAGCATCATTGGATGTGACCCCAAAAGCAAACGAAATAAAAATTAATATGTGAACCTCTTTTCGTACTTGTTCTGTATTGTAAATTACTGTAGAATTTGTTTTGTTTGCTTTGGGACCATACCGAGTGGTTCTTGGGGTTTATCCCTCGTTCTGTGCTCACTGGTCACTCTTCGGAGTGCCCAGGGGACATGTGGAGTGGAGTGGGTCTACCCAGACCCACATGGGACTTTGGAGTGGGTCTGGGTAGGCTGCACACAAGGCAAAGGCTTAGCCTCTGTGCTGCCTCTTTTAATTTTAAAAATGGGATCACTGTAAAGTATTCTAAATTTGAATACAACACAATTTTAATATCAATTTTAATAGTTTATTTTCATTCACTAAATAATCAGTGGATGCTGCCACAGATTCAAAAACGTGTTTTCTATATATATATGTATGTGTGTGTGTGTGTGTATATATACATATATATGTACCCATATGGGCTGGAGAGATAGCACAGCAGCTAGGGCATTTGCCTTGCACTCGGCTGACCCGGGTTCGATTCCTACGCCTCTCTTGGAGAGCCTGGCAAGCTACCAAGAGTATCCGACCCACACGGCAGAACCTGGCAAGCTACCCGTGGCATATTCAGTCTGCCAAAAGCAGTAACAAGTCTCACAATGGAGATGTGACTGGTGCCCGCTCGAGCAAATCGATGAGCAACGGGATGAGAGTGATGACACATATATGTACATGTATTTATATATATATGTATATATATATATACACACACACATATATATATATATATATGTACTTGGGTTTGAGGCCATACCCAGTGGTGCTCAGGGGTTACTCCTGTCTCTGCACTCAGGAATTACTCTTAGTAGTGCTCAGGGGACTGTGTGGGATGCTGGGATTGAACCCGGGTGCAAGTCAAGCACCATACTCACTACACTATTCCTCCAGCCCCACATATTATACTTTTTAATACAGTAGTTTAAGCCAAAAGCAGAAGTATGAGGTAACAGGGACTACATGTGAATTTATGAATGTGTCTGAAGCAGGTCTTTGAAATTTATTTTGATACTTCTGTGTAAGAAGAAATGTTATCCTTCTACACATGTTATTTAAAGAGATAAAAGATTATTTCTTCATGAAAAATAATAGTTTTCCATAGGAAGTTAAAACTGTGGCATTTTAGAAAATGAATTGATTTAAATGTTTGATTTTTTTAATTTTTTCAAGAATTTATGGTCTGTTTTGAAATATATTACATGAAATATGCCAATAATGATTTTTCCTTTTAATGACCATATAATTTCCATGAGCAAGAGAATGTAGTGTGGTGTTGTGTTATATTATTTTACAGAATTAAATCATGGAGATTTTATTTGCGTTAGAAAGGATTTGGTGCTAATATTGACCTACTTTTTCTTCTTAATCAGTTTTTTGTTTTAGCAAGAGAGTACTGTCTTACATCTAGATTTGAAGCCAGAATTTTATTATAATTTGTTAAAAAGAGAAACTCATTCTTGCTGCAATTCTGTGGTCTGAATATTAAGGCCACACCATATCAACAATGAGCAGCTGGAGTGGGAAAAAGTACTCAGGGAAGTCAGGCTATAAATACTAGTTTAATTCTAAAAGTTTACAAAATTTTAACTTCTACTGGTATCTCTTAGTAAGACCTTTATCATTTAGAATAGGAAAGGAACAGGATCTCATGAGGGCTATCTTAGTTCAGATGGTTTCATTATCTGAGATTTCCTGAGAAACTCCGTTTTTAAATTTTTTTTTAGTTTTTAAATTTTTTAATGAATCACAGTGAGGTACAGTTGCAGACTTACAAACTTTCGTGTCTACGTTTCAGTCATACAATGATGGAGTACCCAACCCTCCACCAGTGCCCATTCTTTCCACCAGTGTTCCCAGCATCCCTCCCTCTACTCTCTCTCCCCCCCGCCTCTGTGGCAGGACATTCCCTTTTACTCTCTCTCTCTCCTTTTGGGTGTTGTGGTTTGCAATACAAGGTATTAAGTGGCCATCATGTTCGGTCTATAGTCTACTTTCAGCACACATCTCCTATCCCCCAGAGAGAGAGAGAGAGAGAGCCCCCCAGGCACCCTTTACTTGGTCATCCCTTCTCTATCTCAGCTGCCATTTCTCTCCAGCATGTGAGGCCAGCTTCCAAGCAGTGGAGCAATCCTCCTGGTACTTATCTCTACTATCCTTAGGTGTTAGCCACCCATTATGTTACTTTATATTCCACAGATGAATGCAATCATTCTGTCTGTCCTTTTTCTGACTCATCTCACTTAGCATGATACTCTCCATGTTGATCCTCTTATATGCAAATTTTATGACTTCATTCTTTCTAACAGCTGTATAGTATTCCATTGTGTAAGATTAAAGTCCCTTTTTGGTGTTCCTAACTAAATACAGTTGACTTAATCAGGAGTGGTAATTCAGTCTGCAATAGAAATGTGATTTCCTGGGGCTGGAGCAATAGCACAACGGGTAGGGCATTTGCCTTGCACACGGCTAACCCAGGTTCGATTCCCAGCATCCCATATGGTCCCCTGAGCACCGCCAGGAGTAATTCCTGAGTGAATGAGCCAGGATTAACCCCTGTGCATCTCCGGGTGTGGCCCCCCCAAAAAATAAAAAGAAATGTGATTTCCTCTCCACACCCCACACCTAGCCCCAGTAATTTCCCCCATGGTTCTAGAATTAATAACTTTCCTCATCTAGAGATATTCCTATAAAAGAATCCATACATTAAATTTAACCTTAAATTCTTTGAAAGCCCTGGTTGAATAAACTGCTTTGGCCACAATCATTCATTCAATATAAATTGTGTACATATATGCCAAGCACTATAGATGGATTAGAGTTGCAGGCATCAAAGATATATTCTTCATTCTCAAGTTGCTTAACTACAAACAAACTGAACTTTGACAACCAGTGTAAAGGATGGATAAAAGTCCATGTGTGGTCCATGAAAGGTGTGAGGTAAAGTAGTTGGAAGTCAGTGATTTTGATTATCACAATGGGACTAGAAAAATATAAGATGAAATTTGTGATACAAATCAGTTTATTTTAGGCACATATTAGTCTTACATCATATTGCGTCAGATATCTGTGATTATACTAATATTACAATTAATGAGTTTTATCATCTATATTTTTATATCTAAAATAATAAGGATTCTTTTCTAAGAAAATATTTGTTTTATTTCTGCTGATTATTGGGTTCTTTATGGTTAACTGCTACATTTGGTTTTACAGTGTCCAGAGAAAACAGTATGGCTCATTAAAAATCCACCCTTTACTACTAGAAACACAGCTTAAGCTCATGACCTAATAATTTAATTGCTAAGTCATTACTTTCATCTTTGTGTGTAAAGCGGTGTAAATCATGATTACTCTGTAAGTCATTGGAGAAAGAGCATGAAATTCACTGTTTCTGAAATGTAGTAGTGGTGAATTTAAACAAACGGCCTTTGGAAAGAGGGATATTTCTAAACACAAGAAAAAACAGGAATATAGAAATTACAACAGAAGATAAGAAGGTTGAAATAATCAGCAAAGACATGAGTTTGAATGATGTGAACTAATAATATGACCTAAATGGAAGAAAATATAGTGGATCCAGAGAAATTTTATAGTTTAAAACAAAATTAAGAATTAATGAAAAGTCACTGTATTTGAAACTGAAATATATTTAGTTGGAATATTAGAGAGTTATTCTTTTTTACAATTTTTTGCCTCTCATTTTCACCAACTCTCTTATCAGGGTAACTAAGGCAAAAAAGACTTTGCCTTAAGCAGTTGTCCTAATTAACTTTCTATACTGTATCGAAGAACTTCGTTTTTTTGTAGTATACTGGAGATAGTACAGTGGGTAGGGCCTTGCACGCAGCCGACCCAGGTTCGATTCCTCCGTCCCTCTTGGAGAGCCCAGCAAGCCACCAAGAGTGTCCCACCCTCACGGCAGAGCCAGGCAAGCTACCCGTGGCGTATTCGATATGCCAAAAACAGTAACAACTAGTCTCACAATGTTGCCTGCTTGAGCAAATCGATGAACAACGGGATGGCAGTGCTACTGGAATAATAAGCACATTGTTTAGGTAGTTGAATTGTATGTAGCTCTGTATTTTAAGAGAATTATATATGTTATAACTAAATTAAAATTTTAACTGACTAGATTTAGTGAGATTGAAAAAATCAATTCTGGGCTGGATACAAGAGTAAAGGTGTGCGTACCTTGCATCCTGCTGACCAAAGCCACCTAAGTGGAGGTCCCAGCAGAACCGCTGGAGCCAGAGGGACCAGACAGCACCACATCCTTGGACCTTCGTGTTAAGTAAGGACATAGTCCAGGGAGAATTACCAGGAGGTCTCCCAGGGCTGACAACCACTTGGAATGCCCCCTCCCCCAGCTGCATTCCCAATAGGAAAGAAATAGTTCTATAATACTAAAACAAAAAAGAACTAATTTCTGAATACACTTAATAATTTACAACTTTTAGGGACGATAAGGATGATATAATTTATTAGAATTTGTTGGCTTGGAGAGACAGTATAGGGGATACGGCACTTGTCTGTTTTCTCAAATATAAGAAACACAGACTTCTGGGAGGGTAGCAGTATTTTGCTGCTTTCAGATCACTCCTGAGGTGTTTCGAGGCTACTCCCAGTAAAGTGTTCTGGGGTCTACCTCAGTGGGGCTTAGGGGTCGATGTGGTATGGAAGATTGAATCCTAGCCCCAAGCATTCAGACGTTCTACAGCAGTGCACCTTGAGCTGTCTCTGGGCTGGAAGGGTTGCATTTCCTAGGAGGCCGTTCAGTATTCCTCTCAGAGCTGGTTTCAAGGCAGCAAATGTCTTCATTTCTTATATGTCTGAGAATGTCTTTATTCCTCCCTCAAATGTCATTTGAATGACAACTTCGCAAGGTAATGGACTGTAGGTTGAGGGTTTCTTTCATTCAGTTGCTTTAAATGTATCATCCCATTCTGCTCTGGCCTGGAGGGTTTCTTGTGAGATATCTGCAGTGAATTTTATGCTGTGTCCTTTGTTTTTGAAGTATTGCTCCCTGTTGCCACGTTCTGTCTTTTTGGCCTTTGCCATCTTGATTAGAATGTTTTGGTGTTCTGTTTGAGCTCATTTTCTTTGGCACTCTGAATACTCTCTGTCTGGGACTATGCCTCCCTCCGGTGACTTGGGGTAGTTCGTAGCTATCATCTTTCCTACCAGCACATCTTCTCTTATCTCTTTTTTTTCTCTTCTTTGAGTATTTATATGATTTGAGATTGTTTATCTTGTTTTATTGTATGTTAAAAATTTTGTAAGTTTTCTGGTTTTTAAAAATTAACCTTTCTGGGGGCTGGAGCGCTAGCACAGCGGGTAGGGCGTTTCCCTTGAACTCGGCTGGCCTGGGTTCTACATGGACCAGCATTCCATATGGTCCCCCAAGCACCACCAGGAGTAATTCCTGAGTGCATGAGTCAGGAGTAAACCCTGTGCATCACCAGGTGTGACCCAAAAGGGGAAAAAAATTAACCTTTCTTACCTGTTCTTTATTAATGATGCTGGATGCCTTACCTTTGAGATCACTGGATACTCGACTTCTTCCATTCTGTGGGATCCTAATGCTGTATTCTTTAGCTCTTTCATTTTTGTTTGCATAAGTTAATTTTATCCATCAATATTTCTTTGAGTTTATTGACTCTCTTTTCCGGTGATTTCCTCAGTTCAGTGAACATCAAGTAGATTATTGCTCTGAATATCCTCAGGCAGCATCTAAAGTTCTGATGTACTTGAGAATTTTTTGAACTTCTGTCTTTGTTCGTTGATGGGACTGAACTCCTCAGGTTTTTGTTTTGTTTTTTGTCTTTTTTTATTATTATTATTCCAGGTGTTTTGTCAGAGTTTAAGGGTGGAGTTCTAAGTTCCAGTTGGTCCGGATAGTGACTCCTGTTCACAATATTCAGGCCAGTGCTTATGGCCCTCCTGATTTCTGCCAGCCCTGGGTGCCTTTTGAAGGTTTCTCAAATGCTTGCAAGCTGGAACTGGCACCTGTTTTGTGTGCACCTGGTTGATAACATGATGTCAGGGATTTGTGGTACCAATATGCTATAGCATCAGGGTCCAGCAGACCAGGGAACTGGTGCCGGGTTCACAGTTGCTAGCATCTTAGAGCAGATTTGGCATCACAGTCCAGCTGAATGGGGCAGTGACTGTGGACTATGGTCACAGCTTTACAGCTCGTTGATCTTCAATAGCTACCAGAGCATTTCTGCATTTTCCAGGATTACTTTGGGGATGACTGCTTGGAACCACAACCTGATGGGTAGGACTCACATCCAGAGCATCTGCTACCTCCTGTGACTTTGGTTGGCATCTCCCAGTTGTTTTCTCAGGAACAACTGCTCCCATCTGTGACCTGCCTGTTCCCCTGGCAGTTCCAGTTCTCTTTCTGACACTGACTACAGGCACAAAACTGAATCCTTTGGACTCTTGCACATAGTGTCCTACAACTTTGGCTAGTAAGCCTGACACCAGATTAACCCATCTTGTGGGTGCTTCCTTGGTTCTAAGTTGCTATGGCTATAAGCGTGTCCATTTTCCTGAGGGTGTAATGGGGTCTGTGAGCTTGTCCAGGCAGGAGTCCAAGCCTGAGGGCAGTGCGGTGGCAGCGGCCCCTGTTGGACAGAGCCAAGTCTTCGACTGCTGGGTAGGCAGAGCCAATGCAGCCACCCTACTGGGCGTGGCACTGCTTAGTGATGGCAGCCCACCGTACAGAACTGACAAGCCTCAGGTCTGTTTGCTAGTAGTGAGTGCTGATCTGTTTGCTAAGTACTGAGTGCTGATCGAAGCTTGGCGCTCTGTAACCCCTTTGTGTTCGGCACTCTCCTGCCCAAATTGAACATTTTCTGCCCAGTAGCCCTAGCTGGACTTGGCTGTCCCTGTTCTGTTTCAGTTTTCGCATCTGCCCTCCCCACACCTGGGGAAGTTCTCCTTAACTCTGGATTTGTCTGCTCTTCTGCCTTCCACAGAGCTGAGTCTCCCTGGATTAATGACTTTGCTGCGGTGAATTTTCTCAGTGATACCCCTACATGGGGTATGCTGTGTTCTGTTCCCGTTTTTTTAATGCATTGTTTATGTTGGTGTCACAGTATTTTTTTTAAGCCATCTTGTCTGTGCCCTCCCATGCATTTTTAAAATTATGCATTCAGATAGAGGGTGGATTAATACTGAATATATGTATATAGAGGTAAAATCTTTTACCATGAAATGACCCCTGAGCAATACTATACAATATAAGATTAGGTTTTGTATTTCTTATAAGTCTTATGAATGTGCTCTTCTTTATGGGGATATACCCAGCAATGCCCAGGGTATATCTTGACTTTTGACTTTGCATTTAAGAATTAGTTCTGGCAGTGCTTGGCTACTGTATGGGATGCCGGGGATCAAACCTGGGTTATCTGTAAATAAGGCAAGTTATTCCATCTCTCCAGCTCTGTTTTCCTTATTTTTTAAAACTCAATAAATTGCAATCAGTTAACATGTGCTTATGGAACAAAATTTAAATTTTATTAAAATTTAAATGCTCATTTTTAAAAAAGAAAATGGAACCTTTGTTCTTCTGCTTTATATTCTGACTCTTATGTGCAGTATAAATATTCTACATCCTTACCCTTCTTCACAAAATCTTGACAGAAGATATCCATAGGAAGGAAAATGAGTTGATACTTTGAATTTAAACTTTGTACTTTATATACTCGGTGACTTGAGTGACTCTTAAAGTTGTAAGAGGAACAAATAAAAGTATTCTTTTTTATTTCATTACATTAAATTTATTTGAAAACACTACCTAGAAATTGGTTTATGAAGTGAAGATACAGAATTTAGCCTAGAAATCCTCTTTTAAAGAAATCTTGCTATATTTCCTGTTTTATTTCAGAGCATAAGCAAGAAAGTATAGTAAGCCATATAAGTCATCTTTTTTAAAAAAATGCATTCTGCGGTATTCATTAACATCTATACATATATATCTCATTCCTTACAAATTGATGATTTACATGAGCAAAATAGTTTTATATATTAATCCTGAATTATTCTTAGCAAAGATAAAATGGTAAAAAATCAGTTTAATGACATTTGGATTCCTGATAAATTTCAAAGTTGACCTGAGTCATATTGCTACTTTTTCAAATTAACCTCCCAAATTGCTAACCTGTTTCAAGAGCATGTCTTTCCAAAATTGAAGAGTAGCATCTCATTTCCTTACTTTAAGCATTTCTCTTACTGCTTAATAAGTTATAGCTTTGCAAGTGTGGGGGGCATGATTAAATTTCCTTTCACATTGCTTTTAAGTAGAATAAATAATTCAGCTTTTTATCAGGTAGCTTCTGTTTTTATGCTATACCATAAATAGCTTATCATCTGTGTGATTTTTTTTCCCTTATCAGAAATTGTAAAGGTTTTTCTTTAACTTCAAGAGAGACGTCTGTTTATTCTGTCTTGAAATAACTAATTCTATGCAATGTTTTTAATTAATTTTGGCTAATCTTCATTTATCTCCATAATGTTCATTGTTCAGTATCGTAATTTAGATTTTCAACATTTGGTTCAGCTTAGATTTCTTATAGTTATATAGCGTCAGAGAGATTTATAGGGGTTGATGCCTTATATCACAGTGACCTCAGCGTGAATCCCCAGGACTACCTCTGGTCCTTTGAGCACCACCAGGGGTCACTCCTATACAGAAACCATAGTACTAACTCCTGAGCACTGTTGAGTGTGGCTCTCAAAACAAACTGCATTTTACACACACACACACACACACAGACAAATTTGTGATTAGATTATAATACAAAATAACTACAAAGAGCTGGAGAGTTAACAAAGTGTAAAGAAGAACTGGCTTTGCATACTCAAGCCTCCATTGCAATCCCTGTCACCACATATGGTTCCCTAAGTATCACCATTTGTGATCCCTTAGCACGTAGCCAAGAGTAAATTTTGAGCATTGTGTAGAGTGACCCATAAATTAAATGAAAAAAATAAGTAACAACAAGCTACAAACTTAGCTGTAGAATATATATTGACTTATTTATAAAGAAACAACATTTTGTAGCTTGCATCTTCCTTTTTTAATGTTAATAAAACATTTATTGGTTTATGGTGTGGGGTGGCCATATGTGTGATGCTCAGAGGCTATTCTTAGCTCTGTGCTTAGGAGTGACCCCTGTTTTGCTGGGGGGAGCAGGGGAGGGGATTTAATGCTAAAGATCAAACTGGGGTTGGCCATATTGCAAGCAGGTACCTTAATTCCTGTACTCTGGTCCTTTAACAAGATGTAAATTGTATATATTATTGTACAAATGAAGAGAATTTATAGAGATCAAGGTATATATGATGTAAAAATATTAAATACTGACCTTATTTCACACCTGCATGACATATAGAGGAAACAAATAGATGAACCGAACGAAACAATAGTAACTTTTAAACTATGAGACAAATTAATGATTACCAGAAGGAAAGGGCAAAGTGGTAGTGAGGGCATAAATAAAGACAAAATAAATGCATGTTGATTTTCAGTGATGCACACCTGAGGCCTATGTACAGTATAATGTGATATTTTAGTAAGAAAAGAGGACTTTAAAGAATATTATGAAGTGCAATAATTAAATAGCTTTGTAAAGATTTTAAACTACTGTTAAATAAACAGTATAAAATATAATTTAATAAAATATTGTCAAACACAAGAATGCTGTGTTCTTGCTTCTTTATAATTAAAATAAAAGGAAGTATGTAATTGAAAGAAAAAATGCTTTAATACCTTATGGTTAGTCTGCTTTACTGTATTAAATTGTGGGGAATAGAATTTTTATTATAAAAATGGTATTATTTCTTAATGTTCTAGTAGCATATAAGAGAAGTAAGTAGAAAATCGGTATCAACATCTATTTCTGGCAGTAACACGTCATCTGTGGGGCAGTATTGATACAAAAGACAGGGGCTGGGGATGTGGTTGGCAGTAAATAGAGCACATTCCAGCATCCCTAAAATCCCTGAATCCAGTGTCCAACGTTAGTTTGTTTTTTTTTTTTGTTAAACTAAAAAATGTGGTGTGTATTGGGAGAGTCGGGGATGGCGGGGGGGATTGAAACCACACCAGCAGTGTTCGGGATTCCTCTCGGCTCTGCACTCAGAGCCAGGATCACCCCTAGTGGGGTTTGGGGGACTGTATGGGGTGCCAAAGATTGAACCTGGGTCGGCCACATGCTAGAGAAGTACCTTACACTCTGCACTATTTCTCCAGCCCTGGTAAATTTTTTTTAATTAATTTAATACAAAAATTTAATTCGGCGCAGCCTGGTAAGCTACCCATGGCACATCCGATATGCCAAAAACAGTGACAACAAGCCTCACAATGGAGACGTTACTGGTGCCCTCTTGAGCAAATCAATAAACAACCAACGGGACATTTCTACAGTTAATACAGAAGAACAAATGTCACATAAAACATTATTTCAGGGACTGTGGAGATAGCTCCATGACTAGGGGTGTGTGGCTTCCACCTGAGTTTAATCCTCACTGCCTCCCAACCCCCAGCCCTGCAAAGTGCAGCCCTGGAGTGCCCCAGCCAGCAGGGACAGCATTACAGCATCACAAAATTTGAGTATTGAACTGTCCTGCTTCATTGGCTGAGTTTTGCAGTGAGTGGCCCCTGGACCCCCAGAGCTTAATAGGGCAAAAAATCAACATTGACCACAGCAACAACAAAACATTATTTCATTGCCCATCTCCACAGGAGGAAGTAAGGCTACACCAGCAGGGGATGGAGGGAAAAAAATGGAATGAAACTGAAGTATGATCAGTAGACTTTATGTAAACTAAAGTATACATCATTTGAATACAAAATGGGAATGTCCTGATGGCAAGTGAGAATAACAGCCTTAACCGAGAAGGAAAGCTGTAGGTCAGACAAGATGGAGAAGCTAAGAGAAATAATTCTATTTTCATGTTCGGCCTCGTCAGGTGATCATGGGTTTTGGTTTGGTTTGGTTCTTTCCTCTTTTTTTGTTTACAGCTTATATCAACCAAATATGAGGTAATCATACAGCAAACAGGAATAATGTGAGCAGAAACAATAGGTTACAGATGTGGAGTCCTCATGGCTGCAGATATTTAAATGAGAAAATATAAATTATGCTCCAACAAATCTAAGGTGTTTTCAAAAATAGTCCAACAATTTAAATTTACAAAAGTGGCAAATATAGTTGGTAAAATAAAAAAAATTGAAATAACATTCTTTTATAGTACTGTGTATGATTTACAAAAGGGGCCACCCTATTTATAAAAAATAGGGTCACACTTCCTTAAAATATGTTGCCGTACGATGCCCACCACAGTCAATTGGCTTTGTCCCCTGCTAGCTCCACTCTTGCATTCCTTCTGTTGACCTGCAGTGAGAATCTAAGGCTTTGCTTTGGTTTGGCTCTCTCTATTCCTGTGCTTTGCTTCTTTATATTCCACATTTGGATGAAATCGTCTAGTATTAATCTTTCTCCTTCTGACTTATTGCACTTAGCATAACCCTCTTATGTTGCACTATCATGACCAACACTGGCAAGATCTCACCTTTCCTTATAGCTGAATATTTTCCATTGTGTGTATGTGTATGCATATATATACACACACTACCTATTTTTTCTTTTATAATAGTGTAGATTACAGGACTGCAAAAGTGTGTATGTTCATAGCATGAATGTACACATTCACTGCACACCCCTGTTATGATGTATGCCTGGCTGTCAGCCCCTGTCCCTGCTGACTTTTGGTCTGACCTCCTTACGCCCACTCCTCCATCTCTCTTTTTTGTTGATTGACAGACTTTTGTGCATGTTCTTAGCTCCCTTGGCCACCACCTATGTTCCCATATTACTTCTGGTCAACCTTATCTCTCCCCACCACCAGCTTCACCCCAGCATACCATAGACTGTCACATCTGTATTCCAGTACCCAAGTTTTATTAGTAATTGATATGATTCATACCCTTGATTTGATCCTTTACGTACCACAAATCCTGTATTTGTCCTCCTGCCTCTGGCTTCCTTTGCTCAGCATGGACCCTCCAGTTCCATTCAAGTTATCACAAACTGCAGGATTATATTCTTAATTGTGGCTGCCCATAGTATTCCACTGTGTATATATGCTGGAGCAATAGCATAGCAGGTAGGGTGTTTGCCTTGCACGCGGCTGGTCTGGGTTCGATTCCTCCATCCCTCTCGGAGAGCCTGGCAAGCTACCGAGAGTATCCCGCCCGCATGGCAGAGCCTGGCAAGCTACCCATGGCGTATTCATTATGCCAAAAACAGTAACAACAAGTCTCACAATGGAGATATTACTGGTGCCCGCTTGAGCAAATCAATGAACAACAGGACACACTGTCTCAGTGCTATTCATGCCGCAGCCTTTATCCATTCATCTGCTGTTAGACATTTACGTTGTGTACATATACTGGCTATTGTATTAAGAGTTGCAGTGAGCACAGGTGTGCATTAATATTTTTGTGTTTTGAAAGTGGGTGCCTAAAGCGCCTAAAGTAGGTGCCCAAATGAGAGCCCCATTTTTTTCTTTTTGGGTCACTCCCAACAATGCACAGGGGTTACTCCTGGCTCATGCACTCAGGAGTTACTACTGGCAGTGCTCGGGACCATATGGGGTGCTGGGAATCGAACCTGGGTTGGCCACATGCAAGACAATCGCCATACCCACTGTGCTATCGCTCCAGCCCCGAGAGCTCCATTCTTACATTTCTGAACACTCTCATTTTTTCCATAGAGACTAGACCCAATAACCCACCGAAAGAGTTCTTCACACACCCCCACCAACACTTTTTTTTCAGTTTAACATTTCATTCTCATTGGAGTGAGAGTTCTGTCATTTTGAATTATTTTCCTAGTACTAAGTGATGATGAACACTTTATTATTTGCTTATTGGTCATCTGTATGTCCTCTTCATGGAAGTATCTATTCATCTCTTCTCTCCGGGTTTTTGGTTTTTGTTTTGTTTGTTTTTTGGTATTTTGTTTGTTTGGATTTTTTTTTGGTTTTTTGCTCTTTGGGTCACACCCAGCAATGCAGGGGTTTAATCCTGGCTTTGCACTCTGGAATTACTCCTGGTGGTGCTCAGGGGACCATATGGGATGCTGGGAATCGAACCGGGTTGGCCGCGTGCAAGGCAAATGCCGTACCCACTATGCTATCACTCCAGCCCCACTCTCCAGTTTCTATTAAGCCTGTTGTTTTGTTGTTGCTGCTGCTAAGCTTTGTAAGTACTTTTGGATGTTAGTCCATTTTCTGATTGATTGTGTGCAAATATCTTCTCCCAATCGGTAGAATATGTCTGTCTTTTTTTAATTTTAGCCTGAGTTTCTTTTGCCACACAAAAACTTTTTAACCTCATTTAGTCCAATTTGCTGCTTCTTATTATTATTTTACAGATCTTCTTAACTTACTCATTTGTTATTGGTTACTAGGACTGTTTCCAGATCTTGGCTGTTGTAAATAGAACTTTAATGAGCTTAGATGTGTACATATCTTTTCTAATTAGATTTTTGAGTGTGTGCTTTGGGAATAAGATACCAAGGAGTGGAATTGCTGGATCATATAGTAGTCCTAATTCTAATTTTTTCATAAGTCACCATCCATTTTCCAGAAAAAAGGAATCAGTATACGTTCCCACAGTGAATGAGGGTTCCATAGTCTCCTCATTTCCTCCAGTATTTGTTGTTTCTACCTTCTTAATATAGAACATTTTCATCAGTGTGGAATGATATCTCTTTGTGATTTTGATTTGCATTTCCCTAAATAGTCAGTGATGATGAGCAGTTTTGTCTGTGTTTCTTGGCCTCCTGGCTATCTTCCTTTGTGAAATATCTGCTCAGCTCTTCTTCCTGCTTTTAGGTGTGGTTATTTGTTTTTGTTGTTAAGATTTGTGATTTCTGGAGCCAGAGATATGTTACAGGGAGTAAGGAAGGCACTTGCCTTGCATGCGCCTGACTGGGTTTGCTCCTGAGCGCATTGCATGATCCCCTGAGCCCTGCAGGAGTAATCCCTGAGTGCAGAGATAGGAGTAAGCCGTGAGTGCCACCAGGTGTGGCCCAAAAACAAAACCAAAAAGATTTGTGAGTTATTTATTTATCTCGTATATTTGCCCTTTGTGGGATGCATGAATGCATGGTGTTTATATTTTCTCCAGTTTGGTATATGTCTTGTGTTTCACAGTTCCCTTTATTGGGGGAGTGAGATGGGAGGGATTAATCCACATCTAGTGGTTCTGTGGTACTCAAGGGCTGTTCTTGGCTCTGCGCTCAGGAATGACCCTTAGTCATGTTTGAGGCAAGTGTTTTTCCCTCTGTACTGTCTCTCAGGGTCCTGTTTCATAGTTTCTTTAATGTGCAGTAGATTTTTTTTTCCAAATTAGGAGGAAATTTTACTAAATAAAAAAGAACTTCTGTGTGGAACTAATAAAACATTAGGCACCCAAAAGGTTTTATGACATGTACAGTAAAAGCAACAAGAAAACAAACACAAAGACCTGTCTTGTATAATTTTAGCAGCTGTCTGTACTGAAGAGTGAGTGCAGTTCTAAATGCCAGAAGTCAGAATAATAACCTGATGACTTTCCTAGATAGATTTTGGCTTTTAAAAAAAATTCCTAAGTAGCATCACTTTGCAGGAGTTTAGTTTGTTACAGTCCTAATCATTCATTTTGGTTTCCCTTACTATTGGTGTCAAGTTCCAAAGCCATTTTTGCCTATTTTTGTCTATACATTTTCTGGTTTCAGGACTTATAATTGACTGTTCAGGCAGTTATTTGTTTGTTTGATTTGTTTTTGGGTCACACTCTGTGGTGTCTGAGATGACTCCTGGCAGGCTTGGGAGACCATATGTGGTGCCAGGGATTGAACCCAGTTGACCAAATGCAAAGCCAGCACCCTACCTGCTATACTATCTCTCCAGTCTCCAGTCCATTTAAAACTTAATTTTTATTATGGTGTGATATAGTAATTTAGATGTTATTTGTTTGCCTAGGACTGGAGCAATAACACAGCAAGTAGGGCGTTTGCCTTGCATGTGGCCAACCTGGGTTCAATTCCTCCATCCCTCTCGGAGAGCCCGGCAAGCTACCGAGAGTATCCTCCCCGCATGGCAGAGCCTAGCAAGCTACCCAGGGCATATTCGTTATGCCAAAAACAGTAACAACAAGTCTCACAATGGAGATGTTACTAGTGCCACTCAAGCAAAATGTCTATCCAGTTTTTCCTAGACCATGAATTGAAGAGACATTCCCAGCTCCTTTGGGTGGTTTGACTCCATTGTCATAAATGAACTGGTTAGGGCATGTTTCTGGCCCTATCGAAATTCCAGTGATATTCAAAGAAATGGAACAGATATTTTTTAAGTGTGCATAGAACCACAATCTCAGTATTTCTGGGAAACCTAAGGAATAGAGATACCATTGGTAATCTTTAATGGTAATAAAAGAAGTATGGTGTTGGAATAAATATTTTAGTTGTTTTAAACAAAAACAAACTCTAACAGGGAATTAGTCCTATGGCTGGTAGAACAGATTGCAGGAGCAAGAAACTGGCCAACCAAGTAGAACAGAATTAGAATTGATATCTGAGCTTAGAGACTGCTAACAGGCCTTTGTTGGAGCCTAAAACTTGAGACACTGAGATGCGATGCATCAGTTCTCTTTTGTTTTGTTCTTTTCCATATCCTGCTTTCCTTGGGAACTACTCCTAGAAATGGAAATGCCTAGGCGTTCCATGCACTGCTGGGGATGGAACCCAGGGCTCATTTAGGCTCTCTCTCTCTCTCTCTCTCTCTCTCTCTCTCTCTCTCTCTCTCTCTCTCTCTCTCTCTCTCTCTCTCTCTCCCCCTCTCTCTCTCTCCCTCTCCCTCTCTCCCTCTCTCTCTGTCTCCCTTCCTCCCTCCCTCCCCCCTTCTCCCTCTCTCCCTCCCTCCCTCCCTCTCTCCCCCCCTCTCCCTCTCTCTCTTTTCCTCTCTTTTTCTCCCTCCCTCTCGCCTTCTCTCCCTCCCTGTCCCTGTCTCTCTCTCTTGCTCACTCGCTCTCTCTCCCTTCCTCACTCCCTCCCCCTCTCCTCTCTCTCCCTCTCTCCCTTCCTCCCTCCCTCTCTCCTTTCTCCCTCTCTCCCTACCTCCCTCTCTCTCTCCCTCCCACCATCTCTCTGTCTCTCTTTGTATCTG